>NC_092635.1:19841867-20174257 GCF_039555335.1 Amphiura filiformis | reverse complement strand
AACAAGACAATGATTACAAATCACATTTTGTGTTACTGAGCAACAACAGCTTCTATTGTCCAAAACCATGATCTACTAAAAAAAGGAACATGACAAAAGACCTGACTGCAAGACATGACCCAGAAGTCATCAGCTTCTCTGCTGCGAGTCAAAGGTGTTGTCTTATGATTGATAGTCTGAAAACTTTATTGAAGCATCGCCACCAAATTCTTTCTATCTTTGGATTAACCGTCAATGCTGCTTCGATGCTTGTTATTAATAATCTATCAACTAATCAATCAGAATTAATGGTAAATTTGTATTGGTCAATATAATTACATGCAAAGATTCATGTTATCACAATTAACAATAGTCCATTATTAATTTCCTTAATAATAAAGATCAACCAAGCATCAATAGTTGATCGAAAGAGTACTTAAGTCCCTTTTCACTCAAAACACTTTAGGTCGGCACCATGAAAACAGGCAAGAAATAATGAAAAGCAAGATGCTCAGATTCTGATCTTTTAAATATTTTGAGTAGTGTACATAGCTACATTACACATTCCAGTTATGTACAATGGTACCATAAACATTGTATAGTTTATTTCAGGCCTCTCCATCTCATCTTGTCCCCTCTTCTCCAAAACAATTATATACTTAGAACATTACATGATTATATAACTTTCTTCTTACTTAACAGCTACTCAAAACAGAATGTATTTTATTTCAGGCTATGTCTTTGGTACACATTATTGATATTTCTTCACGTAAAAATTCATAAAATATGCTCTTAACAAAAAATCAATGAGAATGTTCACTCCTAGCTAATTTATATATGCTGACTTAACATCTACTCCTAACATGATAAATTTCATTTTATTTCAGGGTACACATTCTTGTTTGATACTTCAATTTCTTATTTACTTACCATCTACCCCAAACATGATATATTTTATTTCAGGCCACATCTTTATATTTTTATTTGATACTTGAATTTGTAACTTACTCACCACCAACCCCAAACATGCTATATTTTATTTCAGGCCGCATCTCCAGCACGCTCTAATGACAGTTACGGCGGGCATTCCAGTGATGCAGCTCAGTCTAGTGGAGCAGCAGCCGCATCAGGTTGGAACTCTAGTATGGATGCAGGAAGCTCCTTTGATGCTGCCGAAGATACTCCTGGAGATGTGTTATCAGAAGCAGATGAGAGTATCCGTGCCTTACAAGATACAGTCAGATGGCAAGGATTGCAAGAAGAGTCTGCTTTCTTTCAGTTAGATATCCACCTTAAGGAAGGAAGAGATTTGGCCATCAGGGATAGAAGTGGTAAGTACCAATATTTCCTTGTTTTTTAGTGAACAATTTTGCAGGGGTATTATATTGTTACAGAAGGGCTTACTTTTTTCATAACTTAATTTCAAGAGGTTTTTATAATAATTTGACATGTTTTTCAATGAGTAAAAGGTTTTGTCTTCTTCCATAACTTCCAAAGGTGCTTATTTTTTTACATACAAAAAATAAGAATTTTTGAGTTTGTATGCCCCTGTTTTGAGTTTGTTTATTTGAGTAGAAGTGTGGGGGGACCTTCTAGTTTGTACTTTTAGCATAATTTTATTAATCAATTTAAAGATTTAAATACAATTCAAGGCAATTGAGATGGAAATTCTAAATTCTCTGCATAGTAACCGTTTTTGCATATCAAGCAAACTCAAGATGTTCTAGGATGTAATTTACTTTGCATTGAATTTCCAACTCAGATTAAGCTTGAGTTCAGTCATCTGATTTGTAGCCAATTTTGATGATTAGCTAATTGAATTTTAAGTCAAAGATTTGTGAAGTTGATTTTCTTTTGTTTTAAACTTCATATCCAGCAGGAATCACTCAAGTGATTCTGGCAAAAATTCTCATAAATTAAATCCATGGTAATCTTTTGTTTTTATTATAATAAAACCCAAGCACCTTACACCTACAGCAAGTTAACGAAACATCAATCACACTTTGATAAGCTAACAAGGATTTGATCTGATAAACACAATAATTATAAGTGCGGTGAAATTAATCTCTTCTTTCGTAAGTGGAAATGATTTTATGTCTGATAAGATGAAGTAACTGAGTATGAAAAATTGATGTGTGACAGGATAATTTGGTTCAGTGCACACTATTCTGGCTACATTTCTATAACAAAAAACAATTTATTCTATTTTAGGTTTAGAATGATATCTTTTCAAATTCAAAAGTGTTTTTACAGCATTTAAAACTTATACCAATGCTGTTGCATAAGTTTTATAAAATATAAGTTGATGTGAAAATGCCTGGAAGGTGTTTTTTTCTTGTTCTATTTACTTTCCCAGTAAACTTGTTGAATTCTATTTCGGGACTGTCTTGTCAAACACAGTCATCAGTATTTTTGGTCTATCAATACATTTACAATTTTCACCCTCTCTCCTTTGTCTCCATGGTTACGTCACAGTTAGTTATGCAGATTTTTAAGTGAATACAACAAGGCAAATTTAGAAAAAAACAGTTACCAATGTAGAACGTGCCAACTACACTAATAATTTGCTTAGATATTTTGTATTATATTTGGTTTCCTTTGCAATTCTCAATCTTCCAATGCTCTATAACATTCATGAGTAATGTTTTACACTCATCTAATAATGATTATTGCAAATGTTACAGTACTTTACATTTAATAATGATTATTGCAAATGTTACAGCACTGCTTTACATTAAATAGTTATTATTGCAAATTTTACTCTACTGCACCTTATGTCTAATAATGATCATTGCAAATTTAACACTACTGCTTTATTAAGACCTTTCGAGTATACCTAACATGTAGAATTTTCAGATGCAGAAGCTTATAGAGTTTAGTATTTTTTATTTCCTTTGGTTTTAGTATGTTACAGGAAGATGAAGATGTGATTAATATTGATCTGATCTCAACTTGTTCTGTTAGAAAATATTGCATTAAAGAAACCTATTTCCTAACTAGCGGTCATTGCTGTGTTTTGATAGAACATGCAGAACAGGATTGTTTTCCTATAGGTAATCAGCTTGTTTGATTCAAATATGGATCTTTGAAGAGTTGTTTTTTGAATTGGATTACTTCTAGGGTAGTTGGATTACAAACAAAACATTGCTTGATCAGAAAACAAGGGATATTTTTAACAAAGTGGAATGAAAACAATATCTATGATTAATCTTTAAGTCGTGTGACCTGATTGACAGCCTTATCCCTCCACTTTACCCTATTAAAATCCCAAGGGGGGGGGGGGTTCTCCCTGGTTAATTGAAGGTATTACAGGGATGTGCCACTGTAGAATTAAGCCTTTCTCACAAATTTGTATTAATCTGAGAAAGGGGAACCCTGATGAGGTTCAATTAAACTTGTACAAAGTCACTGGATTGTTTAGTGTCACAAGCTACAAGTTGTTATCTGTAGATTGTTCTTCGACTATAATCCGTATACCTTCCTCGGGTCAGTAAAGTAAAATCAAATTTTCTCAAAAACTAATAATTTTTGCAGGAATCTGTTATGCTAGTTGGATTCCTTGCATCATTTCCTTTCTGAACTTTTATATACTTCTCATCATTACATTTAGAGATACAATAAAAAACTATATCTAAATTACTAGCTCGAGGAAGGTATACAGACTATATATGTGACCCAATGAAGGAAAATGAGGACAAAGCTGTCAAAGTTGTTTTTGAATTATGAGCTGATTTAACGTTTAAATCCGTTGTGTAAATACCCAATGGTTTCAACGATGACCCGGTCCACACTGTTGATAACAATCTTGTTAGAATCATCTTACGGAATTAGTATCGTGTGTCCGCTATATGTCATTGGCATACTGTAATCATGGAAAATTTCCATCATTGGGCTAATTTATAGCATGATTGTGTTGTAGTTGCTTACAAAAATTTCCTGTGTATTTGTATTTCGTCATTGCATACACATTTACTCAATGAACCAAATCCAAGGTCAACATCATGATGAAAAAATACTCGTGTGGATTGGGTCTATATAAAATATCTTTCTGATATCACATTTTAATGACATTTACATCAAATTAAACTGATTAAAAGCTCTTTCGCTTGATTTTAAAAATCAGCAAATTTACCTTTATGATACAATTGTATTAAGTTTATATGATCAGGTCACATGACTTGATCAATCCAGATGAGTCATTTGTTTCTGAAATTGATTATGAAATACAGCAAGGAGTTAAATATGAGAGTTGACAGCTAGCCACCTGAGCACTTGGTAACATCAGTGTTTCTTTCATATTCAAATTTTATTTCATCAAAAACCATTACAAAAATAGCAAAATACATAAAAAATAGTAAATGCAAAGAATATACAAACTTTTATGCAAAGAATATACAAACTTTTATGTTATGGTTTGTAATTCATTATATTTCATGTTATGCAATATTGATGTGCAATTTATTTAAATTTGTAAAAATAGTAATGTAACTGTATTTTAGTTTGTATTTGTATGTATATATAAAGTACCGAATAAAATCAAATCAAATCAAATCAAATGGAGAAAAAAATATGTAAGAAGTTACCAAAAACACCCATCTTTTTAAGAGTTATATTTTGAAAACAATTATCGCACATTGACCTACTATGCAAAGCAGTTATTATCCTAAATCGAAATGGATTGCAACTTGCATTAAGCATATTCCCTGGTCAACAAGATAAACTCTATAAAATATGTGTTACTTCACAGCTAGAGAATTCATTCTACAACAGCTAATGCCAAGGTTATCTAATGATGAATCAATGGGCTATTCCAGTTGAAATCCATACACCCCATGGACGATATGACCTTAATCTTCAACTCGGGACAAAATGATCCCAAAAGGAAATGGGTACGGGGTGTAGATTTCAAATAGAGTCACCCATTCAGGTAACTCCATTTAAATGAAACTCACACTCCCTGTGTGGAAGATTAAGGAAATGTCTTCCATAGAGGGTGTATTGATGCCAACTGGAATAGCCTAATATTCCTTCTAAAACGTAGTTTTGACTCACAAAGAAAGAAAAACGACCGGTAATGGGTGCATTGTGAAATTAAAAGCCATGGATTTGATTCAGAAATCTGTAGAATGAACAGTATCACAAGTAGATAAAAGCTTAATGTCTTTGCAGCACAGGAGAATCAATGTTGGCAAATTATTTACACTTTTATTACTGAGATTTCAAGGACTTTATATTGTAGCCACATTAAGGTTATACAAGGTATTGTTGGTCGAAGCAGCCAAAAAAAAAATGATTTTCATTATCTGAATCAATATACTATTGAAAAATAACACTTTGGTGTTTTGCAAAAGTTCATTCTACAAATCATGTACTTTGAAAACCTGCTTAATTTATTGTTCTTAATGAGTTATGTATGTTTTACAAAAGTGTTGTTGTTTCAGCCCTCTATACAACATAACTCAAGAACCACAGGACCTACAAAAGTATATCTGTCATATTTAAATTATTCTACACGCTCGCTATGAATTGAGCAATGCTATTTTTGCTAAAGCTCACTACCATTCGCAAGATGCTGTGAACTACATTTTTTGTTGCTGCTTCAACCAACAATACATCACATACCCTTAAATATATTGCAATTCCTGAGATGTGAATCCGAGTATTTAAAAATCCCCACAGACAAACATAATTTGTTATAACTATTCTTTAAGTTGAAATATGAATCAACAGTTTCAGCTCACTAGACATTTCATTTTAAGATATATATTATAGTGATCATTTTCTTTGTATCATATATATTTCACCCTGGCATAAGATTTTGTACAGCTCATTGCTCACACCTCTGCACTTTGGGAATATCAAATATAATAGCTGCAGTAGCAGAAGTGATGATTATATTCATATTTTCATAATTTTATAAAGCTTTCACAGATTAAAAACATTAAGATGTCCTCATCAATATTCAATTTCAAGAATCGATACTGTATGTTTTTATCATGTTTTTTGTAGGATTGTATGAATGTAATGTATAATATGTTTTTGATAGTCCCAAATTAAATTACAGTAATATGTACTATATTGTTTTCATTTGATATTGTATTTAATTGACACGGCATGATAGTCACCGGTATAGTAGTAACTGGAGGATCTTTAAAACAAAACTTCCAATTCCTTTAAGTTATTCCATTATAACAGCTTATATGCACTCTGTCTTTGCTATCGTCTGGATTTATGATCCATTCCTCAGAAAAAAGGAGTTTTAATGAAGTATTTATAATTTGCTATCATCAGCAGAAGCATTTATGATATCTTCCGTAGAAAGAAAACTGAAAATGAAGTACTAATGTTGCTATCTTCAGTAGATAGCAGACTTAAACAGAATTGCTATCTTCAGTAGATAGCAGACTTAAACAGAATTGCTATCTTCAGTAGATAGCAGACTTAAACAGAATTGCTATCTTCAGTAGATAGCAGACTTAAACAGAATTGCTATCTTCAGTAGATAGTAGACTTAAACAGAATTGCTATCTTCAGTAGATAGCAGACTTAAACAGAATTGCTATCTTCAGTAGATAGCAGACTTAAACAGAATTGCTATCTTCAGTAGATAGCAGACTTAAACAGAATTGCTATCTTCAGAACAGATATATAGCATATTTCATAATGAAACATGTGCTACTTTTTGATTGTAGTTTCAAAAATTTATATTGGAATTTTGAAAGTGAGTGTGTCATTTGAAGTCAGCATATGGCAGATGTCGGTGGCCTGAACTCAAAAAGTTTGAAAATGGCATTTAGCAGCTTTTTGTTTCTGACCTCTTCACATCAACATGTGCCAAATGTGTGAGAAGTACAACTGCATATTTTTAAATTCTGCGGTCAATGTCCCAGTTTCAACTCTTATTTGTTTCATTTTCAAATGCATAAGCTTATAGAGTTTAGTATTTCTTATTTCCTTTGGTTTCAGTATGTTACAGGAAGATGAAGATGTGATTAATATTGATATGATCTCTACTTGTTCTGTTAGAAACTATTGCATTAAAGAAACCAATTTCCTAACTAGTGGCCAGTGCTTTGTTTTGATAGAACATGCAGAACAGGATTGTTTTCCTAGGTAATCAGCTTGTTTGATTCAAATATGGATCTTTGAAGAGTTGTTTTTTGAATTGGATTACTTCCAGAGCAGTTGGATTACAAACAAAACATTGCTTGATCAGAAAACAAGGGATATTTTTAACAAAGTGGAATGAAAACAATACCTATGATTAATTTTAAAGTCGTGTGACCTGATTGATGGCCTTATCCCTCTTTACCTGTTTAATATCCCAAGGGAGGGGGTTCTCCCTAGTTGAAGGTATTACAGAGATGTGCCACTGTTTGGGGTACCTTTTCAGCGATTTCGGTATATATCGATGTGTGGGTTTTTAGTGGAGACCAATGCCCCGAATTGGCACATTTGGTCAAAAGTGCCCCTAAAGGTGCCAAATTAGGGCAAATTTGGGTGCTTTTTGGGTGTTTTTTTGGTGAAAAATTGGTATACTGATGGGTGGCAAAAAGAGCAAAAAGTAGGTAGAGAGAAAGTCAGCATCTGAAAGTCTGCATGGCACTTCCCCGTACAAATGTTTTGAAGAGCCCCCAGATTAAAATACATAAGCTGAAAGCTCATATTTTATCATAACTCATGTGACCTATTTTAGGTCTGAAATATATTTTCATGTACGTGGTACGAGACTGCGAGTATATAAATGATGATATACACCACCTGGAAGTCTGGAATCCAAACCACTCAAAAATATAACTCAAACTTTATAGAATAAGACTGTTTAGGTGATGTGCCTCAATGTGAGGTAGAAAACTGTGAACATGGTGAATGCTTAAATCCAACCCCATACCTTTAATGGCAAATATGATGTATGTGCAAACCTGATATGACATTCTATTGGTAAGGTTGTTAGTCAAAAAGGTACTGTAGTGTCAAATGAGTTCCATATTATTTGATAAATCATGCATTAGAATCATGCTGGGGTTGACAAATTTACCAAGATGTAGGTACAACATAATCAGTTCCCTCCAATTGCAATGCCCAAACAGCCAGGTGAGGCACATAGTGATGACTTTGAGGCCAAAGGCAGCTCGCCTTGGCATATAGACAGTTAATTGCTTGTGGATAGTGCAGAGGTTCTTTACTTATGTTACTTTAGAGCTATGTGTTGATCAGGGCTGTCAAGGAAGACAATCCTAGCAATTGCAAAGTGCTTTCTTGGACATTTATTATTTAATTTTGGAGTAAGGATGCAAAAGTTTGTAGCCAAGTGGTGGATAGCGTATACTTGATCACAAAAAAGCAATGAAGAAAGAGGTAATTAAAAAGTAAATCAATTTCCTCAATCCCAATGACTTCAAAATTCTGCAGATGCAGTTCAGCCTTACTTTTTTGTACTGCTTGGTTGGTCTTTTTTTTTTGTCTATCAACTCAACTGAACTCAACAAGTTTAGTAAACAACAAGGAGACAAAATTATACGGTGTAATCAATGTGCCTCGAGAAAATGATCAAGGTGGATATTTGAAATGACAAGTCATCCTCCATAAACTCTGAAATGGTGCATTAAGATGTCCTTTGGGGATTAAAGGATGGCGTGATGTCACTGCGCTGTTTTTAGAGTCATTCATTAGTCTGGTTCCAGATTTTTGTTATCATTAATTTGCTGTAGCATAGTTCAAGTACCCAGCAAACACATAACGTTTTACAGAAAACATTTTACATGTCCGGAATGTTTTGATAATGTTCAGAAAACATTTTGTAAAACATTCTATAAACATGTTATTTTAGTGTTGATAAAATATTTTGGAAAAAGTTTGCCAAAAATAAATATTTTACAATAACACAACATGTTAAAAATGTTGTTTAGGTGTTTTTTCATATTAAAACGTTTTTAAAAACATTTGTGTGTTTGCTGGCTAAAATATATATGTGAATATTCAACGTCAGAGCACTGTATGTTGGTGTACCTATTTCTTTTTTGGATCATTTTGTCCTGATTAGAGGGAAAGCATCTCAAAAGGGCTGATTTAACAAACTGTTGATTTTTTCTGTCCTGATTTTTAAAGCAATATTGTAACATTTGCTGAAGAAAATACCCTCAATTGTTTTTAAAATGTTGCTTTTTACATGAGTGTAATGTATTTTAAAGAACTACAATACTCTGTAAAAATCAAAGACTTAGGTGCTGTATTTGTAACAAATTATGAGATCTTCAATATTTTAGAATCTTGGGATCTTAATATTTAATTCATTCAATCAAAATATCAGTTGAACTTGCATATGGCTGAAATGTCTTGTTGTGCGTGTGTGAATCTGCAAGATATTCATATAATTGTCCTCATTAATAAATGTCCTCATGATTAACTGATACTCGCATTCATGATCTAAGCACTGGAATGAAATATAGTGAATTTTTACCTTATCAGTTTGGCTAAAAATTAAAAGGGCACATATTTGATAGCAAAAACTAATCTAAAATCTAAAATCTATTTGTAGATTTTGTTCAGAAATCTTACAGTACAGTGTGGGCCAAAAACAACTTTACCCAATTTCAGAGGGTGGTTGCTCGAATTGTAAAAGAGCTATTCATAATATTGTTACATATTCTAAATGTATATATTTCTAAAAGTATGTGATGAAGAAATGAAAGCAAAAGAAGCTAAATTAACAAAATGGTGCTAGTTTTACGTCCGAGGGGTCAAAAATCACTTTGTCCACACGTAATTCAATGGTATGTGTCCGATTGCTAAGAGTACGGCATACATATGCGATAGGCATACATGTAATTGGTAAACACATTTGGCTTGTCTTTGAAAAGTAATGATTGTTTTACATACATGAAAGAAATACAATCGATTTTAACCCCCATTTACTTGTCATGTACTTTGTTTTAATTGGTTCTCGACAACAGCTGTCAAAAGTTAATGTCCCACATATTACAATAGGAGATTCTGACATCACTCCTTCATTGAGTGCACGTAATCTAGGTGTTATTTTGGACTCGTCAATGTCTCTTAATACTCGTGTATCAAGTATTGTACGTTCAGCATCATTCCATATCAGAAACATTGGTAGAATAAGAAAGTACTTAAGTCCTCATGCTACTGAACAAATTGTTCACAGTTTTGTAACCTCCCGGCTTGATATGGGCAACTCCCTCTTGTTTGGCCTTCCTCAAGATCAGATTGCACGTCTACAGCGTATTCAGAACACTGCTGCTTGGCGCTTGGTCACTTTAACTAGAAAGAGATCTCACATCACTCCAGTTTTAAGAGAGTTACATTGGCTGCCGGTTGGTTACAGAATTGTTTACAAACTGTTGCTCATTGTTTTTAAATCACTTAATGATCTTGCACCAGAATATATCAAATGTCTCCTCCAACCATATAACCCTCCTCGTATGCTCCGTTCTAGTGACAAATCGCTTCTTCTCTGCGAACCCGTTCAAAACATTCATGGGGGATAGGGCTTTTTCAATTGCTTCACCACGTCTCTGGAATACTCTGCCAACCCACATTTAACTAAGTACATCTTTAACACAGTTTAAAAGTTCTTTAAAAACTCACTTAATGAAAGAAGCATTTTACTGATGTGCATCACCATATTTTGTTCACCTATTGATTGTTGTTCATGTGTAGATTAAGTTGTAATGAAAATTAATTTTTATTTTGTAGTTTAAGTTAATCTTTGTATCGCGCCTTGAGCGCCATTGATTTGGTGGAGATGTGCGCATTAGAAATTCACATTATTATTATTATTATTTACTTTAACTTCACTCCTGTCATTGACCAACAATTAGCATAAAAATTACACAATTACAAAGGTTTTATCTGGCGCAATTTTTGAATTTTAAATAGGCCTTCGTGCATTTTGTGACTGCGTGGCGTATTTCTAAATAGGTTTGCAAGGTGTCATGATAAGGCAATTCACAACACAAGAGATGATTTTTATGGCAGAAGTATTAATACTTTAATTAAGAACAGAAAGCTTTTTGGTAGTGCAGCATCAATTTTGGATTCATTTCCTGAACGTAAGATCCCACCGAAACCTACCATAACTCTACATACGAACAACTTTCACAACCTCGGAAGTGTGATGAATAGATGCAAAGCACGCCTAGCACGGAGCGGACGTCCAAGAACTGGTCGTTCAGCTGCAAATATTGCAGCGGTTCAAAGGAAACTTGCAGCTAACCCCAGAGTCAGTTGTCGACGCAACAATTTGCTGAACATACCACGAACGCAATAAGTTCAATAACTTCAAACTTTCTTGTAGATAACATTTCGTAATGACAAAAAAAATCAGATCTGAGGTTACAATAATTGCTTTGCGCATATTTGTAGAGAATTGTGTTTATCTTTGCAGCGTGAAAGGTCCCGGTGAAAGGTGCATATCATGACGAAACATCATAGCTTGACATTATTTTAAATTGTTCATGTTTGTGTTATATAAATTTCCTGAACAAATTTGTGCGTATAGTGAGTGGTTCTCATTCTTTACTGAACTCGCCATTGCAAGTGATGCGACGCGACAGCTAGTAGGCCTTCGCATGGACAAGGTTAATTTTGACTCTTTGATTTAAGCGTCACGTTTTTAATTTAATACATTCTTGGATAGTTTTTTCACCAAATACTCTAAAGAAGATGTTCTTTACGAATATGTGAAAATGATTTGCAGCAGACTTTTCAATTTTGAGATATGAACCTTTTAAATTGGGTAAAGTTGTTTTTGGCCCACACTGTATTGCTTTAACTATTGCTTTGGACATTATTTATTTGAGTTCAAACCACAGCTTGATACAGACTGTATAATTGAGTCATCACTCTAACAGGTGAGACAACTAGTCAGCTTTTGTGTTTTCTTACATGTCTCACAATTTTCCCAGAGGTAAATTTCACGCCAATGTCGCCAAATCTTATTGCCATGTTTTATGAATCCACAATGCATGAGAACATTAGTTACAGTACAATTTGTATAGGATATAAGTTGATAATAAACTTGGATGTCAAGGTATTGCTATCAAATCATAGTGACATAGCGTATTTGACAAAGCTGAAAAAGAGTCCCATGCGATTGGTGGTTGTTAAATAATGAATTACTTCTTTGGATGCCTTAAGGTGACGCAGGTTTACTCCTGATTCCAGTAAAATATAGCGCAATTTTTTAAAACTATATACTTTACAGTTATAAATCAATGTTATTAACGATATAATTATTAATTCTTTAATATGATCTTTGTATAAGGGATATTTATTTATTTATTTCTTATTTAACCTGGGGTGACCAATCAATGCACTGGCACTGTTCTCCCTTGGTTCCCAGGTGAAATGAAATGATAGTATGAGAAGATGAGATATAAACACTGTACTTCTATATGTATGTGATCTTAATAATGTCTTGGATACAAGAACCAAATGATAAATCAATGACTTCCGGCCACATGGATACAATCCAACTCCTTCAGAATCTTTTAAAAACAAGTGCAACCCATTCAAATTTATTCATTGTCAAGTATGGGTCCCTGTGAGGGACACTGTATAGTGTCCTGTTCATCTTGAACTTGTGTTGAATTTGCTACAATCAATCAATTATAAATTACCATTACCCTCTATCTGAGGCATATGATGCACTGATGTAAATTATGCATCAACACTATTTTAAAAATGTTTTTCACTTCTCCTCCCAGTAATGCAATTAGTATATTTTGAATGACTAGTCTTCAATACACGATCAAAACTTTATTTAACTCCATACTCCCCAAATATATTACAAAGTCACATCGTCGGCAGAGTGCAACATTATCGTAAGTGCAGTAGAATACAATAGCTGCCTTTTGTAAAACACCTGATTTTGTTTGCAGCACAATCCCCTCATCATGCTCATTTATAAACTGTTGATGTTCTGTATACTTTCCTGATGGCCACTAAGCTAACCCAAGATATCACCTTTACATGTAGTTTGGTGTTTTTTCTAGTGTTATTGGTTAAAAGTAAGTACATTTATTGAAATGTTGCAAATGGCAGCTATTGTATTCTACTACACTTACGATGGTGTTGCACTCTGGTGACGACATATTTTGTATTTTTAGGCCCTACTCTATTTTCTTGTGGATCTGTGATTGTGAGTGTGCATTTCATGGTAATTCCCAAGACATTATTAAGATCACGCACATAGAAGTGCAGTGTTTACATCTCATCTTCTCATACTATCATTTCATACAATTCTATTGTTCTACTCACTTCTGATTCTTAGTTTGAAAGGACATAGGAAAGTGACTGCTGCAAGGGATTTGGGTCCTGGTCACAGTCGCAGGGGGGGGGGCTAAAAGAAGGAAAAAGAGAGAAAAAGGAAGAGAGAGAGAGAGAGAGAAAGAAAGGGGAGAAGGGGAAGGAGAGAGTAAGAAAGGGGAGGGGAGGGTTAGAGTATGAGAGTAAAAACTACAATCAACCACAATTTGTTGGTCATTGGGCCTACAATGATCTTGTTTAGGTGATGTGGTACATGATTTGTGCATTATGAAGTTGTACTGTATTGTATGAAATAGGCAAAGAACTATGATTTTGCAAGATTGACAAAATATGTGTGAGTGCCATCATCCCGCTGCACCGCACCCTTCATCAGCACCAATTTAGTGTGTTTTGATAATCAGAATATATATGTGCAAGAATTTTAAATAATTCTAATAATGTACATGGCTATTTTCAGAGTTTCCTTGCACCATATGTCAATTTAATGTTAAGGCCAAAAATTTGGCGAAAATAAGATTTTTTTCTCAAAATACCATAAAAATACCAAGTTGGGAATAAAAAAAAAATTGCATTTCGCATTTGTTTTCATCCCACTCGTGAGCTTTGAGACAAACCTTTTTTTGGCCTAAATATTACATGCTGAATTCACTTTAATTTTGGTGACTGTTATTGATTAGATGCTTGTTGTTGGCTCTGTCAGAGCATGACAAAAACTAGGCCTACCAAGTAAACTACAAGTAAAGGTGATGTCAATTTATAAAGTTATGAATGTAGATGCATCAATTAACTACATAAAGATGTGTGGAGGGAGAACTTGATTGTAAAACATTTTTTAAATTTTTTTGTTATTGATCAGAGAAATGAGGTTAAGTCTTCTCAAATTATGAATATAGGTCATGTTACCAAGTCATTCTGTTAAATACAATACTCAACTTATAAACTGGTACAGTTATGAAATCTATTCTGTTCTGTACATATATATTACTCAACATATAAACAGGTAAAGTATGTACTCTGCATTAATCATGCAAGAACAATGCACAGACACCGTAATGGCTGCCATTTGTATTATTTCAATGATAAGGACATCTTTTTTTGCATTGTCAATGTCTTAGAATGCGTAGAGAAGCATTCACAATAGGCACATCTACACAAGCAAAAATTTGGGAAAATCCGCCATGTGCACTGTCCTGAGGATTCCAATGCCTAATTAGCCCCCAAATTTATCCCAAATATATCCCCAAGAAATTAAATTCAAAGGAGTTGTGTAGACCTGCAGTTGGGGGTTGACTTAGGAATCGCAATTCTTGAGTACCGTACGCTGTTCCTCAAGAATTGTATGATTGTCTGATCATACTAATGAGAATAAGCTTTCAACAGGTTTGCTATCATATTGAAAAAAAGTGTAACAGAAAAGAATAGTTATTCATCCCAAGGAACATGAACAATGAATGAACTCTTTGCAGTATTGTGGCATCAGTGGCGGCACTAGAACATTTTTTTCAAGGGCATGGGGCACAGTGTAATTTACCCATTACCAACTTCAAAGTAATGCGCCATATTGCCTTAGCTCCAAAGCTGCAGCACCCATATTTATCCAACAGTCAAATATGTTGTAAAATCACTCATTAACTTTCATGTTCATTTATTTTCAGATTCAAATTATTGTTAAATTATTCAAATGCTTATATTTACCCAATAACGTATTTGAGATTAAACATTGACTTTGTTGTATATTTTACACCCTGCTACGATTGGTACACGCAGTCAGCAGTACTAGTGTTTATGCATGCAGCGCGTGCATAGCTGAACCCCGTTCCCACACACACACATACAGCGGCCATGCGAAAGATGGATTTTAAATAAAAAAAAAAACAAAAGATCCGCCAAATTTGCAACGGATCCGCCTCACAAGCTTCAGCGCATTCAACGCTACGATAATACACAATGTTAATTTGAGATAGACAGTGACATTCATAATTACAAAAATTAAATATTTGCAATTAAAAACTCGTGTTTTTGAACGATTCTGAATTTTATCAATGAAAATGCAGTGATGACGTCATTGGGTTAACGATTTTCCAACTGCTGATTGGTTGATTGCATCACTGTCTGTGATCTGTGCATGCATGGTACGGTCCGTACGGAATGATTTTTCGTATGGGTAAAATACACTGTGTGGGGGAAAAGTGAATTTCAGGTGTGGCAAAAATCAACAAATTTTGTGCAAAATTGCCAGGAGGACAAGAGTTCTGACTGTGGCACCTACCCCCTGGCAATGCCGCTGTGTGGCATAATGCTACAAAATTACATTTTGTACAAAGCAACTATTACACTCTGTCCCCCTTTCACAGATGATGTTCTTACATACGAGGGGCGGTCAATAAGTTTGTAGAACAAGGTACTTTAAAGAGTACTAGCCAAATTCTTTCTGTCTCACTCTTGAGCATGGTCACTACAAACCTTAATGCACCCATCACAATTTTTCTTGAAACCTTCGATGTCAACAAAATGGAAGTTTTCCGATAGCTCCTTGAGCCACTCTTCAGTGAAGGCTCACCAACATTGATCACCAGCAAACCTGATATTATGAAGGTAGGACTTAAAATTCTAAAATAGGTTTCACTAACTGGAGGCCATGCCTGAACCACAATGTGGTTACTTTAGTTAATTGACCCCTCTGTCGTGAGTGGCAGCTTGACAAACTAAGAAGAGCGTACAGTAAACAATCCGAGAACAGTAACATTCCTACCATCAACCCTCTTCACATGATGGCTTGCCTCAATTTTGCTATCAAAATTGTATGATATATGCCTATGATTGTACTTTCATTTGGCAAATGATCTGTCATCAAGACTCTCCCTGGATCTCAGAAACAGCGATGAAGACCTTGCACTATGGTGACCGAGTGATGATCTTCTTAGGGGTGGGAGATCCAGGTGCTTCCACTAAATGCTCTCGTAATTCCAGTGATTAATGTATGTTTTATCACCTTTAGCCACATATAGATTAAACTGGCCTTGGTCCTCATTCTAAGTGTATAGAAGGTGTGGACCTGAATATGTCAATTGGTATCAAATTTGTACATTAAGATTCTGGGACCCCATCTAGAAGACACCCTGTAATACCCAATGTTAATGGATTAATGTTGAAAACACATTCATCAGACTTATCATATTTTGTGGCTATCTCATTTGAGTTTTCATATTGACCCTGTATTCACTTCTGGTAGTACCTGTGAATCCATGGTGGTAGGCTTCCTCTGAAATGTGTCCTGCCCACATACAGTGATGCAAAAATCTAATATCTTTGCAGTAATGTTTTGAAGGAACAAGCTTTCAAATGAGACCAAATTCAATACCGTTCGACAAAGTAGCATACCGAGTTCTACGAACTTTTTGACCGCCCCTCGTATAGTCACAATACCTGTTATAATACTCATCACTATCCTTTACCCTCCCTTATATTCTAGTAGATGTGATGTCAAATTGAATTGATTTGTCACCCTCCCTCTTATTCTAGTAAATGTCAAATTGATATGCCAACAAATATTTTGACAAACTTGGACTAAACTTGACTAACTTCAAGTAACTTGACTTACATTTCCATGATCATAATGTGTATTTTATATCTACTTGTAAAATGTATTCAAATGAGTTTGAGATAGGGAAGGGAATATACTACTCAAAGCATTTAAGGGGGTACTACACCCTTGGCCAATTTAGTGCCTATTTTTGCATTTTTCTCAAAAATTATAGTGCATTGGTGACATGTAAGATATGTATATTATAGGGGCACAGACTACAACTACTGCACTGAAAATTCAGCAACTCAAGGCAAGTAGTTATTAATTTATTGATCAAATAGTGGTTTTCCCTCATTTTTGACTGTAACTCCACAACTGTTGTCTGTGCTGAAATAAAATTTCCAGTGCAGTAATTGTAGTCCTTGCCCCTATAATATACATATCTTACTTGTCACAAATGCGCTATAATTTTTGAGAAACATGCAAAAATAGGCACAAAATTGGGCAGGGGTGTAGTACCCCCTTAAAGGATTGGAATCTGATTTGCATTATTTCTTTTCTATGGTGGCCTGAGTGTTTTTCATGGGACTTCAGTACTTGGTAGTGTAAGTGCTCTTTTACTTGAACATTACTGGATGAAATAAAACTCATCTGATTTACAATATTAAAGCTGTTTTTGAAGAATACTAAATACTAATAAATAAATCTGATTTGCATAATTTCTTTACTGTTCTCTCATGGTGGCCAAGTGTTTTTCAATGCCATAGGACTTCAGTACTTGGTAGTACAAGTGTTCTGGCACTTGAGCATTAGTGAATGAAATTGAATTCATCTGATTTCCAACGTTAATGAAGTTGCTTGAAAAAAAAAACTTATACTAATGAATAAGTGTGATTTTAAGTAGTGTATTAGTGTCTAATAATCATGGTGTTGTGATTAATGTGGGCACAAAATGATGTAATACACTGCATAATTGGTCTATTTCCACCTAATTGGAATTTTCCTGAGGTATTTATTTTTTATATCTATTATGCCAACTTAATTAAGTCAGTCCTAGTTAGGAGATTCTTTGCTAACTTTATTATACATACTCAAACCTGTAGCCAGAATTTATTTGAAGATTAATGAAATAAGTTTGCATAATTATAGAAAGTGGTTGTAGAAAGTAGATTTTTGGGTCTGTGTAGAACATTTTCATTCTAAAAAGTAGACCCTATGTGACTTTTTCTTAGGAATTGGAGCCGTTTAGGCGACGAAAAAAAGAAATCCTGTTCTACGGGCGGACAGACCTTTCAAGTAGGGTTGGTTGGTTGGCCTTTTTTTTCTTTTTAAATGACCCAAAAAATCACCACAATCTGTAAATAATTTGCAATTTGAGAAAATACAAAAAAATATTTGTTCCTGAAATTTCCAAAATTTGGGTCAGCATTCATTTGTACAGGAAATTTTTTTCTCCCAATTTGTTCAAAATCTGGGTCGGTCGGGCCCGTAGAACAGGGTTTTCTTTTTTCATCGCCTTAAGACATATTTTATACAAATATATACAAACATGGACAGTCTCCTTTACTATAAAATAAAGCACTCATGTTCTTGCCTAAGTGTTAAAATGCATTAAGATTGGATCTTCAGTATTGATGTTGTCAAACTAACAGTATATGATGTAAAATTTGAAAAACAAATAAGATATTTATCTTAAAAGATGAGTCAAAATAGGCAAAGTAATGCATTAATTTGACTTTTACGCTTTTGTATGTGTATTATATGTAATGTATGTAATAGATGTATTATCCCAAGAAATATCTTTAGATAACATCACCTCAATGCTAAACATCACTTCACTTGACAGCACTCAAACAAGTCATTCTTGTTTTGTTTCAATTTTATTGAAGATTAAGGTGGTACTACACCCCTTGATAAATTTGTGACTATTTTTGCATTTTCTCAAAAAATAATAATACACTGGTAACAAAAGTTATGTATATTATAGGGGCAAGGAATACAATTACTTCACTGAAATTTCAGTGATTCAAGACAAGTGGTTCATTATATATGTTAAGCAATGAGGTACATTCTAGCGATACCTCTTTCTTATCATAAATAATGTACAGCTTGTCTTGAGTCACTGAAATTCCAGTGTAGTAACTGGATTCCTTGCCCCTATAATATACATAACTTTTGTTACCAGTGTGTTATTACTTTTGAGAAAAATGCAAAAATAGTCACAAATTTATCAAGGGGTGTAGTACCACCTTAACTACACTTTAGATTGCAGTGACGTCAACAAGTAATATTATGTGATGTGATCAAACAATAAAGACTTGTCAGGAAAAAAATCACTTCAGTGTACTAGCGATCCTGCTGCTCAAAATTTCATTCATGATATCTGAATGCAAAGTTTCCACAGCTTCAATGGGACTCAAAACAGTGATCTGTTACTTCCATCCTCCGTGGATTATAAGACTGATCGATGCCGTACTGACTGCGCCAACTATTCACTTGCATGGTCATCAAGTTTGAAGGTAGAGCCTCGATCTGGCAGCATGCATGAATGGGAATTGAACGAGTCATATAACAGTGTGTAAAGTGACGTAATTCTTTCTTGTATTACCAGTTTGAGGCTCTACCCAATATGGCGGAACCATGCAAGGGATGAATAGGCAATATTGTCAATCCGTCTAGAAATGTGGGGCGGGGGGACATCGACCTGAGATTGAAAAAATGGGTAATTTTGCCGAAAAGATGGGGGGGACACATCTCCCTGGGATTGACGCCCATGACTATAGGCAGTTGAAAGGGACAAGTAGAATATAAAACATAAACCTCAAAATGCTGTGTTTTAACCCAATGAGAACTACCTGCTGATTGAACAAAAAGAAGTTTTCATTATCAATTGGCCCAATCAGCAACATTGTTAGAATAATTTCACCACACAAAAAATGGGGGTGAATTATTTGCAAAGCTCTATTCTGATTGGTGATTTAAGTGAAGATATCATGTAATTGACCAATCAGAGGTAATGTTAGATTGGCAGGTAGTTCTCAGGGGGTTAACATTCCTTAGAGAAGATATCAAAGAAATAATACGATGATGACGTTGCATAAGATGGGAAATCTCTGCATCGCAATGTTTTGTGCAAGTTGCGTGCAAGTTGACTGGAAAATACACAAATCTATAATATCATTTGGAATCAACAAAAGTTATTTCAACAATTTATGCCCACATTCTTTCTGTGGAGTGTTTGAAACATGTATCTGAAAAGCATCACCAATTATTAGATGGTTCACAGTCAAAATAGTCTTGAATAAAAAAGAGCATGGAAAGGTTTTTGAACCATTTTTGATGTACTTAGGTAGCACTAGCCCCTTGCCCAGTCTGTATATATCAATGATATTATGACGCTCCAACTCCAACTCCACCACTCGTCATGCTCGCTATGCTTGCCACTCACTTCACTAACTATTGAAGGGGCGTCGCTGTTTGTGAACGGGGTAGTTTTAGTACTTACGCTAAATTTAAGACCATAAAATTATTTTTTCCATCGGTTAAAATTACATCAGTCATTCATTACACTACAGTTTTTACTCCAAAGTATCTCTTTGATTTCTTTAAATAGTTTTGTTTTTTATGTTTTTAAAGTGAATCCTATATCCTCTCTATACTGTACACAAAAAAGTGTGTAACCATAATGGATGATGACAATTTAGAATAGGCTAGTAGCCTTTTGAATTTTCCATCCTGCTTCATTCCAATACTCATCAATCTTGTTTTTGAAACTTTTTAACACTAACAGTGGAACTAGGCCCATATGCAGGATCTATTTTTTGGGTGTCTTCCCTAGGTTGTATGTATTTCAACCAGAATAGCCCAATGCATTAATGTACTCTGGAAGAAGTGATAAAATAGCCAATGCAATTAGAAGAAGATATGATAACATCGGTATATTTGCATTGAGAGACCTGCATTCAATCCAATCTTTGATTTGCCTCCATTTTGACTTATTTTATCCAATCTGACACTCATTCAAATGCAATTAACAGATTATATTACCCATTTGTTCTTGCAAAATGATACATGTTTTGACAAGCTTAAATGCAATATACAAGTTATACATGGGTTTTAAAAATCAAGCCTCACTAGGATCCACAACATGTTCATCTATCAGGGCACAGTTCTTTAACCCCAATACATTTATACATTCATTGAATGACCTCCGAAAATTTGGGTACAAAAACTCATACCCTGCAACTTGAGGTCAAATTTTGCACTATGATTGTTTAATTTAGGTTATTGAACTATGCCATTGGGATGAGGCTATTGTGGTCCATAGCGCCTGTAACTTGATCGACCTGGAAGTTGGAACGGTGTTAAAAGTCATGTAGTGGAATTAATTCACGCTTATTACATGAAACCAGATATTGCTAATAGTTGTATGAAGGGAATAATAATCATTGCGCTTTGTAGAGGTCAGTTCTTTTATTAAATTTCTTCTCGAGCCTATGGTCAGGACAAGAAAGGGGAATGCCCGTGCGAGTAATATAAGGATGATGATGAAGAATTTTTGATCAAAGTGATTCAAGTTACTTATTTCTCAAAGGGTACTTTTCTCAAAGTAATATAATAAAGACGATGAAGAATATTTGATCAAAATGATTAAAGTTACTTGTTTCTCAAAGGTATAACTTCATCAAAGTAGAAAAAACAAGAAATTCTATTCTTCCCATGAAAAGCTTTGTTTTTGTGGCTTTACATCTTGTGTTTCTTGAAATATGACCTAAGGCTTATCAAAATTAACATTGTTAATCATATTTTGACATTTACATTACATCTCTACAAGACCTATCAAAATCGTCTATAATAAAATCTTAATCATGTGCCATTTGCAAAGAGTTGATTACCATTTCTCCTCTCAGGCAACTATCACATATTTATAAAGTGACTGATAAATTTGTTTTTGTTATGAATTTTTCAAATCTTCTTTTTATGCCTCCACCGGAGGTATTATGTTTCCTGGTTGTCCGTCCATCCGTCCATCCGTCCATCTGTCCGTCCGTCCGAGCTTGCGGGTGCAATATCTCGGAACTGATAGGATGTACAGTGATGCAAAATTGGTGGAGGGATGGTCATTGGCGGTCTTCAAATTCCAGTAGGTTTGGTTAGTGGGTCAAGGTCACCCAAGGTCATCTAGGGGTCATCTGAGGTCAAATTAGCAAAAAACGTTGTATGGGCATGAACCTTGGTGGGTACTGTAAACATTTAGAACCAAATTTTTTGAGGGTCATTTTGGGGTCATCCGGGGTCACCCAGGGGTCATCTGAGGTCAAATAACTTAAAACTGTCGTATGGGCATGAAACTTGGTGGTACAGTCAACATTTAGAGTCAAATTTTTGGACAGTCTTTTGGGGGTCATCCGGGGTCACTCAGGGTCATCTGAGGTCAAATAACTTAAAACTGTCATATGGGCATGAAACTTGGTGGGTACAGTCAACATTTAGAGACAAATTTTTGGACAGGCTTTTTTGGGTCATCAGGGGTCACCCAGGGGTCATCTGAGGTTAAATAACTTAAAACTGTTGTATGGGCATGGAACTGGGTGGATACAATCAACATTTTGAGTCAAATTTTTGGACTGTCATTTTGGGGTCATCCAGGGGTCATCTGAGGTCAAATAACTTAAAACTGTTGTATGGGCATGAAACTTGGTGGGTACAGTCAACATATAAAGTTACATTTTTGGAAGGTCATTTTGGCCTTACATTCCACTCGGATAATAGTCAAAATACTTCCTTGCTTCAGGTAAAAATCAAAATCAAACCATTTTGATGAAGACAAAATGGGTCAAGGATCTTTCATTCGTTACACTTTTTCTAAAAACCTACACTGTCATCTAGAGATGGCCAGTTCCTAGTGAAATTGCACCAGTTAAAATGATACGCGTCAAGGTGGAGGCATTGTGGCGACGCTTTGCGTCGAGAACCGCGCAAGTCGAGAACCGCTCTAGTTTATCTATATTCTCAGTCATCCACATATGCAAAATATTATTAAAAATTATAATCTGTTCAACTGGACTTACTATTTTGAACTGGTGACAGTTTCACATCCTATCCTGGATGTTTCCTCAGGTCATCTGATTTTTCTGCGGCGATTGGTTATTGACCTGTGATGGAGTGAAGGAACTGAGTCGTCGAGGGATCTACTTAAAGCCATATTATAACATTTGCTGAGGAGAACGCCCTTAAAAAAATTTTAAATTCTGGTTTTTACACGATTGTAATGTACTTTAGTCAATAAAGATACTCTGCAAAAATCAAAACTTTAGGTGCTGTAGTTTTGTCAAAATCCAATTTTCTATGCTTTACCTCACTTGTTCGGCTCAAAATTAAAAGGAGACATATCTGACAGTAAAAGCTAACATTTTATGGAAAATAAATACTAATCTATTTTTACAGAAATGTTATAATATGGCTTTAATAGCATGAAGTTGCTCAAGTATTGAACACTTCAGCAACTTCATGCAACTTCATTAATTCTCCGCCATGTTGTGTGAGGCAATATAGGGCAGCAGGCAGTGATAGTTGATCCAACATTGTATGAACATGAATGATTCAAAGTTGCTGAGAATTTTATAGAAGTTATTTCTACAAATGTCCACTCCTTTTATGCTTTCATAAGCAGTCAACATTAATAGGTAAATTTTCACGGGAAAATTTTCTGGACACGTGACCAATGCGTATCAATGTGAGTGTAACCTCGAGCCTGATCTCTGACCCCGGCGGTGACCTCGCTATTCAAGTCTTAGTAATTTTGAATTGGAATAGTATTTTTGACCGCAATTTTGATAGAAATTTGTGTATTGCAAATTTATTGAATATTATGTTATCTTAATTTTTTCACAATATCATCAAAACGTAATTTCAAATATATCTATCTACGGAAAAAAATATTTATCTACGGAAACTCTTACCATAACATTATTAACTTGCGATAAGTAACTTATTTTGCCTCAAAGGAAGAATTCTTCCTATTCAAATACATTGGAAGAACACCCGCTGTGCTCGGGGTCACATTCCATAATGCTAATATGTCTGCGCCCATGGGTGTCACGTGTCCAGAAAATTTTCCCGTGAAAATTTACCTATTAATTCTGACTGATAAGAGTCACTTATAGTACTTTTAATGTTATTTCTTTTGATATGAAATTCTTGTTTTGGCAGTAAATCAAAACATACTAAGTATCTTTGTGACCCAGTTCTTTACATTTATATCCGAATTATGTCCAGACTGCAATTATGAGACTCAATTCAATAACACTTAAGTTTTAAGCAGTAATTATTATCGGATGATGCAGCCAATTGTCATGGCAACAGATAGGCATTAATTCTACATGCTTAGCTCTTTATGTTTTGGACACATATTGATATTAAATTTGAACTCATGGGAAATTAAGAAGCCAGAGCCTGAATCTATATTTCCTGAAACTTCAACAATTGCAATTTTTATTAATATGAGGGACACTTACCTTAAAGGTACAAGATATAGCAACACTCTGTGTGGCATAAGGACATTCAAATTATTTCTTTTCTCTTTCCCAATTTTACATTAGTAGTTTGAAAATGGTAGAACACTTATAGCATTTGTTGCAATTGTGATGAACTGGTTTTTTTTATCAATTGTGACAAAGTTATTGGGCCATTTTATTTATGCTCGACATGACTGCTTCTGCTATTCCAACCATTAAAATGTAGACAGTTACATCTTATTCCTTTTAGCCATGATTTGTTGACATTTTTATTTCCCTCAAGTCCACAATGTTAAGACATGATTGTATGAGCATGATGAGGGGACAACAGGTTGGGACATGAATATTCAAAGTTAATACAGAACAGAAACAAGAAGTAAAATCTATAGCTATTTTATGTATCAAAACCATAATCCAGTCACATTCACACCTTTACACTTTTTTGTGTACCAATCTAAACCATTGGAGCAACAATTTGATGTGACCTTTGAACTACAGGTAACTACCAAATCAGACATGTGCCCTTAATTCCAATATCACCATGCACAGGAGACGAAACAGTTGGGGTGGAAAGAAGTTGTGCAATATTGAAGCGACATGTCTGATTCACTTAGCTCACTCAATGGTAGCACTGAGACATTATAGGAATGTGTAGAGGATAAGAAACGCAATACATCACCAGTGGGGCTTGATTGATTTGATTGTCTTCTATCAAGTTGGGATGGTTATGTAGACTTGACAGGTGTTTGTCTGATACTTTGTCTCACTAGTTGAGTGTTATAAAGTATGGAAATGTGTGCATGTTACTAAAATAGCCAGATTTTTTATCCCAGTGTTGAGAATTTTAAAAATCAAATTTTACTACATTGACAACGTAGATCGGGTTAAAGTAGTAGTGTTGGTAGCTATCAGCAATGATAGCAATGAGAATGGCAATAGCCCAGGTTCTTATAGATTAGTAGTAAAAAAGCAAACATATAACATATTTGTAACATTTTCAAAAGGGCAGAAAAAAGAACCTCAGAAAACTTAATAAAGGTTATTAAATGTATTCATAACATTTTAAAAACATTTTGACAAGTTGCTGCAAAACATTGCAGCCTAATGTTTTTGAAGTGTTCACATCTTTTTAATGTTTGCATGCATACTTTACAGTAACATTTTGACAACATGTTTTTAAATGTTTTCACATTTTGACCAATTTTAAAGAATGTTTTTTAAAAGCATTTGTTTTCATAAATTTGCTTTGTATTGCTATTAGCAATAACTTGCTACAAACTAGAGAAAGCATGCATTACTATCAGCTGTAGACAGCATAAGCTGCTCTCAGCAGTAGAAAGTATATGAAGAGCTTTGTTGCAAAACCCCTTACATCCACTTTTGACTTTTTGAGAAAAACAGCTTTTGTTAATTGTGCAAGTATTACTGGTTCGATTTGATTCAATTTGGGTTTGGATAAAGTGTTGATGAATAGAAACTAAAAAAATAGGTTTGGTACAATTTTGAAGCCTTCCTATTTATTTTATTGTATCTTTTATATTGCGCCTTTTGTGGATGTAAGGGCTTTTGCAACAAAACAAATTTACCCCTTTTCTAGAAACCACCTTTGCAATCATATTTGAGTCCATTCGTTTGCACTACTTTATGTAACTTGACTAATGCTTTCAAAATCAAAAAGAAAAATTGAAATATCTCATTTACTTTTTTTAATTATGAATTTTAATTAAATTCGGGAAAATGGCATTTTTTGAGTAGTTCTGAAGCTACACCTTTTGTTAATTAAAATGATTTTTTCAAAAATAGTGACCCAAAAACAGTTATCTTTGCTTTTAATAGGTAAAGAACATTCCATGCTACTAGTATACATCAAAAAATTAAAACAAAATAATTCTATATTCATTTTATGCTCAGATTTCCGGAAATTCCTAAGATTTCCCAAACGGAAATATACTATATCTCCGGAAGGAAAGTGGTATGAAGGTCAAACAACCACCAAAATGTGTATTTTTACCCACACTATAATGTCATGTCAATAACTCAATTTCACCAAAAGTGGATGTAAGGGGTTTTGAAACAAAGCTCTTCATATTATGTCTATCAGCAGTAAAAAGCATAAATTGCTATCAGCAGTAGAAAGCATAAATTCCTATCAGCAGTAGAAAGCATAAATTGCTATCAGCAGTAGACAGCATAAATTGCTATCAGCAGTAGACAGCATAGATTGCTATCAGCAGTAAAAAGCATAAATTGCTATCAGCAGTAGAAAGCATAAATTGCTATCAGCAGTAGACAGCATAAATTGCTATCAGCAGTAGAAAGCATAAATTGCTATCAGCAGTAGAAAGCATAAATTGCTATCAGCAGTAGACAGCATAAATTGCTATCAGCAGTAGAAAGCATAAATTGCTATCAGCAGTAGAAAGCATAAATTGCTATCAGCAGTAGAAAGCATAAATTGCTATCAGTGGTAGAAAGCATACATTGCTATTGGCAGTAGAAAGCATACATTGCTATCAGCAGTAGAAAGCATAAATTGCTAGCAGCAGTAGAAAGCATAAATTGCTATCAGCAGTAGACAGCATAAATTGCTATCAGCAGTAGAAAGCGTAAATTGCTATCAGCAGTAGAAAGCATAAATTGCTATAGCAGTAGACAGCATAAATTGCTATCAACAGTAGAAAGCATAAATTGCTATAAGCAGTAGAAAGCATAAACTGCTATTAGCAGTAGAAAGCATAAATTGCTATCAGCAGTAGAAAGCATAAATTGCTATCAGCAGTAGAAAGCATAAATTGCTATCAGCAGTAGAAAGCATAAATTGCTATCAGCAGTAGAAAGCATAAATTGCTACTAGCAGTAGAAAGCATAAATTGCTATCAGCAGTAGAAAGCATAAATTGCTATCAGTGGTAGAAAGCATACATTGCTATTGGCAGTAGAAAGCATACATTGCTATCAGCAGTAGAAAGCATAAACTGCTATCAGCAGTAGAAAGCATAAATTGCTATCAGTTAGCAAGTTATTGCTGAAGTTATGATGGTAGAAAGATTGAGCCAGGTATACCAACTTGGTGTGGGGAACAAGTCAATGTCAAGATAAAAACTAACGCAGTATGTAAACCATGATGGTTTTACTGCACTAGTAAAAATCCAAAACCACAGGGATAGTAGACAAAGTTAACAAAATACAACTAACATTTCGAGCAGATAAACTGCCCTTCCTCAGGGACAAACAACAAAATTAATACAGCAAATGATTGAATCTAGTTACAAGTGGGTAGCAAGCATAAAAATTGATCAAATCATAGCAAATAATTAAACCAAGGTAGCAAGCAAAATATCAAAACTACAGAGCCAATAATATAGCGTCTCTACAGAACAGAGCTGGCTTGCTACTAAAGCAAATTTTAGCAAAACAGGAAGTGTACTAACAAAAGAACAACTTGAACAATTACCTGGATATTAGGAAAGTTAAATTGTTATTAATAGACAAGTTATGATGATAAATAAGTATTTTGAAATAAAAACTTATCAAAATTTTGTGAAGAAACATGACTTTTTGGATGATGCGGTGAAACCTGCATGTAATTTTCATTCAACCAAGGATGCCCAAGGACTTGAAGCAAATGTACTGGAAAATTAATACATAGCTGCTATCTTCTGTATGATGGTAAATAAGTATTTTGAAATAAAAAGTCATCAACATATTGTGAAGAAACATGACTTTTTGGATGATGCGGTGAAGCCTGCATGTAATTTTCATTCAACCAAGGATGCCCAAGGACTTGAAGCAAATGTACTAGAAAATTGAAACATATATGCTATCTTCTGTAGATAGTAAAGTGGCTATTAATTGTAGAAATATATTGTTGAGTGTGTTCAGATGGATTTCAAGTAGGTCTGTGAACTAAATAATAAGTTTCTTTTGTCGCTAAGTACAAGTGGAGTAGTAATATCTTTAAAATATCAACTACATGATGAGCATCTAAACTTGATCATTTCAAGATTGTTACACGAAGGTTACTGGCAAACATTGCCCACTTAATGCAGAAAAACTTGTTTTTGGTACATAATAGTCTCTCTTTGAATTATTAATTAGACTAGTTACATTTTGAGTGTTTGCTACACTTAATTTGTTATTCTGGTTGTGTTTTTTGTGATTATAGATTAATAGCACCTACGCAGGTTTATAACCTTTTACATTTTGTATTTGTCTTAGTAGAGTCATTATAGTTGAATTTTAAAATAATAATCTAGTTCCAATTACATATATGAATCAGCATGATTATTTACATTACCTGTTTTATGTAAATTTGTTCAACTTTTCCCGGTCATTTTGTTACAAACACTTGTTTCCTAGTTAAACATGCTATATCATAATTTTGTTGATCTTCTTTGTAAAATGTTTTGTTATTTTCAATCTAAATAAAGTCTCTGATTTTCCATGAAAAATATTGTCATCGGTTCATCTTTCTAAACCGAATTTAACTGAAATATACAGATCAAAAAGAGTGAGTGCTAAAGACTTTTTTAAAACTTTTACGTATGAATTTAACTTGTTTATTTATAAATTATACTGAATAATAATGATAAAAATACCATTTGATATGCTCCCAGGTGTTTTTGTGAAGAGGATGTTTTTGTGAAAAGGATGTTTGTTCATCTCTTAATGGAGTTGTTGTGAAAAATGGAATTGAACTTGTAACTTTGTTCACTGATTTGATCAAACTATATGTGTGTTTGTCCATGTTTAACTTCAATATTTATGTATTATGTGTGTTTGTCCAAGTTTAACTTCAATATTTATGTATTTCAGTGGCTATGTCATATATTGTGATCTCAAAAGGGTTAGTATTTACATTTGTGGGATTTTGTATTTGAGGCCTTGTGATTTTTAGTTTCATTTGAGGGTATTGAAAATCCATAAATGTATGTGTGCTTTTCCTTTGGGTGGGATTAACTCTCATCATGCGGGTGTCGACTGCAAACAACAAGTTTCATTTTTTTTAATTAAAAAATTCAAGAATTGTAAATTTTGATGACCATATTTGGAATCAACATGAAAAATGTATTAAAATGAGTACAAACAAGCCTAGTATTGGTTCACTGGTTCTTAAGATAGGTCTTCATATTTTTGAGAAAATGTCTCAAAACTTGAGATTTTTTATGTTGAAGCCTATGGCTAGCATGCAGAGTATTAAAGAGAAATATACATGGAAGCAACAGGTTGTAGCTGAGGTACCTTGTGAGCTATTTATATTTGGATTAATATGTCAGCTCGTGGTGTTATGAATTTATGAATGTATAATAAATGCTGATCCAGGGTTCTCAGGTTTTTGCCGCAGGTGGAAAAACACGGTTTTAATCACTTGGCAAAAAACAGTTTTTGCGAGCGAAAATGGCAAAAACTAAAAAGTGATTTGTAGTTCAGTTTTTTCATCTCAAAATAAATTGTTAAGTTACAAAAATAATTTCCTATGTGTAACAAGGCCAGATTTTGTTATTATAAGTAACATATCATCACCCTCATAACAAAACAAGTCATTATTACATGTTTCTCATTTGTAATTTTGATTTTCCTCATGATTTTCCTCAGGATCCTCATGAGAGGTCAAAGTTCAGGTGTACTATTTGCCAAAACATTAGGAATTCAGTGGCAGTATTGATCTTTTCAGTAAATCCCATAAGGCTTTGCGAGTACACCTGAGATGTTGTCACTTGACATCACACAGATGCGCACATCATTTAATGAACATCAAAAGTTTTGAGCAAAGAAGGATTGAAAAAAATAAAGAAATAGTTAAAGAGTTTTAGCCTTTATTATCTTTGTAAAACCAAATAGGGTAATGCAAAATGTGAAGGGTTTTCTCATATCACATCACATTTGAATTGTATGAAATTTATTCATCAGTAGAGACACTATAACTAGACAATTTTCAATGCAACTTGAGGAGCCACAGATGAGCAAATTCTGGTCTCATATATGTATGAAAACAGAAGGTAAAATTAATATATACAAGTCATATGAAATTCATTAGGTAATACTGCAGTAAGACAGTATAATTACAAAAATAATGCAGTATAAGGGAACATAATTTTTCCCAGATGTAAAAACCAGAACAACATCTGTATGCAACATGCGATAGAGAAGAGAAACAAATAGAATAAACTGTGACTTGGTGTGATTAGCAAACTATTGTAAAGAGTCTCCAAAATTTGAAGTCATTTGGCCTATTTTTAGCTCATCTCAAGTCAGCTGAATATCACTCAAGTCAGACTCCTTATTTTACTTGTTACAACTCTGGCATGTTGAGCCATGTTGCATCAACAGTTTGGTGCATTAAAATGTCCTTGCACACAGCCCTTTCTAGGCAGAATGTGAAACAGTTAATGAATCTTATTGGAGCAGGGCTGACTTGGAACAAACAATCTGTTACAGTAGCTCAAGAAGGTGCTCAAGATCTGGTCAAATGCACAAAACATGATAAAGGGGCTTTTTATATGGATTCATCAGACCATTAATCATGTTTATCACAAGCCCCTAGTGCTGTAAGCTGTGTCGATCAAATAATCACTGATGCTACACTTTGACAGGAAGGCTTCACATTCTTCCTAGCATGTTATCAGAAGCCATTAGAAATCTATATGTCAATGAGTATAATAAAGGGGAATAGAATCTTATGTTAAGAGTAATGATTTGTGTCCTTTTCCATGCAATGAATTAGACCCGTAGCCAGGGGTAGGGGTGCTCCCTCCCCTCTTCGGCAAAAGGTCTGCATTGTCTGTAAAAATATCAAAATTAGGCCAAAAGTGTAAAAATATTAGATAAATATACCCCAAATTATGATTCTTCCTGTGAAGTTTGTCTGAGCTACAGGGTCCAATAAATCAATTGTAGAGGGGTAAATGCCTATTTTGTCCGGAATGAAGATTTGTCATGAAAAGGTCTGCATTTGGAAAGTCAGCACCCATGAAAAAATCCTGGCTATGGGCCTGCATTGAACATTATATTAGGAATTGTGCATCTTATTCAGCAGTCTTTTATGGGCACTTTAGTAATTTACTGAAAAACCAATAGCCATTGTACAGCTTTCATGTGGAAACCTCTCTTTTGGGGCAAAAATTGTTTTCAAGTATCAGATATCTGTTGAGAGTTTGAATAGTACGTAGATAGACCACATTACGGAAGTTATACATTTGTAAGGAGATAGATTACACCAGCTTATTTTATGGATGCAGGAAATGAGACGTTGAGAGTGATAAAATAGCCTCTTGACATTCTACTTTGTTTTTAAATGGGAAAGAATTGTATGATTTGCCGAGTTGTGATATGTTTTTACTTTTTGTAGTGGATCCTTCATCTTTCAGAGAAAGTTTTTAAAGTGAATGGCCTTTTAAGGTCAGCAGTATATGTTGTTAAAACAACACTGCTGCCAGACCCATAGGCAACAGGACTCTCTGTGTCTATATATATAATAATATATATTATACTGATACTGAGCACCAGTATTTTAAAATAATTTCCCCACCGGGGTGACACTCCTCATAAGACCTGGGCCATTCATATTGTGGGTCCTTTTTAGTCTGACAAGTAGGACCTTTTTATCTAAGTTACCAGACTATAATCAGTTCAGACTATGATCACTATATCTCACATGGCAAGAAAGACAAATCTTGGATGTCCAGTGACAGCGGCGCCCAAATTCGGGAGGGGCGGTTAGTAGATTTTTGTGGTTAATCTTTCTTGAGCGATCAGAGTCGGAGTATAGCTGGTAATTAAGAAAAAAACAGGTCCTATTCGTCGGATTAGTCCTTTTCATATCTTGATTGAAATGCCAAGAAGGTGTGATCTCCGACCCCCTGAGTGGTATCAAATGAAAGGGAAAAAGGTGTGAGTTTTCTTATGTTCATGAGGGCCAATCATTCGAACGGTCGTGGCTATAAACAATCATGCCAGTATTTTGTATGTAAAAATATGCGGTATGTGCATGGCAGTTTCATCTGTGGCACTTCATACAACAATCAACACTCATTAACAGGTGATTCTGAGACTACACCTGTTGGTGAATAGTCTGTGGTTCTTACTGTTAAGTTCATTCCCCCCCCCCTTTTTTAAACTACTGCAATGGGTGGGGGATCTAGTGGTTCACGAACTGTATTGTTATTTTTCAAAATTCAAAAAAGGTACATGTTAAAGTTTGACCGGCTTATATAAGGCGGAAATTATTCAGCTTTTGTTACTGCGCACGTCAATAAAGTCCCGACTCGCATAAGCGTGCACCAGTCACGCAAATAGTGTAAGCATTGCGGCCAACTGCGTGCATACCGTTCTATATCAATACACAGTGTTATGAGTCTTATTTTTTCCGCCTTATATAAACCGAACAAACTTGAGCTATATCAGTTTCATTTTCAGATACCTACTCAACCTAAATGAGTTTGCTGAACTATTCCCTTTTGGTTATTCCTGTTTGGACAATGCCAGGTCTCAATATTTGATGCCATTGCCTAGGCTTCAATTTCATGCCATGTTGACTTGTTGCTTGAGCTGTGAAGAGTATGAATAATTAATGGCCTCTCTTTTTAAATTAAGGACATGGTTTACAAGCTTTAAAGGTGCATACCCTGATTTCATAATTACTAGATGTGATCTGTACAGATATATTGTAGCACCAGATGAGAAGTTAAATACAAACTCCTTTGTTTTATCTGAGAGTGCACATATATATGTGACCCGCTCTGACGAAATCAGCCATAAGTCGCACTCAGCCATTTCGAGATACGGCGAGTCAGAGTTGGGAAAGGGGTGAAAAACCTTGCAGATTTTGTTTTTCAGTTTTTATTATTTTTGATTCCTTAATATGTTTACTTTAACCTACCACTGAAAACAAAATATTCTTTTATGTTTAAAGCACCCAAATCTAGCTTTGTTTGAGCCAAATCAAGTCCTTAACATGTCATTTTGCAGCTTTAAAGCCATTTTTTTTTTTGCATCGCATTTTATTTATGTGTTGCTTCCCTCCTTCCCATTGAAAGACTGTAGAATGAGGACAACATGTCCCAGTAACATAATGTTGGTATCAAATGAAAGCTGAAGACCTACACTAAATGATGACATCAAAAACTCAATTTTCAAAATTAGTGATTTATGTCTGGTTTTGTGGGAGCGGGTCATATATTGAGAATGTCTGGAGGTGTTAATTAAATGAGCGTATTTTTGCAATTCTGTTTTAGTTCTAGTCTGTATACAATCCTCAAGGCAGTAATGTAAAATCATTTTTGGAGGAATCTGTTATATTAGATGGTTTACTTGCATCATTTACTTTCTGAAAATGTTATATTCTTTTATATACTTATCACCATTACATTTAGAGCCTACAATAAATAGTATCATCTTACTGCCGCAAGGAAGGCATACAAACCATATAGTCAATATATTTTATAACTTTTTACATACAAAACACTTTCATCATCATTGTAATCATCTGTTGCAATATTAAAACAAACAAGTAAACAAATTATTTTCTTGCAAGACTACATAGAAAATGCATACTGAGCCCATTCACCAGCTTTCCCGGCCTCTTACAGGAAAATTGTTTTTTTCCTCATCATTGTTCTAATCTGTATCGTCTGTATCAGTAAAACTCAAATCTGAGGTCTACTCATACTGAAAAACCTAACTACGTATAGACGAATCCAACGAGCCAAGTCATGGTCAAGATTTGGTCGGCCATTATTGGGTCCCCGAAGCACCAAACTGGTGTTGTGACTGCCCAATTTGGTGGATTAAAGCCGCTTAAAATTCGATGTTAGATTCTTTTGTGTTGTAAACTGTCATCATTTTTTTTGTCTACGTGTAACACGGGTGATAGAATGCAGTTTAAAGTACCCTCCAAGGCCGCATCATTTCACATTTTAGGTGAGATGGAGCCGACAGGGATCCAGCTATGGCTGCCATTGAGGTGTAGGAATGCGTGAAATTGGATTCGTCTGTACTCATTCAATTAATTTTCCTTGTATCTTTCAGGAACAAGTGATCCTTATGTCAAGTTTAAAGTCTCCGGCAAGCAGCTCTACAAAAGTCGGACAATATACAAGAACCTCAACCCCAAATGGGATGAGAGGATAACATTATGCATAGATGACATATCCAAACCGTTGGAAATATTTGTCTTGGATTATGACCGAGGGCCAAAGTCTGATGATGCAATGGGACAAGCACTGGTCAACTTGATGGGGCTGGAACCTAACACGTAAGTGAGGGGTGTAGTCAGGGGATAGGATTGAGTGGTGTTTTTTTTTTTTTGGGGGAGGTTGGACAAGCTATGGTCAACTTGATGGCAGTGGAAACAAACATGTAAGGTGGATTAGTCAGGGGATAGGATTGAGGTTTTTTTGGGGGGTTGGACAAGCTATGGTCAACTTGATGGCAGTGGAAACAAACATGTAAGGTGGATTAGTCAGGGGATAGGATTGAGTTTTTTGGGGGGGGAGGTTGGACAAGCTATGGTCAACTTGATGGCAGTGGAAACAAACATGTAAGGTGGATTAGTCAGGGGATAGGATTGAGGTTTTTTTTTGGGGGGTTGGACAAGCTATGGTCAACTTGATGGCAGTGGAAACAAACATGTAAGGTGGATTAGTCAGGGGATAGGATTGAGTTTTTTTTTGGGGGGAGGTTGGACAAGCTATGGTCAACTTGATGGCAGTGGAAACAAACATGTAAGGTGGATTAGTCAGGGGATAGGATTGAGTTTTTTTTTTTGGGGGGGAGGTTGGACAAGCTATGGTCAACTTGATGGCAGTGGAAACAAACATGTAAGGTGGATTAGTCAGGGGATAGGATTGAGTTGGTTTTTTTTTGGGGGGGGGGGAGGAGGTTGGACAAGCTATGGTCAACTTGATGGCAGTGGAAAAAAACATGTAAGGTGGATTAGTCAGGGGATAGGATTGAGTTGTTTTTTTTTTTGGGGGAGGAGGTTGGACAAGCTATGGTCAACTTGATGGCAGTGGAAAAAACATGTAAGGTGGATTAGTCAGGGGATAGGATTGAGGTTTTTTTGGGGGGGGAGGTTGGACAAGCTATGGTCAACTTGATGGCAGTGGAAACAAACATGTAAGGTGGATTAGTCAGGGGATAGGATTGAGGTTTTTTTTGGGGGGTGAGGAGGTTGGACAAGCTATGGTCAACTTGATGGCAGTGGAAACAAACATTGTAAGGTGGATTTGCTCAAGGGTGTAGGCCTATAGTCAGGTGTGTAGGAATGGAATGGGGGAGGTGGGTGGGACAAACACTGGTCAACTTCATGGATTGGAACAACATGTAGGCCTAAGTAGTCTTTGGACTTACTCTGGGGTGTAGTCAGGAGCAGAAGCATCAATCTGTCTTGAAATGTCAGGGGGTGGGGGCATTTGGCGTGAATTGTGAAGTTGCTGAAAAAATGGGTACTTTTGTCAAATGTACCCATGGCCACCCAGGATTGATGCCCATGGGTCAATGGTAGGGAAGATAGAGTTACAATGATGATGTTGTTGTCTTTTTGTCATCAGACCTTGTGAAAGAAGAATTGCCTTGATGGAGGATGCATGCAGCGAATATCTCGGATATCTGATCCTAGGATTTACTGTCACACCAAGAAAGGAGGAAGAAAGAGAACAAGTAAGTGTAAGTATCTCCCTTGAAGGAACTGTAGAAGTCGGCATTTATGTGCTACATTTTTGGGGGGTCTTTTTGCATTTCATGCAGTTACCACAAAAATAACACTGCAGAAATATATATATATTAGGCGACGAGAAAACCCTAAACCTTTTCTCTGGGCAAGTGAAAAGTATGTGAAATCAGTGCAATCACAGACCCGGGTATGTGATTTCACAGACCGGGTCTGTGAATTCAGAGGAGTCTGTGAATTCACATCAACCCGACTGATATAGGACATCACATGACACATTTGGACAAATCACAGTGCATAAATCTGAATAATGGATGATAGAGGTACTGTAAAAGTGGACATTTTTGTGGTACATTAATTTTAGCGTTTTTCACGTTCAATACAGCTACTGCTAAAATAAAAACATGCAAATGTTCTTTTTATGTGTAGAGCTATTTAAAACAACTCAAGTGAATGGTTTTAAATGGGCAAAGCGCGAAAATTTACACACACAAAAATAACCCCATTTACAGCATTGATCATAAATTGGGCTATTCCATTGGAAATCTATACACACCCTATGGAAGACATAACCTTAATCTTCTACACAGGGTGTGTGAATTTCAAATGGTGATACCTGAATGGCCCAGGGGGGTACTCAGTACAAATGACCATACGGGGACGTGCCGCAAATATGGGTAGCATTTTCAACCTTTTGGTATATCAATGGCCCCTTTTTCAAAGCCTATTTTGGTATATGAATGGGTCCTTTTTTTAAATTTTTTTCAATTTTTTAGGAAAATAGCCCAATTTTTCATTAATCTAGCCAAAATTGTCAAAATTTTCCCAAAATTTTGGGAAAATTTGTAAAAACTAAGACAATTTGGGTTAAATTTGGTCCAAAATTTTGACTTTTGGTATATCTATGGGTCCAAATTTCTTGTAAAATTGGTATATTTATGGGTCCACTTTCAAATTCTCAGCGGCACGTCCCTACCAAAACCAAACTTGAGTACCCCCCCGGGCTGAATGGGTGCATCCATTTGAAATCTACACCCATTATGTCTTTCATATGGGTTGTGTCATAAGGCATCACAAAATATCACATATTGCAGTATCATATCCTCATGTTTGTTAATTAAACATCCCCTGAAATCAAGTATGACTTGTTTGCTTGTGTGAGAATGAAAGTACTACATCATTGTGTGATAATGTCAAATTTTGTCTTGATATGATTGCTCATTATGTTTGCCATTTGACAGTTTGTAATGTGATCATGTCAAATGTTGTAGTTATATGATTACTTAGGCCTATCTCATGCCATTTTGACAGTGTAATATTAGTATTACATGTAGCACATGCAGTATGTAGCAAAACAATTCTGGAAAGAGTTTTCTTGTCAAATGTGTTGTCAAGTTCACGCTACTTAGTTTCTTATACCAGAGATGATGTTGGGTTGAAATGGTCAACCAACTTTTGGGATATTATTTACATTTCTTATGTCTCACAACTTATGTCTCACAACTACTTTTGGACGCATACATCTTCAGCCGCAACTTTTGGGACACAGTGTAATTTATAGTTAAACGGAAGATGAAGTCTCTTATGAAATCTTCCATTGCTGCTAGAAATCTAGATGACTTAAAACAAACTGAAATAATCAAAACAAATATTGAAACAAATCCTTGTTTTATTAAATTCAATCATCTGTGACAGGTAGATTTATTGTGATCAAACTTTCCTTGAATTTTATATCCAGCTAGCATAGACTTTGATGTCAGGTGGATCAGCAGCATCCTAGCTGTTGCTAAGAGATGAATCACTCCTGTGAAGAAAACTTGACATTTCTTAAACACCAAATGGGCTATCCATTTAAAATCCATACACCCCCTATGGAAGACATTACCTTAATCAGGGGGTGTAGATTTTAAATGGATGCACCCATTCAGGTATCACCATTTGGAAGATTAAGGTCATGTTTTCCACAGGGGGTGTATGGATTTCAACTGGAAAGCCCATTGAAAATGAGGCCATGAAAAAAAAAAGATTCTGGACTTTTCAGAATTGGATGATATTTTTTTGTAGGGTGGGATATACCCATTTAACCTTTGCTGTAGCCTAATCCCCGGACGAGCCCCCATAAATTTTTGATGCCACATACAAGCGCTTGGCTACCTGATTTTCAGGAAATGGATCTGTTACCATGTTACATCTTTGGTCAACTACAAACAGATATAAATGCATCAAAGTGCAAGAAAAATGAATGTGTTGGAAAGAGTTGTGCTGATTGGTTCTCGCTTTCTAAAGAGTGTATGAAATACTAATAAAGCATCAACAAGCCACTCAGTATTCTTATGAATTTGAGACACATAGTCAATATTTTCAAAACCAATTTAGTAGCAATCATCTCTAAACAGTAATAGGATATCAAGATGTCCGATGAGGATTTAAAAGTGGGTTATTTATTTGTTGAATAATTATGATATTTTATATTGAAGTAGGATATTATTTGAAATTGAATACAAACGTATCAGCGAAGTAGACACCTGAGTTTTCCATTCTCAAAATATGCACTCTTTGTGATGATAGCACTGAGCCACTTCAAAAGATTTATTTTGCTTATTTATTTAGAGATTTGAGTTATTACTTTACATGCGAACACAAATAAAATTTGCTCTTCTATCAAATAATTAAACAGGCTTAGTCTATCTCAGCACCCAGTGGACCAATAATAGGTATGTTTGTATTTCTTTGAATGGTTTGTTATTTAGATTCCAAATTTAATTGTGACAATAAAAAATTCTTGATATTGAAATAACTTTTTAGATTTGAGAGCTGCACTGATAGTAACGCACACACATGGAATATTATTTGCAGTAGAAGTGATGATGTAACAGGATTACTACCATAGGAATAGGTTCAAACAATTTTTTAATATATCTCGCTGCGCTAGTATGTTGACGTGGTACCTCTGCATTTAACCATAGATGTCAAAGAACAGGGATAAAGACCCGGATTGTAATTCTATATAGAATATTCATATCTTGCTGATCACTCCCACCTGTAAGATTAGTATCGTTGAAAAGAGCGGTATTCTATTCTATATTGATTGCAGATATACATAAGTGATGAGAGTGACCTGCATGTAGTGCAGGGCGATATATTCAAAATTTGTTTTAACCTATTGCTATGGTAGTTAATCATTACTTCACGGCAAATAGGACATTGCAACAACCAATACCGTAAAACTGGTCATTTTCGTGTGCGTACATCCACGGTTTGTTGATTTTTAACTACTTTGCTTATTCTTAAATTCATATTTTAAGATTTCCAACATAGAGCATAAAAGGACGTATTCTGATTTTTTAGTTTTGTATTCGAAAAGAGTGAAAATAAATATAGAGCGAAAATTTGCACTTTTTCAGTACTTGAATTTGTTATTCACTTGCACAGGGGATTTCTACACATTTGTTTTATACAGAACATGGGATCTGATTTGTTTTTCTAATAAAGTAAAGATGCTTGAATGAATACTTACAAAGCTTTGAGAGTGTTTTTTTGAAATTGATACTGGGCAAAAGATATGTGGAATTTAGTTTTGATTTGTGGGAATATGTCACATATATATAAGTATAGAGTATTTTGTGCAAGTGATTTATCGTTGAATTGAACAAGTTTGAATTTTCTACAACAAAATAAATATAGAGTAATTTTGAATTTGTGATATAAACATATAGGCAAATGAAAAATTAAATTGTAAGTATTTTTAAAACACCTCAACTAAGATGTTTTCGATCAGAAAGACACATTTTCTATGCTATAGAACAAGTGTGTTATGAAAAGGTTGTGTGTCTCCTGCAACTCAACCAACCAGCTCTTGTCCAACATACAAAGAATACATTTCTGATAGGAAAAGCAAATGTGCCACAAATTGTTGCAATTTTGTTAGTCTGCAAAAAAATGAAAATGCATCTTAATTGAGCAATTTACTCTTTTTACTTAAAAAAAGTTTTCCTCTTATGTCACTGATAGGTCCCTGGAGGAGCTTTGCCGCTCAGCTCATTTGGGCTATTCCAATTGAAATCCATGCGTGGAAGACATGACACACACAGGGGGTGTAGACATCAAATGGAGTCACCCATTCAGTAACCCCATTTGAAATTCACACTCCCTGTGTGGTAGATTAAGGTAATGTCTGGTGGGGACACATCCCCCTGTAGGGGTGTATGGATTTCAAATGGAATAGCCCATTGTTTGTTATCCATCCAGCTTCATCTATTTGGAATTAAGGGTTTCATTCCCAGTGCATGGCAACTTGCTTTGATGTTGTCTGTCCATCACACCATAGTTAGTTTTTGTTACACCCATTAGCCTTTTCGAAGCATGGCATACACAATAGGAGGGCAGTATTCAATATGGGTAAAACCCGCCAAATTCAAAAGCCTTTACTCATTTCGTGCAGCGCCATCCTATTGTGTCCGCCATACTTATAAAAGGCTAATTGTGTGTTACGTATATTCTGACTGCCTACATTAAAATCTAATTCACCACAGTTAATAAGTGGGAGCTGATGGCCTTATGGATATTGCATCCGACTGGTAAACAGATATTGTTGGTTTGAGTCTTGCATGAGGCATATTCCCTTGTGTTTTACAGTTGGGTTACTCTCCGGCCGAGCAGGATTTCATTTATATGTTGGTTAACTGTTCCTTCTTCCTTTAAATTATATTCAGTTTAATACCTCTTGTATCGTAGGGAGCAATAATTTGTTCTCCGGTGTGTTTCTATGTTATTATGTGGGACGCGTAGCCCTATTACCTACTTGTTGTGATGAATATTGATTGATAAGGCCCATAATGTATTCATATTTAGACAAAACTTTTTATTGTGCCTCATCTTAAATTCATGTTACTTTAAAACAATAAACCCGTAAATGCCTAGATTAGAATATTGCAAGTGGGAATCAATCTGAATAAGAAAGTATGTAAGCTTAACTCCTTAAAACTATCGCAAAACAGAATAATTTAATGATTCCCCAAGCCAAAAAAGATGTAAATATTAATATGTTTACTTAATCTTTTAGTGTTAAGTGCTGTTTCTGAACTTTGGCATATTAGTAGTGTTTTTCACTTGATTTCTGAAGTGTTAAGTGCTGCTTTAGATTGTCAGTATAAATAAATAATGGTATTTTTTCGGTATAAACAAAGGTATTTTTGTCCCCGCCAAACAAAAGTTAAAACGAAGAGGGTATTCGGGAATTCTATATCCCCCAAGTTTGATTTGTTTATATGTATTTGATTTATTTATGTTTATTTTTTCTACTTGTTTACATTTTTTTACAAGCTGCAAAAGCCAGTTCAAACCCAGAGTCAGCATTGTGGTTTGAGAACTGCACTTTTGACGGTGATGTCTAAAGTGTGAAGAATTGTTTGAGAACTTCAATATTAGATAGTGGTATTTTTTTGGTGCTGCAAAATTTCAAGTCTGCTTGAAAATATTTTTCCACTCCCTGACTATGACATGCGCCACTTTATGATGCACAGGTGGTGTACACTCGACGACGCTAGGCTTAGCTAGGCCTATTCAGATTTAGTCTTTAAGCCTATTTAGATTTTGTCTTTAGTTTGCCTTCTAAAATGATATCAAGCAAATGCTTGTGAAATCACATATAACTTCATCATCCATGATGTAAATCTGTCTGGATTCATGGGTTATGTGATGTGATTAAGCAAAATAATAGATGCGTGCGATCAAAGGTAGATCCTTAGATCTGTGCTAACACCCATCTTTTTGTGCTTTGATCGCATGGATATTATAGTTTCAAAGATTTTAAGTAAATGTGCAGATAGTACTTAAATTATTATACTTAAGTCTTTGATGTTTCATTTGAAGCTGAAATCCAGTGAATTTTACTCACTTTAGACTATTATTAATAAGATACAAGGTATGAGGATGTGCGAATGTAGGCCGTTTAATGTTTTCTTAGTTGGTGCCAAGATGGTGATTCTAAATTATTAATGTTATAATCTTTTGTGTTTTCAAATTCAAATCCAAGTCTCTTATTGTATGCTTTTGGTTTACTTTAAAAGCTTTATGAATTCAAGTTATGTATCAAGTGTGGATTTTAATGTTCCTTGTAAGAAGTTTATATATACGTGCCTAGATTGTACAATTCAGACTTACTTTATCCTACTGAGTAGTTAGATCAAATATAGGGAGTAAGCTACACAGGGCTTTGCAGTTTTGGGATGCACCGAAAGAGTTTCAAGTTTTTTGTTGTTATTATTCTATTTCTTATTAAACAGAATGTGTTTTTCCACCAGGAAATTTTGCCAAATCCAGCATAAGTTTGTGACTGTGGTGATACATTTACCATGGACCCAATCCACAGCAGCTGATAGGTGTATTCCATCGTGCTCTGCAGTACCATAAGGCCTCAGTATCCATAGGCTGTTCCTTTGGCTTGTGCCCTTGTTCGTGTTTACTTTTTCCCATGTGACCTGCCACACAGACAACGAACCGTAGCGGCCACTAAGCAAAACAAAGGTTCGTTGTCTGTGTGGCAGGTCACATGGGAAAAGTAAACACGAACAAGGGCACAAGCCACAAGGGAACAGCCTATGGATATGAGGCCTAATAGAACTGCACATGCCATAGAAAGTGTACACAAAATCCCTCACTTCATCTTTCAAGTACTCGCTTATACCAGGGGAGCTTGACTTTTGTTTGAAAAAAATATGATATCTTAAAGTATTGTGAAACTATCCATAGCTCTCAATATCTAAGCAGCTCTTGTTTATATTTTGTATACATTTGCTATGGAGCAATCAGATAGACTGCAATGCATGATGGGATACTCCCTTTAGCTGCTGTGGACCCAATCTCAACCGTTCAACATTCACAAAATGTTCAAATGTTAAGCTAGTTTGCTGCCCCCATCCTTTCAAATCCTAAAAACCATAAACGTGATAAATGCTAAATAATGTGCTGCCAGGCAATGGATAAACTGATGTGAGGGGGAAACATGCATGCATGTATTAGTGCTTTTAGTGTAAATTGGATATAATAAAAGGTTGGTTAATTTGATGTATGATGCTGTCACATACTCCACAGAGTTATAATGCATATGTTGTCACATAAGCAAAGAGTTGTATGTACAGTGACTGCTATTTATATGACTTTTATTAGGTGATATAAGGAGCTATGCAATAAGTATGTGTATGGACAGGAGGGGGATTTGCCCTCCCCCACTCTGGTTAGATGTGCCAAAACATCTTTACCCCCCCCCCCCCCCACCCTTTCAGTGTAACCAAAAATCTGGGCGTTCTTCCGTTTTAAGTTTTACACATGCCAGATTTGCTTGTGAAAATACTACATGTATCTTTGAACCACTAAAAAACTTGCTTTTGAAAATAACCAAGCTCCTAAATACTTGTTGTCATCACCCCTTATATGAACATGTGTTATTTTACAAAATAATCTTTTTTTTTCATTTTGATCTGAAATTTAACCTGAAATTTAAAGGTTATTAAACTTTAAATTAGTAAAATAGTGTGTAAAGAGTATAACACACTTGTTATCATTCTGAAGGAACGCCCCGTACTGTAAACATGCATTGTTTTTATGGAATTTAATTTTGCAAATTTTACAAGAGATTATAATTCATGAAATTAAATAATCATCAATGTACTCATTTAATTAGCTATTTGATTTTGGGCCAAATTCAATTGTAAAAACTAATTGACACGTAACAGTGGCCATTTGCCATTTCATCCCCTCACCCTCCCCCTCCCCAAATAAATGTGAAAAATGCCTCTTGGAAAATATTTGAATCATTATAAGTAATCAAAACACAGCAGTGTTGCTGTTGTCACCCTCGGGCTATGCATAATAATATTGCCTCTGGCATCCTTATTTTTTGTCCTTATTTTTTGCCTATTTTTGCTTGTATTTGCATTTTATTTGATTATATAATAATAAGAACCAAAATGAAAATAAATAATGATCAAAATATGTTAACTTTATATTAATTAATATTTACAATCATGACAATATTTTATATATACTTGCTGGAGGGCAAACACCGATGGAATACTGAATTTGTGTTAAATATATACTTCTAGCCCTTAATCACTGACAAAACAAAATTTTTGTTTTTGCTTTCCCATATTTTAATACTTGACCTTTTTACTCATACTTATTTGATTATTTTATCTGACATGTACAAAAATATATGATGATATGTGTTTGTAATATAAAATGATAACCTTAATACTTGCTCCTGGCCCATAACCCCTGAAAGAACTCACACAATATTATTTTTGGCTAGCTTTCTAATACATATCTTAACCTTTCTGCTTGCAGTTATTAGATTAGAACATCAGGCTATTCCGGTTGAAACCCATACACCTCCTATGGAAGATATGACCTTAATCTCTCACACAGGGAGTATGGATTTCAAATGGGGCTACCTGAATGGGTGATTCCATTTGAAATCTACACACCCTGTGTGGAGGATTAAGGTCATATCTTCCACAGGGGGTGTTTGGATTTCAACTGGAATAGCCCTTTGGTGGGGATGCAGGCAATCCTACAATTCACCTGTTATTCGCCACCTGCATGTGTTAATGAGGCTGTGCATATGACACTGTAGAACACATATTAATATGGAATACCGGTACTGATTTACAATCAATACTTCATCACACAAATTTACAATAGGCATATAATAAAAGTGGACTCCGATCAAAGGGGTCTTGAAATGTGATATGGTTCCCATACTCTGAAAAATATGGAATTAGCAGTAAAAGGGGACAAATTGGAATGACATCAACAAATCCAGAACTTTTTTCACTGAAATTCAATAAAAATTCTTTTATTTCATTATTTTATCATAAAAAGTCTAGTCATATAATGACACTTCTGCTGTACTCATTTCAAACCATTTCCATGCAAATTTCAAAAAAAAAATTTGCAAATTTTAAAAAGTTAAATTAAAGATATAAAATTTAGGGGTAGTAGTTCAGGACAGTGCAGTATCAACATGATAGAGTGTAGTACACATACAGCCTTCTAGCACTAAATGCCAAGGTAATGTGTTTATGCAAGCATCAGCAGTAATCTATGCACATTTGTATTAGACTGGACACCAGTGTCAGAAAATTGTTTGAAATATTTTCAAAACATTTGTTACTATTCCTAGAATCTCTGACTTGATACTGTGCATGTTTGCACTCTTGCAAGTGCATTTTGGACATCTACAATGTATAATAGTTAGTTTGATAAATTTTCACAATTATTTTTTTCCAAAATGTAACTTGCAAATGCCTTTAGTGTGAAAGGTTAACCTATAAGCTTAAGATTAGTTTATTTGTAAGGGGTGTTTATTTTCACCCGATTATCCATCACAAGTCGCTTCATCGTGAATGAATGAATGAATCAGCCAGCCGGCTGCCAATCAATAATTGTAACCATGCATCAATACAAATCATGTGTCAGAGATAGGAGGCCACTTTTATTGTCAGCACTATCACACAAGATGATACAGAAGGTTGTAAAGCATTTAAGTAAATATTTGAGCCAGGAGCTGCTGAATTCTGCATAGTGGACAAGAGGTTGACTGTATTCATTGCTGCATAATATTGCATCCACCTGTATACTGCTAGCTATATTATAATCATATATAGAATACATAATTGCACTTCTGAGATGCTTGAAGTTTGGATAGTACATTCGGAATTGAAAATACATAGTCGGGAGTCTGAGAATGCTTGTAGAATGTAAATGAAATCCCGCATGGGCAGTGGAAAATGTCAACTGTATCTATCAGTTATATCAGTATAATCATCTGTAAATAGAGAAGCAAAAATACTACTCTCGTACACTACTAATGCAGAGGCGAGCGAGGACTTATAACAAGATTTTGACTTCAAGTATTCCAAATTCAGAAGCTGTATGAAATTTACCCAAGCTCCTTGAGAAATGCAGCTGAAATGTCAAACTGTGCTTAGAAATTTAGAAAGAGTTTGACTGCATTATGATACATCAAGACTGTACTTTATTCATTGGTAAAGGTGAAACACTGCACGCTTTCTGCAATAGAAATATATGAAGTGCATGCGAGCTCTGAACAATATTACTTGGATGAAGTATTTGCAATTCTAAAGCAGTGCTACGCGTGGAGAATGTTTTAATTGTTTAACGATTTCAGAAGATCATCCTTAATTGACTGTGCAGTGATCGTCCATTTAAACTACTGGTATTGCATAATTATTCACTGAGTAAATTGAGAGTGTCATTACCTCATGATCACAGTGCAAATGGACAGTGCATAATATTGAAGGAACATTGCGTGGACGTGTGGCTGGACGGAACATTTGTTACAAATTTTGTGAATCATCAATCATTCTAGTCATGGTGAGTTGTGACTATATGTGTATTAATAAATTGAGTTGAGGACCACTGCACGTGTCTGGTTTGTGAAAAAGAGAGAGAGAGAGAGAGAGATGGAAAGGAGGCAGGAGCTGGCAAGTGATTGAGAGAGAGAGAACACAAGGAGAAAGCAATGGAGGCAGAGGGAGTGAAGTCGAGAAACTGCAGAGAGAAAGAGACCCACTCACCTACCCACAAACACCCCCACACATACACACATCCCGAGAAGAAAAAGACAGAGTAAGAGACTTGGTGGAGGATGTCAGAATACTGCTAATGTAAAATATATAAAATAAAAAAGTTTAATTTCTCATGTGATGTGCATGTGAAAAATAACACTGCGCAGATAACACTTTTATAATGAGTGCTATCTATTGAAGATAACAATTTTATAACATGTGCTATCTACTGCAGATAACACTTTTATAACATGTGCTATCTACTGAAGATAATACTTTTATAACAAGTGCTATCTACTGAAGGTAATACTTTTATAACAAGTGATATCTACTGAAGATAACACGTTTATAATGAGTGATATCTACTGAAGATCACACTTTTATAATCAGTGATATCTACTGAAGATAACACTTTTAATCAGTGCTATCTATTTTGCAAAAGATAACACCTTTATAACCAGTGCTATCTACTGAAGAATGCTTTTATAATGAGTGCTATCTACTGAAGATAACACTTATAATGAGTGCTATCCACTGAAGATAACACTTTTATAATCAGTGCTATCTACTGAAGATAACACTTTTATAATGAGTGCTATCTATGGAAGATAGCACTTTTATAATGAGTATTATCTACTGAAGATAACACTTTCATAATGAGTGCTATCTACTGAAGATAACACTTTTATAATCAGTGATATCTACTGAAGATAACACTTTTAATCAGTGCTATCTACTTTGCAAAAGATAACACCTTTATAACCAGTGCTATCTACTGAAGAATGCTTTTATAATGAGTGCTATCTACTGAAGATAACACTTATAATGAGTGCTATCCACTGAAGATAACACTTTTATAATCAGTGCTATCTACTGAAGATAACACTTTTATAATGAGTGCTATCTATGGAAGATAGCACTTTTATAATGAGTATTATCTACTGAAGATAACACTTTCATAATGAGTGCTATCTACTGACTGAAGATAGCACTTTTATAATGAGTGCTATCTATGGAAGATAACACTTTCATAATGAGTGCTACCGGTATCGACTGAAGATAACGCTTTTATAATGAGTGCTATCTACTGAAGATAACACTTTTATAGTGAATTTTTTTTTGTGATATTTAAAATAAAATAAAAGTAAAGGAATTTAAATATGAGTTATATAAAACAAATATTGAACGTTGGTATTCATTCAATAGAAAAAATATTTTCATTCGGTGAAATATGAACTGTTCCATTCAATGTGTCAAAGCCTCGTTGAAAGGAACAGTCCATATTTCACCTCGTAAAAAATATTCTTACTATTGTACTCATAAACATTCAATATTTGTATTCTTACTATTGTACTCATAAACATTCAATATTTGTATACTATCTACTGAAGATAACTTTCTAATTAGAAGTGATATCCGCGGATGATAGTGTGTTCCTTTGAGGATCCTTTGTTAGCTAGTTTTGTATGGATGTCTACCATATGTGAGATTGGTAGAGATGAAGGAAAGGGAAGCAGATATGTAACGAGATATAGAGAGAGGAAGCAAGAGAGAGAGGAGAAGAGAGAATTGACACACAGGTTGGAAAGAGATAGGTAAATGAGTGCTATCTACTGAAGATAACTTCTAATTACTAAAGATATCTGTGGATGATATTATATTTCTTTGAGGACTCTGCATATGCATGGAGATAAAATAGGAACAAATAGGTAAAGAGATATAAAGAGAGGAAACATGAGAGAGGAGGAATTAAAAGATATAAAGGATGCACTGTTTGAAAGAGATAGGTAAATAGAAATTGAGAAAGGGGAGAGAGATAGAGAGAGAGAGGGAGCGAAAGAGGGAGAGAGTGCATCTGGAAGAGTTTAACAACTGGGAAAGAGAGGTCACACCTGCAAGTGTTAAACTGTAAACTGCCTGTATAACTGTTTGCATAATTTTAGCTTGCTGATTCGGTTCCTGTTATATTTTGTAGAATTTGTACTTATTATGTAAATAAATAGATGTAGAATAGATGTAGAGAAAGAAGAGGGGTCAAGAAAGAGAGAGGTCACACCTGGAAAAGTTTAACAGCTGACTGTATAACCACTTGCATAATAAAATTAATTCAATTCCTGTTGAACAATGCATAATATTGTGTATTTTATAGAATTTGTACTTACAGGTAAATAGATAGATGTAGATAAAGAAGAGAGGGGTCAAGAAAGAGAGAGAGGTCACACTGGAAAAGTTTAACAACTGCCTGTATAATCACTTGCATAATAATTTTAGCTTGCTGATTCAAATCATGTTGGATGGTGCATAATACAGGCTGTATCAAAATGATTGGTACCGATCAGTTTTTCAGTGATTATGGACGAGACTGCCTCATCTAAATGCAACATAAGATCCACAAATGTTTGTCAGATTAATGTGGTAACACTACAGGTTATAATTCCGGCAATTCCAAGGGGATCTGCGTCGCATTTGGAAGAACCAGGCTTTTCAATAAATACCAAAACCAATGGGTACCAATCATTTTGATATATAGCCTGTATTGTGTATTCTGTAGAATTTGTTTATACAGGTATATAGATATAAAGGGTAGAAAGAGAGAGTAGAAGAGAGAGAGAAAGAGAGATCAGATCACCTGGACAGATTTGACAATTACCTAGATGTGCTTGCATTATTTAGTGCCGATTGGTGATTCGATTCCTGTTGGACATGCATAAAACAGTGTATATTGTAGAGTTTTAATTTTGACAAGTAAATAGATGGTGAGGGAGATAAAGGGAGAGAGAGAGGGAGCAAGAACAAGGTCACACTTAGAACAGTTTAACAGCTGCCTGTATAACTTGCATAATTTTGGCTTATTGCTGATCCAATTCCTGTCGGACCATGCATAATATTGTGTATTTTGTTGAATTTTTGTTCACCATTAAATTTGTTTTCCAATTAATCTTCAGTAAAAGACAGAAAAAACAAAACAAAAAAACATGGCAATCGTGTTATTGTGTTAATCAAAGCAAACTCCCTATGGCCTGAGATTGGTTACTGGTTAATAGCTGATATGGTGCCTTCAGTGGAGAAAAGGAATTGCAGAAAATGGCATATGATGTTGGTACTTTTACAAGACAAAAATCAACTTTTCTAGGCACGGTACCTTCAGCAAAGGAAGATTACTATTACTAAGACTTAACTTGTAAGACAGTTTACATGTTTGAAGTTGCAAGGTTAAGATAGGGCATGATGTGTTTCCGCTGCGCTCAGAAATTTCAAACATTATGACAAATGGTAAACAAACCATCTGTGGGTTTAAAAGGGGAGCATGACCTAGCATTGTTTGCACTCATATATTGAGAAAAATATAACAAATTTATCAAAAAGTGGAGCAGCTGTGGCTTCCCTCAGAGGTGTAAGTCTTCCGGAAATTCCCGAATTCGAAATGTGGCTAAAAAAACAATTCGAAATGTAAAAAAACCAAACAAAATATATATATATTTTTTTTTTTTTTTTTAACATTTCCGGGATTGGATGATGATAATTCATCATTTTTTGAGGGGGGTGATACCCTGCAGCCTATTCCCCGGACAAGCCCCCTTGCACTTCCGGAAATTTGGTGAGGTGCTCCCCTTTGGCTCGCATGTTTTTCAGGGAGTGGATTGTTACCTCACTTACACCTCTGTTCCCTGGCCACCCCACTTGCTATGGCCCTTCCAATTAATCTTCAGTAAAAGACAGAAAAAACAAAACAAAAAAACATGGCAATCGTGTTATTGTGTTAATCAAAGCAAACTCCCTATGGCCTGAGATTGGTTACTGGTTAATAGCTGATATGGTGCCTTCATTGGAGAAAAGGAATTGCAGAAAATGGCATATGATGTTGGTACTTTTACAAGACAAAAATCAACTTTTCTAGGCACGGTACCTTCAGCAAAGGAAGATTACTATTACTAAGACTTAACTTGTAAGACAGTTTACATGTTTGAAGTTGCAAGGTTAAGATAGGGCATGATGTGTTTCCGCTGCGCTCAGAAATTTCAAACATTATGACAAATGGTAAACAAACCATCTGTGTGTTTAAAAGGGGAGCATGACCTAGCATTGTTTGCACTCATATATTGAGAAAAATATAACAAATTTATCAAAAAGTGGAGCAGCTGTGGCTTCCCTCAGAGGTGTAAGTCTTCCGGAAATTCCCGAATTCGAAATGTGGCCAAAAAAAAACAATTCGAAATGTAAAAAAAAACCAAACAAAATATATATATTTTTTTTTTTTTTTTAACATTTCGGGATTGATGATGATAATTCATCATTTTTTGAGGGGGTGATACCCTGCAGCCTATTCCCCGGACAAGCCCCTTGCACTTCGGAAATTTGGTGAGGTGCTCCCTTTGGCTCGCATGTTTTTCAGGGAGTGGATTGTTACCTCACTTACACCTCTGTTCCCTGGCCACCCCACTTGCTATGGCCCTGTATACATCACAGGTGTAGCAGGATAGGATGTTTAATTTGAAATAGACTCCTTCCATCTTTGTTGTTGTGGGAAAAGGACAAGACGCTATAAACACAGAATATAAGTAATTTAATATCATATAACTCCTTGCTTTTACATATTTTCAACTTCCAAAATTGTATTTTCACACCTTTAAATGCATTTTGGATAATATCGGATTACTATTTTGTTATTAAAATCATATAAAATATGCACATACACTTTTGAGGCAAACGGCCAACTTGAGGAAGCCGTGTACTACATGCTCTCTTGTATAAATATCTGTGTCGATTTGACTGGAGCTAAGAAATTTAATATCCATTTTCACACGTAAAGTAAATTAGAGGTCTGCATGTGAATTGAAGTGTGTGAGATTGACGCATGGATTTACAAGGAGTGTATTAGGATTATTGTAGGTTAAACTGTGACTTTATTTCTTGGGTTTTTTCCCTATTTATCACATTAGGCATACATGTTGGCATTTATACTGCGCCATTTTATTTAGACTGGCTCAGCAAACAATATGAAAAATACAATAACGCGATATGAAACAAAATATATACGACAAAGGCGGTAGAATGGAGGACATATTAATGAGGTTACAAATGTGATTTTACTGCCTTCTTGAATGATGGAAGGGAGTTGGCAGTGTGAATGACAATGGGCAGCTTATTCTTTAATGACAGAGCTGTATACAAGAATGACTTGTCCTGTATTGGTGTTTGTGTACAACATATCAGAAGATGAACACAACCCCATCCAGCCTTGGCAGTATAAGGCTAGGCAAGATGAAAGATATGCAGTTACAATTCCATTAACCTTTTCGGTAAATCCCCTTTAAGCCTTTGTGAGTACACCTGAGAACTCGTCACTTGACGTCACGGCGATCTGCGCCAATGCGCACATCGTTTATTGAACATCGTTACTGCGCATTGCAAGTCGGTGTGACGTCAAATGACGAGTTCTCAGGTGTACTCGCAAAGGCTTATGGGATTTACCGAAAAGGTCAATTGATGTATTTCTTGTAAAGAAGGATCTCAAATGTGATTCGTTCCCTAACCGGCAATCAGTGAATTTTGTTCAGGAAGGGAGTTGCATGATCGTACTTGGTGACACAAAATATGAAGTTGGCTGACCAATTCTGAAGACGTCTGGCAATATCATTGGTATTTGTTCCCATGAGAAGGGCATGTCCATAATCTAATCTTGAAAGCACTGATGAGCAGACATCATAATTCCATGTTCCAAAGTCCAGATAACAGCGAATACATAAGATTTTGTTAGATGATAAGTTACGCTAGCATATGAGATATGAGCTGACACTATTATGTACCAATTAACCTTTTCAGCTCATATTTGATGGCAGATATAACAATAGCTGAAGTGGATAAATCAAAGATATTGGAACACACCTTTAAAAAAAATCTGTTTCATAAAATTTGTTAAAAAATCAATGCCGATGGCACAACTTTTCTCCATTTTACCAATTTTCCAGCAAATACTTGTATTGCCGAGGCCCAGAGGGGTATACCTCTATTTCCTGGAGATGTGATCGGATATACCACAAAATACCTGTGAAATATAGCATTTTTTACCCACATTTGAAGAATCTTTACTGTTCACAAAAATTATGGTGACCTTTGAGAAGCATTGCCCTCACACCTAAATGCAAGCATTGACAATGGCTAAACAGTTATCCACTAGGCCTATATTGCAGTAATACTGCCCTCATAATTGCTACAAAGATACTGTTAAGAGAAATGAGGGGGAGGGTAATTATCAGAGAAGATATCTCACCCTTCCCAGAATTCTTTGCAACATGATGCATCACCTCATTACAGCAAATGACACTCATATCCCTAGTTTTAATTTTGAGAATAGACTGGCTAAACATGGCTCGATAGTCTAGATGCATATTTGGCAAGATCTGGATGTGCTCTGCTTATTGAGATACATTTCATCCAGTAGCGGCACCATGGGGGTGGGGAGAAATTCCCCCAGTCAGAACTTTTATACCCCTCTTATACCCCTTGTAAAAATTGTGAAAATTTCCACTTTTGACTTTCACAAAAAATGACTTAATGGGACAATTTGCACAGAAATCAGGTGAATTTTTGTCTTAAGCAGACCAAACAGAAGATGCACACTGCACTTTTCTACAGGTAAATAAAATTGAGCTGCCCTTCTTAAACTAGAGCCAAGTTGCCCCTTGCAGCTCCTTGCTACAGCCATGTTCGCAAAATAATTCTCATATCAGCATGCATTCAAAACAATCGTATTTCTGGTAAGGGGCTGTGCAATAATTATGAGCCCCCGTTTCCAAATGGTTCGCCAAAAATTCTTTGCCCCCCCCCTCTCGGCCCGCCAAAAATTCTTTGCCCCCCCTTGCACATGCCAATGAAATTAGCATATTTAAGTGTTTCTGTACCGTTTTCATAAGCTTTTTTAGCGCGTTTATTTAAAAGGCGCCCCATGAATGTGTGCCAAAAATTGCTTGCCCCCCCCTCTCGACTTACCAAAAATTGCTTGCCCTCCCTTTTGGCTTGCCAAAAATGTCTTGCCCCCAATTTTACCCTCCCCAGGGCTCATAATTATTGTACAGCTAGCCCCTAAGCAATATTGAATGAACTGCTTTGACACAGGTATAACATGAATGAAACATGAACACATTGTACAATCCCTTTGCTACGCCTATATGCCAGTATATGATATATGACATTATATTGACATACATAGTAGACACCAAAAGCTGTTAAAGCATGAGACATTGTTTGCACATGTGTACATCAGCTGTGTAACAAATTGCCTGTAATATTCAACCATCCAATTAATATAATACATGTATGTGTTATTTGATAGCAAAATGTCAGAATGTGAATTATAAATTAATATTGAAATAACAATAACCAGTATTAACCACTATTAATAACTGATTTGGTCTTTGATATGTAACATTCTTATTCAGTTGGTGTGTCTTGTCAAGAATACATGCAAATTATTTGATTGGGTTTCAGCTATAGACAAATCCAATTTCATGCATTCCTACACCTCAATGGCAGCCATAGCTGGGTCCCCGTCGGGCATATCCCACCTAAAATATGAAATGATGCATCCTTGGTGGGGATTTTAAACTGCATTTCATCCATGTTATATGTAGAAGAATGATGAAAGTTTACAACACAATACAACAAAGCATCGATTTTAAAGCTCCTTTAATCCTCCCAATTGGGCATTCACAACACCAGTTTGGTGCGCCGGGGACCCAGTCATGGACGACTAAATTCTGACCATCACTTGACTCGTAGGATTCGTGTATACATTATGACATAATAGTGGATAGTCATGTAAGACAGCGCGTACACTCCCACGCAACAGCGACATGCTTGTTGATCCTCATTGAGGGTGCGATAATGTATTTGCTTAATACATGTGCACATGCAAGACTAAAAACACGATTCAGCGGCTTAGATGTCCTTACAAACGTAACTTTAATTTTTCTGGAAAAAAGCAGTTTTACTTATAAAAATTATACTTAAACTGATTTAGAATGAGAATAAAAGATGGGATTTTGTCTTTTGCCTATCCAATATCGTGTCATTATTGATGTATGCTGGCTATTCAAAATATTGGTCAGCCCATCCATTATGATACACACAAGACAAAATCATATCTTTTATTCTCTAATTACAGTCTAATTTTAATTTGAAGGTTTATGCAGAGATTATATGAAAAGTATTTTGCCTCAGTGCTAGCCCTTTGTGCTTTTCTCACCGAAGTCAAATTTTGACTTCTGATATGAACTGATTAGGCGCGGATCCAGGCATGGGCACACCGGGCCCGTGCCCCCCCTTTTCGAGGGTCCTAATTTTTTTTTTTTTACAATTTTGTTGGAAAAAAAAAACCCGTTTGTTTGGCTTTACATTTTTACATGTTTTATGGAAGATATACATCGCAATTTGATCATGATAAACGGCCTCCCATGCCGTGGCGGATCCATGCAGGGGCACACCCCAGACCGTGTCCCCTTTCATGGTCCATGAAATGGCTTCAATTCGGCATTTAATTTTAATTTTTTCCAAATACTGAGGGGTGCATCTTCCCTCAGACACCCTCCCTCCGCATATGGATAAATAGGTGCCCACTTAGGCTTCTGTTTTGGACCAGTCACGGGGCAGGTGGAAGGGCACACTGGCCCGTGCGCCCGCCCCCGTCGCGGTTAAAAACAATGAGGAAAGGAGAGAAGAGAAGGGGCGAAAAGCTGCGAAAATGAGAGAAAGGAAAGAAGAGAAATGAGAAGAAGAGAAACACAATATTTGCACGTAATTGAGAGGCCCAAGCCTTCTTATCTATGATTATTAAGGCATTGCTTGAAGGCGGGTTCCTCTGCCCAAAAGCCTGTGAAATTACTGCGGGCCCGCCGATACACAGGGCCCGTCACATTTTGTCACCAACATCTGAATTAAGCGACTCAATGCTGACTTCAACATCAATCCGTGCATGCTTTAGTAGGCCTAAGTCCAATAAAGTGTAATATTTAAAATTTTGCAAAAAATATGCACCAAATGACTTAAATGGGACCTTCATTTTGCAAAATTTTCCAACTTCTGAGGGAAATAAACTGGTAGCCATTTTCGCTTCTGTTTTGGACATCCATTACACTTTATGTTTTGATTTGTTGTGGAGTTATGTATACGTTTCACAAAAGTGTTGTTGTTTCAGCCCTCTTTACAACATAACTCAAGAACCACAAGACCTACAAAAGTATATCTGTGATATTTGAATTCTTCTACACGCTTGCTATGAAATGATCAATGCAATTTTGGTCAAATCTCACTACCCATAAGATGCTGTGAACTACCAAATCGCAACAGTTTAAAATAGTTAATTTACACAATAATAGTGAAAACTTGTCAACAAATGACTTCAATTGGACCGTCATTTCACAAATTTTCGGCTTTTTCAAATTAAAATTTTAGACAATAATAGTGCCAAAATGGGCCACCAAATGGCTTCAATTAGGTTTTCATTTTGCAAAAGTTTCTCACTTCTGAGGGGGGCACATCCCCTTCAGACACCCCCTGAGTATGCATAAGGAAGTTGCCCTTTTCGCTTCTGCTCTGGACACCCAAACCATGGAAATAGTAGATGTTAAAGCAATAATTTACACAATAATAGTGAAAACTTGTCGACAAATGACTTCAACTGGACCAAATGGCTTCAATTAGGTGTTTATTTTGTAAAAGTTTCTCACTTCTCAGGGGGCACATCCCCCCTCAGACCCCCCCCCCTACGTCGTGCAAGCGCGACGAACGGCACTGCCGCGCCAATTATTCTAAGTTTGTGCCCCCCTTTTCAAAAATCCTGGATCCACCACTGGAACTGATGACTACATGGCAATCATCCAGGAACACCCCTTTGCTGTTTGTCGGTCTGTCATCATCTGGTATAGCTTCTTCATGTGTGAAAACACAGGATTTTTGAGTCGGTCTATAAAAATCAACTTCTATTTTGTAATGGTTTAAAAAATGGTGAGATTGTCAAATGGCACTTACAGGGCCAATCTGGGGTTTAACCTGTACTACCCCAAGAATGTCTTTACAGTTGTACAACTACAAGACAAAAAAATGAATTTGTCAACATTTTCTGAATTTCATATATTTATGAAAATATTTGAAGTCTACATAAAGGTCATACAAATGAGAACTAGTTATTCATATTATTTGAATGTTGAGAGAACTATCATGCCTAGCCAGGTGTGTAGCAAGGTGACAAAAAAATGGGCCCCCACAGTTACGATCCCGAAAAGCGGAGGAAGCAAAGCTGCAAAAAAGTGTAAACAAATGTAAAAAGTGCAAAAAAGTGGTGTGCTGTGCACCTGCTTAGGGGGCGCCTGTGTCTAGTTTCAGACAAGTAATTATTGAGATGAGTCATTTGCTTCAAGAAGCCAGCAGTTGCTGAAAAATCTTTTGATAGAAGATGAGGACACAACATGGGAACATGATTGTTGCCTTGGTTTGTCTGAATCTTGTAAGTAAACACACTTTTGTACAGAGGTAAAGTTCATAAACTTGAAAGTGACTTTGAATATTTTGGTGTGCTAAATAAAAATAGGTATTTGAGGTGGGAAAAGTAGTTTAGACAATTACTGCCCTTGTTGAAACCAGAAAGTTCAACAATGACTTTGAAAATGTCATGGTGGTTACAGTGCCAAGTGATTAAATACATTTGATTAGGTGCATATATTTGAAAAGTTAAGCACCTCTAGGTATTTTACAAATGAATAGAAGTTGTTACAACTATTCAACCCATCCTGGGACGTTTTCAAACAAATTCAGGCTACCGGGCGATCATGCATATCACGCTAAAAGGCGAGGCACAGATGAATGACCGGCAGCCTGGATTTGTTGGAAAAACGATCCCACGATGGGTTGAATCTACTATACACGTATGATCCCAACTTGGTTGTCTTATGTTGTGTTAACAAATTATGTAGAGTGTTCTAGCCCCAATGAAACATGAATCTCAAAAAAAATTTAATAAATTGACGATAGAATTGTGCATGATCAATATAATTGTTTTTGAGAAATGTCTAGTGATGGCTGATTGACAACTCCCCCAAGATATATGACACTGAAATGGGCTATTCCAGCTGAAATCCATACACCCTCTATTGAAGACATGACCTTAATCTTTCATTTTCTCTCTGTGTGGAAGATTAAGGTCATGTCTTCCATAGGGTGTGTGTGGATTTGAACTGGAATAGCCCAATAACACTGAACTTCTATGTTTATGTTGTAGAATCATGCACAAATCTGTGGTCTGTGATGGAATTTGATATATCATGGGTTAAGTAGGGGTCGTGGCCCTAAAACATAAAACCCAAACAGGACTGATCATCTCTATTGTATGTCATTTCAGTCAGCAGTGAACATATTAATATTTGACTTTAAAAACAAGCCACAAGCATGAATAGTAGTTAGATGTTTGGTGATCTTAATTGCCTCTCTTTCATTTGAACTTCTCTGCATAGAGCAATGATAATATACGAGTTGAAAGTTGGGAGTTTAAATCTGGAGCCTGGGATTTTGAGTCGACAGTGCCATTGAGTGAGTTATAAGTTAAAAGTTCTTAGAATGCAAGTTAAATACCTTATAGTTCTGATATACCCAACTCCAAAGTGGGATATATACAACTCCCAACTTGCATTCATGAACTCACAACTTACTGTTTGCAGTTCAACAACCCTGTGGGTTGCAAACGGAATTGAACCCCTCACCTTTTGATTTGTAGAACCTCAATAGGCCTAAGTGAGTGTTAAAATGAAATGATTCACAGTATTCAAACTTTATTGGAAGAAATATAAGTTTTACATAAATCTGTTTCAAATTTTTAACATTAAAGGTGGGTGACTGCATCGAGCTGGAGATGTTGACATCAGAAGAAAGCTCATGCTTTTCGTATAACTGGTAAAGATAAGCCTAGGATATGTTTTGTTAAATGGTATGCACAAAAAGTAGTATAGTAGCAGTGTGTGCCCCCTTAAGAGCATTACACACTTAAAACTACGGGGTCAAAAAATGACCCAAACGGGGTCAAAAATGACCCCGGCATAGTTATCAACTAAACACCATACCACTACGGGGTTATTTTGACCCCATTGGTCGGGTCATTGCAATGACTACGTATTTGGGTCAAATAGTAACCCCATTGGGGTCAAAATATTACCCCATCAAATGGGTCAAATGAAATGACCCCTTCAAAAGGGTGCCTTATTGGGTTACTTAATGACCCAATTTCGGGGTCAAATGAAATGACCCCTTTGAAAGGGTTATTTATATCGGGTTACTATGACCACGTTAAGGGGTTACTATGACCACGTTATGGGGTTGCTATGACCACGTTAAGGGGTTACTATGACCACGTTAAGGGGTTGCTATGACCACGTTAAGGGGTTACTATGACCACGTTAAGGGGTTGCTATGACCACGTTAAGGGGTTACTATGACCACGTTAAGGGGTTGCTATGACCACGTTAAGGGGTTACTATGACCACGTTAAGGGGTTACTATGACCACGTCAAGGGGTTACTATGACCACGTTAAGGGGTTATTATGACCACGTTAAGGGGTTACTATGACCACGTTAAGGGGTTACTATGACCACGTTAAGGGGTTACTATGACCACGTTAAGGGGTTACTATGACCACGTTAAGGGGTTACTATGACCACGTCAAGGGGGTTACTATGACCACGTTAAGGGGTTACTATGACCACGTTAAGGGGTTACCATGACCACGTTAAGGGGTTACTATGACCACGTTAAGGGGTTATTATGACCACGTTAAGGGGTTACTATGACCACGTTAAGGGGTTACTATGACCACGTTAAGGGGTTACTATGACCATGTTAAGGGGTTATTATGACCACGTTCTTTTCATTACCCAAATTAGTGGGTCAAATTAGAATACATTACAACTAGAAGTAGATTCTGTGTTTCAACTATTTTAATTGGAAAAAGCTTGTTTCAAATTTATGTTGCTGAAAAGGGAAAATTCACTGTTCTACAGAACTATTTCAGTAAAATTCAAATTCACACATACACCATAAGCTACCATACTAAAGCATTTGGTATCTGGTTGCAAAACATGCATTACAATGAAAATAATAACAATTCACAATTCTATAATTCCATGTGGTTGGCATTGGCATTGCAATAATATCTGAATAAGAGCTTTAAATTATTGACAAGGAAAAAAAAATGTAAACATTTAATAAACATAAATAACATGTACCTTTTCAATCACTTTTCACACATTTTCTAAAACTTAACCCAAATAAAACGTTATGTTTGGGGGGGGGGGGAAGTTAAAAATCGCGGCAGAGCGTACATAGGAAAAGAACAATAAAAATGGTGAATACCGGAAGTCTAAAATTTCAACATTTTTTAGTGTACGTATCGCATGAAAAAAAAAAAAAAAACCCTTAAAAAAACAACCAAAAAACTATGACTTTTTTTAGGCCTAAAGGTCGGTTCAGACGTCCACCGCACTGCGATGTGTTGCTGATATATCAATCATTTTCTGCCACAATTCATCGCAGTGCACTGCAAATTCTGTTAAAACAAATGCTGTATTTTGGTTAGACTGAAATACGAGCAACGCAGCTCCCCGCATCGCAGTGTGGTGGAAGCATGAACCAACCTTAAGAGTTATTATATGGAATATGACACTTGTATCAAATTTTAGGAAATGTGTGAGAAGTGATTCAGATTGCAAAGGTACATGTATACATGCTATTTACGACTCCCCTTTTAACATTGAGCTAATCATACAACTAGCACTGTTACTATGGTAACCACCCAGATGAGCTATGCATTTACACCACAAGGCACCTGCCAACATTTGAAACTCCAAAAACAGGACATTCTTAAGGGATCTGGAATGAGCGTTTCGACCGTATTTTTTGTGGGACATGAGATCACATCAGACTTTTCGAATTGCATTCTGAATACGAAGAATGTCTTTCTGATATCAAATATTTTTCATATTTTGAAATTCACGATATAATATAAATTTTATGACAAATTATTCAAATTGGATATTTTTCACATTTCTGATATATAACAGTCCTCAAAGTAAATTTTATAAATCTAATGACATATTCTTGAAGTGTATGTAGCTGGGAGGAAAAGCCGACGATCAATTGAAAATTTTGAACCTTTCACATATTGAAGATAAGGATTCTTTTCCCCAAAAGACCTAATTTTTTTGTGTTTTGGGGAAAAAAAAACCATATCTTCAATACGAAAGATCAAAATTTTCAATTGATCGCTGGTTTTTCATCCACCTACATGCACACTTTAAGTATAAATCATCAGATTTATAAAGTTTACCGAGTACTGTTAAATATCAAAAATATCAATTTTAATCATTTGCCATCAAATGTGTATTACATTGCGAATTTCAAAAATCAAAATTATTTGATATCAGAAGGACATTCTTCATATTCAGAATGCAATTCGATAGGTCTGATGTGCTCTAATGTCCCACAATAAATACTGTCCAAATGTTCATACCCCACCCCTTATGTGAAATATCCAGTGTAGCATATACGTGGCTTTAAAGGCCAATAAAATACAATTTTGTTTTCACATACAAGTTTTAAAATCAGGACGTCATATGCGAACCTTATTCCAAATTTAGCGAGCGATTGTTATTTACGGTGGGGGGAATAGGCATTTTGAGGGGGAACCCGAACTTTTTTGGGGGGTCTTGAGGGGGAACGAAAATTTTTTAGGTTTGAACCAGGACGGGGATTGTTAAGTTTTAAATGTAGAAATTCAGGAAAACAAGGGGGAATCCGTAAACTTTGAGCGGACACTATAGGGGAATTTTTTTTGTCAATACTTAATCCAAATGCCCACCCCCTGCGGTAAATAACGATCGCTTAATAACTTAAAGCAATTTGGAACACTAGAATTAAAAATGGCCACAAAAATCAAAACTTAAAGTCTCTGTCTGTAAAAGTGTAGGCCTACCATGAGGTGATTCATGGATCCTCAGATAAACTTCTAATAAAATACAGGGACACAATATCATACCAACATGACGTAGCCCAATTTTTAGGTTGCTGCCACTTTTGGTTCCGTCGTTAAAAAATATTGAAATTTCAGGTAAAAAAACATATATATAAGTACATTCCTCAAAGGTGTAAAAATGTGCACCATGCTCATCCCAATTACAAAAGGAAAACATATTTTGAAACCTTCAGTTAGGTACACAACAAAGTGGGATCTTGTTGACGCGTCATGTTGCGCTGACCTGAACACAGTTGTGCAGTTTTTAAGGCCTCATAAGTCAATAACAAGATCCCATGGAATGATATCGAATATAACTTCACATGAAAGAATTCAAAGCCCTTTACCAAATTAATTCAAGCAAAAATTACAGTGGGATCTTGATGGCGGACTGAGATATCAAGGTCAAATTTTACCCGTCTGTCAAGTTTTGGCAGCTTCGCACACCATCATAAAAAAAATATTAGCAAGACGTTGTAGAGAGTGTTCCTCTTGATGCAAATGAAAAAATAGTATTAGTATTTGCAATGCATTTTTTGAAAATTGAGCAAGTATTGGTATTTCGTCTAAAAGTTACAGAATTCAACAACCTTACACCAAGTTTATATTATCCAAAACACTCTTGTGTAGTCGGTGTAAGGTTGTTGAATTTGGACACTTTTCAAACAAAATGTGTTCGAAAAAATGTTTAATAATACTTAATTTTAAAGTGTAACTGTATCAACATCCACTTGTGAATAAAATTGGGTTTTTTTTACAGGAAAAAATTGACTTTTGACCTTATCACAGACCGCCATTAAGATCCTACTTGAATTTGTTAAGGGTAGACTTCAAAACCCAACCACCGGTTGACTGGCAGTTCTGTTTGGTTCCGGCAAGTTACTATTGTTCTAAACATTAACAATTTCTTTCATGTGAAGTTGTTGGATCTTGTTATTATTGAGGCCTTGTAAATTGCTCAAGGGTGCAGTTTGTAAATATTTCAGGTCAGCGCAACATGACGCGCCAACGAGATCCCACTTTGTTGAACGGTACCCAACTGGAGTTTCAAAATGTTTTCTTTTTGCTGGGATGGTTGTCATTTTACATTACACAGCCCAGGGATGAGATTGAAATTCAAAAAGAGATACAGTGAATATATAAACTCACAGAAGTTGATGCAGAACCAGGTATAACATGGGTCTAGTGTGTTTTCAGTGTGAAAGAACTGTTCAAGGTGGAAGCTTTGAACTGTTTAAACATTTACGCCTTATCCACAACGTTATTGATGGTTGTCATTTTACATTACACAGACCAGGGATGAGATTGAAATTCAAGAAGAGATACAGTGAATATATCATTACTGGTCGATATACGATAGATTGCCCAATAAAGCGGACTTAGTCACCGGCCAGTTCCATAAAAATGCTCAACTACAGGCCTTATGGAGACAACCAATCCTTGTGACATGTCCATTCACCCATATAAGGCCAAAAAAAAAAAGGTTTGTCTCAAAGCTCACGAGAAATTTAAAAACAAATGCGAAATGCGATTTTTTTTTTTATAGTATTTTGAGAAAAAAGTCTGATTTTCGCCCATTTTTTCTGGAAAAAACTATAAAATTTTTTTTTTTTTTTTGAAATAAAAAAATTTCCGCATTTGTTTTTTGTCAAATCGTGGGATTTTACAAACGCGCGCGCGAGCTTTGAGACGAACCTTTTTTTTTTTTGCCTAATAAAAGCAATCATTGATTTGAATAGATTGACCTCAATTTTTTTTTCACAGGACTCCCTAGTAAAACACAATGAACTATTTGATCCCCCACCCCCTCAGCTCTATAACAGACAGAGCAGCAATTGATATGTGATGTGTTTCCCAGACCAGGGATGAGATTGAAATTCAAGAAGAGATACAGTGAATATATCATTACTGGTCGATACACGATAGATCGCCCAATAAAGCGGACTTTGTCACCGGCCAGTTCCAAAAAAATGCTTAACTACAGGCCTTATGGAAACAACCAATCCTTGTGACATGTCCATTCACCCATATAATAAAAGCAATCATTGATTTGAATAGATTGACCTCGATTTTCTTTTCACAGGACTCGCTAGTAAAATTGAAATGACTGAAAATGGTCCTTTCAAATATTATATTTTTGTGTCTTTGAATGCCAAATTGGTTGAAAGAACTACATACTGTATGTTTCAGTAGGTAAAGGACCATTACATCTACATAATATTTTCAGTAAATTATTTGAAAAACTGTGAATTTAAATGGTAAAATGTAACTATGGCAAAATATTAAAGGACATCAAGAATATTTTCTAAGTTATTTATTGGGCGATCGATCGTGTCTCGACCAGTAATGTATAAACTCACAGCTGTTGATGCAGAACCAGGTATAACATGTTAGTTTGTAAATTAAATCTAATACTGGAACTAATTTGCAACTCACTTTGCTACGTTGCGTCCGAAAACATCGGACTTCGTCAGGCATCTGATTGAAGATGTTGTGATGGCGTCAGATGTTGTGACGTCAGAGCAGTATAACGTAGCAAAGTGAGTTGCAAATTAGTTCAGTATTAGATTTAATTTACAAACTAATGTTTTGAACTACTGGATGAATAATCTACACCAAGATATACAGGTATAACATGGTTCTAGTGTGTTTTCAGTGTGATTCAAGGTGGAAGCTTTGAACTGTTTAAACATTTCCGCCTTATCCACAACAAGAGAGTTCCGACTCAGACCAGGAATCAAATTCTGATTTGTCAGAACCAGGTGAAGGATTGGACGCATTACAAGTGCGAATTTGTTCAGCATATTTTTTGGTACTTCATTGGATTCAATGCAGCTTTGTTTAACTTCATTTTCTACCTTGACATTAAAAATACTGGGCTCTATCAAAGAGTGGCCCTGAACTTAGTAAACAGTGAAATTATGATTAAAATACTGGACTTTTACTACCCCGAAATACTGTCCCTAATTTCAGGGCCGTAGCAAGGTTGAAAAATGTGGGGCGGCCAAATTACAAATATATGCCCAAATTGAAATAAAGATATAAAGAAAAACATAACAAATTTCTCAAAAAGTGGGGCGGCCATGGCATCCCCGGCCGCCCCGCTTGCTACGGCCCTGCCTAATTTATATATTACAGCTTTACATTTGCACACTGACCTTTTCTGGCTGTGATTAGGGCCAGAACACCATGTTACCAAACCTTGTGGCAATTCTGAACAAAAGGCAGTAAGCAGTTTTAAAATTCATAATTGAATCAATGTGACCTATTTCTATTCATGTTTATTCGAGTGATAGAGAATTGAATAGTAAAATTGGCATCTCATGAATGCGCACCACACAGTATTGTTCAAAATGCACTGTTTTGCGCAGGTTTTGACAGGAATGAATCTGTGTCTAACTTTTACTCATGTTTGCACATTTTCATCCACATTCATTGGAGTTGATCTGCAGGCAACTGTAGAGATGAACTCGAGGTTTTGCCAGTTGTATTGAATGATTATTTATTGACAATTGACAAGGAAAGTTGATAACACCTGTTGACAACTAATCAATACAGCTGGCAATAATTCCAGTTCATCTGCAGTTGCCTGATTAAGTCTGGATGAAATATTGTGAGTACAAGTCCAGTATTTTATCCATAATTTTTCCTCTCTCTCTCCACGTCTCTTGTAACATTGTTCTAATCATATTTTGAATTGTAAACACCATGACTAGAATTCAACCTCTTCAAATCATGAACCAAACTCTCATTAGCTTAATCATACATGTGCACGAGTGTTCCCTCTTAGGCACTATGTCGCGAAATTGGCTAAAAGCTTTGTAAAATTGGTTCAACATATGTTTTGACAATGTGTTAAAAAGAGGCTTTTTTTGTTAAATGAGCCTATTATCAGCAAAACTGAAATTTTGGCTCAAGGGCTCTCTAACATAGGTTTGGCTTTGGCTCAAGCCAAAAACCCTTAGAGGGAACACTGATGTGCACTACAGTTGAACAATTTTGATTTTAAAAAATAACAATGATAAAAATCACATTCTAAAATTACAAAATGCATAACATATTCTATAGCTACCTTGGGAATTCATGACAATCAACAGCAATAATCTTCATCAAGTTGTGACATTCTTTCCCTTAAATTGTAAACTGACAACCCATACAAAGCATATTAAATGCACTGTCATCAATTTCCTTCTTGGGGTATAGAAAAACAAAACCAGGATGACTTCCAAAATACACTCTTCCTTAACAGGCCTTGTCTTTTGAGGCATGTAATGTTATGTACCTTCAAGAGGAACATGGGATGCTACTGGTTGAGCAGTTATTCAGGTATGCCCTGATATTGCGGACACATGGAGATGTTGCTTTCTTGTTCTTCCCGTCCTGATCCCCAATTTCAAAAATCACCTTCTGTATGAACTCCCAAGTTGTTGCACACTGATTTGGGTAGTGCAGGTCTAAAACATATATTACCTTAAAACATGTATCAACTGCTTTCAACAGTGATTCTACCATAATTGCTCTTCCTTCCACAATTACATAGGATTTACCATTTGACGGCGTGCATCTCTCTCCTAATAGCAAAATAAATGGCTGTGGTCTCTCACGACTTCCAAGTATCTCATCGAGATATCCTGGCAAATTGGTGCTGCTCTGAAAAGATGATAGATAATAATAAATAATAATAATAATAATAATAATAATAATAATAATAATAATAATAATAAAACATGGCGGACTCAACACGAGTAGCGCTAGCTGTACAGGTGAAGCAAGGGACCGAACACGCTGATTAATATGATAGTTTTGAAAAGCAGAAAACACTACATGTAGGAGAATTGTACACTTCATTAAACGTAGGCCTACATGTAGAAGAGCTACAATTGTTTAAGGTGCAAGTGGCGAGCACAGATGCTGGACCATGGCGTGATGTTGCTGCTACGGAAATGCTTGAACCATTAATTGCATTTGCCGATTCGGTATTCGCCATATGTCTGTTTCTGGGAAACAAAAACAAAACAAAAAAACAACTTTTCCCGACCGACCGACCCAATTTTTAAAATCCATTTGAGGGCAAGCAAACAATTTTTTTTGGCCTAAATTGGAACTCTGCAATTTCTTAATTAGTCAACCATTCTGGTTTATTTAAATCATAAACAGATTCCAAAGTTAAAGACCACCAGGGCTCAAACATTTCCCTCCAAGTACAAAATCTCTTTGGTGATAAAATTGTGATGAACAAGTTGATTGTGCTTTGTTGAGTATAAATCCCACCTAAAAGGAATTGAAACTGTATTCTGTACAGTTGAGGTTATACTTACTGGTTTCTGATCAATGAAAGATTCTACAGCTTCACTTCTTGTGGCTAAGAGTGACTTTCCCGATGCTTTCCGAACCTTGCCAGTTGGCAGAAACATCGGCAATAGTTGTAAAACTGCCTGTGGATGAGCTGAAAGATGACATCAATCGGTTATATTTTGACAAAATTATGTTTCAATTGTTAGGATGAGATTCTTCATTGTTTACAGCATAGATCTATGTGACGCTACTTTTTGTACCATATCAAAATTTTCTCCTCTGGGATTTTCCCCCCATATTTTGGAAGCCAATATTATTTGCATTTTTTTCATGCAAAATACAGAACCCTGACTATGATTGGTATTGCCATTCATGCTGCAATGCACATATGACGTATAATGCAACCAGTCAGAAAAGACATTGCTGCGATTTGCCACTTTTAGGTCGTTTGGTCTTTTTTATACATTTTGTATCGCTGTCTTATACATAATTGTTTACTTACCCGTTCCATCTTCATTCAGCATTTCTGCTGGCATATCTTTTTGCTGTGCACCAAACCGAAAAATTCTTTCAGCAAATTCATCTGTCCATTTCCTTGTCAGATGTTCGCTTGTTTCTTGCCCAAATAGGTTTCTGAAGTCCACTTCAATCTGAAAAATTAAGAAAAAGAAATGAAATTAATAACCACATCCTTGTTCAAGGTAATACAAATTTTCCTGCTTTTTGGACAGTAAAAAGCTCGCCACCAAAGCACAAGCTTATAAAGCATGCAGATGTATTATAAAGTGCATGTAACAGTGTTGTGAGGAACCAATTGTATCCTGATGGTCCTTTTAAAAAGCCACTTAATTTTTGTGTGTGCCAAACAAACTTGTGCGTGTTACCAAATTTAGAATAGCGTAATGCAAAGCAATTAAATAATGCATGTAATTTGACGATTCATACGCAAATGCTCTTGATCCACACAAAGTTTTCTGCCACGTACATGAACTAAATAAATTTCACTCAGGAGAATTATGGAAAATTGGTTTAATGTTGCATGTCGTCAATATGCATCACATCTATCCAAAATGTCCTTCATATTGCAATGCAATGCTTACAATTTACACACAAAATGTGGTCCCTTTATAGGACTCTAGTAAGTTATAGATTTTGCTCGGTCAGGAGCAATTCTCCAAATATTTTTTGTCGTTTCCTAATACACATCCAAATTCGTTATCATATGACCAACAACACGGTACGCTACAGTGACAACTCGTTAATATGAACCCTTTTAGCAAGAAATTCCTGATAATAAGAAGTGTTTTGTCAAATCCCAACTTAATTCCCACATTATAAATTTGTTGGATAGCACAAAGCTCAAACAAGAGGTAAAATGCTCATCCCCATAAACTGCATGTTAAACAGAAACTGTACAGCCCTAGAGTAGATGTGCTGTTAAATTCCATAAGATTGGGTGAGGGTGTCATATGATTCTCTACCTACATTATTTAACTTTCTAGAACCTTGCATGAAACAACAAAATATGTACCATTCCAGGGAAGTCCAACAACCGTGGCCAATCATTCAAAAAGTCTGACATGGCTGTTGCTTCATCTTTTAGTTCTTTCATCCGTAGAGAGGTGGTTGCCTTCATGTAGTCTCGAACCTGTTCCTTAGGGTCACTGTTGTGCTGCAGCCATCTTTTCTTTTCATGCGCCTCCTCCTCGGAAATAGTCTCTGCAAAGAAATTTAGTAAATATTTATAAAGTTATCATATGCCTCTTTATCATTCATGTGCTAATCAACCCAATTCACCTTCAAACATAGTAGGTAGTACTTTTCCTGGTAAAGAGCAAGCATACAAATCTTTAAGACACAGTATACACAATCCAATCAGTAATAAATATACAGAGCTATGCACCATCATTAAAAACAACCTAATCACTTGGATCATTAAAAGTTGACATTTTAAAATGGTCACATGAGTCTATGCTTACATGCGACAAAATAGACGTGGGGAATTCCAGAATGAGGGGCAGCTCCTGGAAAAGTGTGTCTGTATTAAGTAGTTGATACCACACTGGATGAAGACTGGAGAAGGCATTATGAAGTGAAGGATAGAGCAGCTAATAAATGACCATTTATCCAGCCAAGTTATACAATCCCGATGATTTTTTCACATGATCAGTACGAATTGACCAAGAATTTCCTTATACACCTGTCACAATGAAGAATAAACCATGTAATGAAAATAATAGCTACCTTTGCACTCTATTCCATCACCTGGTAATTTCTTGTTGCTGGATGTAGTACTGGACCTTTCCTTTATAGCATTTGACTTGGCCTTGGAAGTAGGCATTCTGCTTCGTACGTTTCTTAGTCTCTCCTCTAGAAACCCGGTTGCACTGTGGCAGCCCTTGGATTTCGTAAAATAATGTTCCTGCAAGCAAATAAAAATCAACATTCTGAATTAATAAAACTGAAATTCTTTATTGTTGCTTTTTGTGTACTGAATAGGTCCCATTAATGTAATGTCTTGAAAGTTTCTGGCAAAAGTGAAAACTGGTATGCAAGTTCCAATGAGATACCATATCTAGTGTGTAATCTGTACATTGCATCCATTATGCTGCAGTAACATTTTAGAAAATGTTTTGACAGTCACAATTGCTATACCATATGATTTGCATAATAATTAAGTTTATCTTGTACACATGCATATGCTACAAATATGTTTCTGAAGAATACATAATTTCAACATTGTTATATGGTATGGACTGGCCCAATTATTCAAAAATAATTTTATTAAGGCCAAATTAATTCAATGGTCTCAAAGCTCCCACGTGTGTTAGTTACCAGTATTTTGTGCGCGTCTGTTTCTTTCAAAACAATTTTTTCAAGAAAATTGGGAAAAATATAGCATAACATTACATTTCACCTCCTGATTTTGTGTTTCCAATGTCCGATGATGTTGCTGTCTTGCTGAATATAATTTTTGAACCAAATTGCGCCAAGTCACCAAAAGTCACCCAATTTTATGAACAGACATAAATTTGAAAGAACACTATTCTGTCGCCTCGGTATCACATGAAGTTTGGGACAGCAGAGTACAGCTTTGAGACAAACAATTAAATTAATTTGGCCTATGAAAATAGGTTTGGATTGCTCAAACTTTCTTTAAAAAAATATTTGTTTTAAAATGTTTACAGCAACATTAATTAAAGGGATTCATAGAGATTTTCAAAGATCCAAAATATCTGTAATTCATTATGCACTCCCATAATGCAACAGCAAATTTCTATAATTTCATACATGGAGCAGACCTATGAAATTATAAAAACATATTTTATATGAAAGTGGCCGAATTAAGCTTAAATATTTCAGATGGTGATGTTATACGAACAACCATTACGTTCATGCAAAAAACTGGACTTCAATGAAATTTGAGGGCGCTTGTATCATCAAATCTCTAAGTGCCACTTTAACATCCCCAATTTTATTCAAACATATTGTGATTTTGGTATTTGGCACCAAAAGATGAGTCACATTTTCTGACTATCTGTGGTGAATTTGAGTACAGAAAGTCCCTAAAAAGCTTAAGGAGAAATCATTGGAAATCTTGCTTGCAAACGGTCAAGTTTGATTAAAATCTGCCATGAGGGCGCTTTTCATTATTTCTTGCAGGTTTTCACCCGTTCTCTATTCCAAAGCATGCTAGGCTTAAGGTAATTAAAAAACTTTGACATACTCCGGTAAATTGAAGATTCTAGCTTTATTAGCTTCCCTGTAGTAATCGTTTTAGTGTTTACTCATGCTAATTGAAATGTATGGCCAAAAGTACAGATGACAAATCGTAGAAATTTCTTGAGTGGGTCAGTAATGTTATTCTCATAATTTGTGCCAAGTTAGCACCAGTGGGGTGAAGACCAGCGAAAAATTATTTATGAAAAGTGTCCTCAAGCCAAATTTTGAACAAAATTGACCATTTGATGGAAACGAAAAGTCAAATTTTTACAAAACTTTCAAAAATGGATTCTTTAGCATCAAAAAAATTAGTTAAAACACTACAACCTTGAAAAATATCTAATATGGAGCACAAGGGGTAAAAATTTTAATTTTTATCTGCAATGGAGGCCATCTTGGATTGTTCACCTTTTTGGCTAAAGTAGTCCGAAATTCACTTTTTTTTTTGATTTTTTTTCTTCAAAAATGGCGTCAATACACATCAAGTCATCAAACTAAGGTGTGATGAGCTTGTTCTGCAAATGTAACCTACATTTTGGGGTCTACAGCCCACTGCTATTGATACATGTATAAAGTTGTGTGAGCAAAGGATGTGTACGCATAGTCTATCTCTTGTGCGCGGAAACTATATTGCACGCATTATGTGCTAAGTTACCATCTTCATGATACGCTTAAATATTATGCAAACCTCCTACTGAAGCAGTAAACACATCATTCATTTTCTGTGGATGATAAAAATCTGAAGGCAAAAAGGTTCACTATACATGTATTTATATGCGCCTCTACCGAACAAAATAAAATGGAGGATTTCCCATAGCAACAATTGGCTGCGTTGCACACAGGTAATTTGTCAGTACTGTATGGCCCTTGCTAATAATACTGATGTTACCATATATTTTATTCTTGGACTGTGTATGTAGTAGTACTGGTAGTCCGGTACAAGTGAAAAATAGCGAGTGCTGCTCGATCCTCACCATTGACTAAAAGGTATGAAAGCATATTTTTTGCGTAGTACACATACATACACAGAGCAAACAGTGACGCAATACTTGAGCTAAGTATTTTAGGCCTACACCTCACCTGTCTGAGAATCTTTTAAAACAACAGTGTACATTATTATGCATTTATGTGCATGTTTTTGGGTGGGGTGTACTGCACCGGTATCGACTCGCCATCACGCAGTGATGCATTCAATTGTTGTAGGCCTATATCACTGTCTGAACATTTAATCCATCATTATTCATTTATACAATAATTTTAATTTTGATTTGATCTTTCAAAGACGTCAAAAAATATCTGAGCTCATGAATATTATTAGTGCAAAAAAAAAGGATGCCACCATGATTAGGCTAAAAAAAATTGTTTGGTTGCCCTCAACCGACCGAATGGGTATTGTTGAAGAAACCTTAAATTTAGACAGAATCAATGACTTTTATATTTGTTATTCACTCATTTTATTTATTAAATGCTTTTTACAAAATATTTGATTGAAAACAAGAAGTATTTCCATTTCAATCCAGTCCAAAAACACACAATTTTTTTTACCATAAAATGATCAAGCATTTGTCATCTAAAAAAATTAATAAATGCAGTTAACTATAGCCAAATAATTAATTCTCGATCATGAGAGCCAACTTGGGTATGTAGTTATTTGTGTCGAGCGTACTACGCAAATACCAGCGCAAAAGGTCAAGGTTCGGTCATGCAGGTCGCGCAATCTATTCTATGAAAAGTATGCTGACGCAGAAAGTACATCCAGGGCCGTGACACTCGTATTCAATCGCTGTATAAAAAAAGAAGTCACTTCGCCGGCAGTTTGAGTGACGGTTTATTTGCTATGCATCGAGGTGGTAAGCCTAAAATTTACGTACTTGTGAACGGCTATGAGTATGATGCGCATTACTGCTTTATTGGTCAAAAGGACTTAAATCCTGTATTTGATTGACAGTTGCTAGGGCATCCGAGTGGTAAATTAGTCTTAGTTTCAGACAGGGTTCGATTTAGAAAATAAAAGTTACATGCACAACTTTGATTTTTTCTTCAAAAATAACACACAATTTTGCATGCACAGGCAAAATTCTACATGCACAGAGCCAAAGTTACATGCATTTGTGCATGTAAAACCCCTCTAAATCGAACCCTGGTTTCAGACCTGCAAGAACAGGTACGATTGTATTTAATGCAATTTGAAAGTATGTTTATTTGTTTTTAAAGAAAGAAATACCATTTTCATCAAATTTTATATTAGTAGAGATAATATTAGACCCATATTTTACTTGTTTTATTGAATAAGCCCAATCGCCATTTTAACTTCCGGTTTTTGAGAGCAGTTTTAGAACACTTTGACCTCTGACATATCGGGAACATTTACGTAATTATTATTAATTTTCTTATTATTGTCACAATTTTGATCATTAAAAATACCAAATAATTAATTTATAAAACGCTAATATTTTTTATATTTGTTTTAAATATTGTAAAACATTTTAGATTATATTTTGTACGCATAAAAACCCAATATTTCTGAATTTTTGAAAGGTCAAAGGACAAAGTGTCCTAAAACTGCAAAAACTGTCCTACATGTACAATGCATTGCAAACTTCCAATGCCGATTGGGCTTATTTGGAGCATATGAAATGTGCACATTTAGACCGATACATTGCAAACGACACTCCGTCTTGATCAAGTCTAACATCATCAGGCTAAAATCTCCTCAATCTTGAACGACTGTCGAGGAAGTCTATTTCGAGCTATTTTTCCAAGATGACGCACATCGACTGCCAATTATTCGGACCCTTTCCGGCAAAAAATACAGCTTATTTAGCCAGTCTCGTCAGGGGGTCATCGGTTATAATATTTTCCTAGCATATTGAGGTAACTCCTCAGCTACTTGGTTTTTCACAATATGATAGTAATGGAAAAAGCGACCAATTGTTCGCCGTTTTACGCCATTTATTTTTTTGAAACGATGACGTAAACATGCATCAACTCTTCCACAGAAAATACACTCCTACACAGCGAGTGCCATCACATGCATGATCGCGCATTGGCTGTGTGACTGAATTCATTTGCGCAAACGAGTGGCTTATCCTATATTTATATAGCCAAAATAACAAATTCTCGATCATGAGATAATGTACCTTCTGCGTCGTACTTTTCATTGAATAACACGATCGCGCGACCTGCATGACCGAACCTTGACCTTGCCTAGCAACGACCGTGTGATTGGTCAATTCTCAAAAGGTGTGTTGCGCTGTAAGCGTCGGTATTTGCGTAGTACGCTCGACGCAAATAACTGTGCGTACCCAAGTTGGCTCTCATGATCGAGAATTAATTATTTTGGCTATAGTACTCGAGAATCCTTGGTACATCCTCTCATAATCGATAATTTGTTATTTTGGCTATAAACACCACAGAATTAGAGAAGGAGAACCGGGACTCCCTATACCGCCACATACAATCGCGCCGTCAGCTATGGGGAGAAAATTGGGGGTATTCGGATCCTTGCCGACGGTCTTGTGAGACGAACGAAAACAATTCTGCGTCTCATCTGAAGCGTCTTGGTACTCGCGTGCAGGTCGCATCAAGTGCGTCTCTCAAATGCGCCCATCATCCATGTCGCGCTTGCATGACAACGAATGCCTCGATCGCATTCCGAGTGAAACCGAATACCCCCAATTTTTGCTCCATGTCTGTATCAAGATGGCGGTCGAGTCCTGGTTCTCTGGTTTTAATTCTGTGATAAACACAGTTCATTCAGTAAGCATTTGTAATTAAGCTTTACCAATTTGAATTTAACATTTTGAACAATCATTGCAATCACTGCATGCTTCACGGCTTGAACCAATTTCGCCAAGGAAAATCTCGCTTTTTTGCATGCTCGAAACTTGCATTTGGGGCCAAAATTTACATTTTCTTGTTAAGCTTACAGTTACATATTAACGAGAGTATGAAAATAACTGAATTTGAACAACTGCAGCATACATAATCACAGTTGATTGTCCGATACATTTCGAACGCTGTATAGATGTATGCACATACACGTGCATGCATGCATTGCATGTCATCATAATATAATAGCATAAAATTTGAATGAATCTGCATGAATAAAAGGGTAAACTTACCTCTGAATTTGGGGATAGCTTCCAAAAAGTCCCACTTTTCAAGTAAATTTTCATACTCCATGATGATATGCACGTCACCCGCCCGGGATGCAACAACACCGGCGAGCATGCGAGTCAGCGAGTGGAAAATGAAAATGTGGCCAACACATGGCGCTGTGGCGGGAAAAGCCGATGCACACCGTACGGTAAATTAGTTCCGAAATGCAAGTCATTTTAATGTTGAAAAATTTGCTATAACATCTGTTAAGAATTATCTTTATTTGATAAACATTAAAAAAAATTGCAGCCCATGTTTAAACTCATTTATTAATTGGGATTTTCATAGCTGAATATTGACACTGATATCAATGCGCGACGGTAGCGGCAAAATGACAACGGAAAGTTTTGACCACGTTCGCCGTGGCTAAAATGACCCCTAGAATGTAGTTATATCTAAAACAGTAATAACCCCTGCTGGGTCAAAACAACCCCAAACGTGGTCAATCCAAAATGACCACGGAAAATATAACCCCGTAGTTTTTAGTGTGTATGTTTGCTTCTGATATCCAAACAACTTCAGTGTTTTCACTCAAAATCTCAAAAAAAAGTTTGGGTCATGGACCGCTATGCATGAGCCAACATCGTGTGATAGGCCTAAAATTATAACTCCCACCTTACAATTCCATTTGAAATCCATACACCCCTATGGAAGACATGACTTTAATTTTCCAAACAGGGAGTGTAAATTTCAAATGAGGTTACAGGAACCGTTCATATATAACAAATTCTTTCCCAATTCCACATTTGCACATCTCTTATTAACGTAAGCCCTTAGATATTGTTTCTACCACTCATCTAACATTTAATGATATTTATTTTTGGAAGTCATATGGTAAAATTCAAACAAAGAAGAAAATAGTAGAGTATATCTGATGTCATTTCCGACCCTGAAATTTCACCACGAAATTATATACTATTTAGGATGTCTATATGAGATGTTTATAGCTCGTATTGTGTGTTGCATCTATAATCTTGATTAAATATGCAGTATTATAGAGGCAGGATGTTATCAAAATGATTGGTACCAATCAAATTTTATGTTTATTGAAATGCCTGCTGCTTTAGAATGTAACATTTGATTAGAGGTTAATGACTGCGCATCAGTTATTTCGAGGGCATTGTGAAATATCTAAACATTGTGCTTTGGGACCTCGGAATAATGTTTAGAAATTTCACAATACCCGAAAAATAACTGATGCAAAATCATTAACCTCATTCATAACCATCACCTTTCACTTTTTTAATTCAATTTCATCACATTTTGAAAACAGAAGTTTGAAAACAGAACACATTATTTTAACTGTATCTTTTGTTTTCCCTGGCAAAAATCGAATAGCCTATGAAAGAAATACTGCTAGCGACCATCACTAGCGCGCAGTCATGCAATGACCAAATATGGCGGCCAGCGTCTGCGTATGTTGTTCAAATGCATAATACGTCACAAATTGCGGTCATTGTAAAGTGTACTTTTGTATACGTCATGAGGTGCGGTCATTATACTTTTTCAATAACCTGCATTTGCGTTTGCTTATTTAAAAGTCTGGGATTGGATATTAATGAGGTTCAAATCCTCTTCAAATGACCAGAATTTATTGTAATCCCCTTTTACAACATTAATCTACACAAATTAGGTGCATCCTTATGTTTCATTTTGATGTCTTGTCCATAATCACAGAAAACTGACGGGTAACAATCAAATAGCATATTCCTACTGAGCAAACGGTTGCCAGTAAATTCAAGTTAATTCGGGGTGATGCAAGGAATACGTGATAATGGCCAGGTGAAGGTGAATGTGGGGTGATTTGAGAGAACCTCACTGTCAAACAACGCGGTAACTTGGTGGGTAACATAGGAAGTTGGCCTACTACAATACAGCAAAAGCATTCACTCAGATATAGCTGCTTCAAAGATTGATACCTTGTTTACTTGAAACTGCACAAACAAGGACTATTATCATATCATTGGATAAATGATTGCAAAAACAAGTTGTTTAATATCACTGTGATAGTTCATGCTAAAATATCACAGATCTGTGTTCTGAACCAATCTACAATCTTCGAAATAAGTCGTGGAATGCTTATGTGTAAAAAACGGAAAACTTTCACCCCTCTCCCCCGTGCAATGTTGAGAAATGCCAATGTCTTTAGCGGTTTCCCATTGTGTTCCAACATTGATTGGTGGGGAAAGGGGAAGGGTAGATCATTGTTGTAGATGGCAGGTTTGTTCCCAAACACAATATATGTCATTTCCGTGATCATAAGACATTCTGCACAGAATTTTGCCAAGCGTTCCAAGTACTTTTTTCAAAGATTGTAGATCCAAAATGATGATGGAGATAAAAGGAAAGTGTGTCAAGTCTTTGAGGATTAATTCAAAATGAAATGAACTACTTTAATTATTGCATTCACATTATGTGTTAGTCTTTGGAGGATTTGTCTTGTGATGTCAGACATTATATACAAATGTGTCTTTTCTTCTGTTTAAATATTTATGATCCAATCAAGCATTATAAATTGGATGAGAGAAACTTCATTTATTTGACACATTTCAGGATATAATATGACCAATAAATTGACAGTTTTCTTTCGTTTTGTGTTGTTAGCAACATTGTACACATTAAATATTCATTTTTGTAGAAATAAATGACCAATTTGTTTGGTCTTTATGGGATTAAAATTGGAATGATGTAGTGCTCCAAATTGGCATGGTTTTGTCTTTGTAGGGTAGAAATGGAATATCAAAATGGTTATTTTTTATACCGGAGTGAAATTAATCTCCTTTTCTTGTCAAAAAGTCATGCCTTTTAAAGTATCACCTCAATAATTGGCACACTTTTGTCATTATAGAGCTAGAGGTGGGTGAAAATGAACTTATCTAGTGCTTCAGTCACAATACTTAGAGATTTCACATGTTTCCTCAACTAGTAGGCCTAAGAATAAAAAGTCTTTTTTAATATGACATTCTAATTTTCTATTAAAACCTTTTGCATCCATAGTGTAATGTATTTTTTGTTCTTTGGAGGATTAATATATATGAAATGATTATTTATGACACTTGTATGGGATAAATTCTACAAAGATGTTTTGCTCCTGCTCCAGGGACAATAATAGAATGTGTGAGATTTTAGCATTAAAAAAAGACATTTCAATAAATTTACAGCCATCATTCATGCATATCACCAGCCTTTCCAGTGAAGTCACATTTTCTGATATTTGTTCATTTGGTTGTATTGCTACACATATTTATATTTTAACTGTAGCAATGTGTGAAAACTATCCAGCATGTGACGATGAGAAGACAAACCCCTCATCCAATTTGATTGCGTTTGGAATGAGGATAAACTAGTCCAACATGTACAATATTTTTCCTATCAACTTTATAGTGGCCTGCTCAGCAGTCAAATTAAATGAATGAAATTGTGCAATTAAGAAAGATATGGACAAGTGGAAGTACTAATTACTAACAAATACAGTATGCACAGGACTTGCACTTTTATACTGTGCATTGGGTTGGTCTTTTGGTAAGAGAAATTTTGGCCCTATTACGGTTGGACTATAAATTGATTGTGACAATCTCATAAGCTTCCTCAAAAGGCTTATGGCAAATTACGCAAATGAATTTGAGTTCTAGGCCTATATCTTACTCTAGGAGTTCGCTGGTTTGAATTTGACTGGAAGCATAATAATTACATGCAGTATAAAGACATATCTTGGTATTGATATTGTTTCTTTCATTCTATTCAACACTTTTCAAAGTAATGGGTTCATAACAGCAGGCCGCGTTTGTGGTTGAAATTCACAAATTTGTAATTTGCTTACAATTCAAATGGTATTTGGTTATTTGAGCCAGGTTTCAAATCAATCTTTTTTACTCATATCCTTTAAGATATTTAGCACAATGTGACACACAAACACTGAAACAGATTATCCTTTTTAAACATTGTAGTTTGTTACTCTAAAAAGGATATAAAAGATTTTTGTGCGAAATGAACTTAAACAATTATCCACTTGTTTCCTTAACCTGGGTTAGTTCATCTGTAGTTGTGCATTTTATGAGATGCATTTGATTTTTAATGCAGTTAAAATACAAAATAGCATTAGCAATTAATAGTTGTGATAAGTCAATTTATAAAGACTTGCAAAATATGGCTGTGCAAATGATAATTTCACTTTCTTTTTTTCTCAAACATTAACAGTAGCATTGTGAATGTAAACCAGGGGTTCTTAATAGGCGGCTCGCGGGCCAGGAATGGCCTCCAGGCCAATTGTGGTTGGCCCTTGAATGTAAACCAGGTGTTCTCATAGGTGGTCCATGGGCCAGGAATGGCCTCCAGACCAATTGTAGTTGGCCCTTGAACAGCTCTTAAATGTGCATTATGCATAGCAAAACGAAGTGTATTTAGTGCTCAAATGGAAATCTTGTGAATGATTTAAGCCCTCTTTGGCTCCCTAGCAAACATAATTGAGGGCCTCCTGACTTAAACAGTAGTTGTGATACAAAAATGGTTAGATAATCAAAATTTCTGTACTTACGCAATAGAAACAAATTAGTTTGATCTTTCGATCGACCATCAATGCTTGTTCAATCCTTATTATTTATGAAACCAATTAATTTACTGTTTTTAATTGTGATAAAATAGTAATTTGTGCCTGTAGTAATATTGACCAATATAAATTTAGCATTAATTCTGATTAATTAGTTGATAGTTCATTAATAACAAGCATTGAAGCAGAATCGATGGCTGATCCAAAGATGGAACACATTTGTTTCTGGTGCCTTAGAAATTTGTAAATAGTTCAGAATGTACAATCATTAATTGTCTCATTTGATAGTATTGATTAAATATCCATTGAATATATTGATAGGTGACGTAGAAGGCGTGATGATAGAGGGCGCATAGGCCTCCAGCCAAACTCGATCACGTTCTTTCAACAATAGTATCGTGTTCTGGCTAGCCTGTTCCAGTAATGACCCACGACCTACAAACAGTGCCGCTTTAGTCTGCCCATTATGTTGCAATCCAATCTTCAGCGGGGTGCTGGTTCGAGCCCAGAATGAGAAGGAGAAATAATAGAGTCCAGGGACCTGACATTGGAAGTATCCCTTGGTGTGTTCAAATGTGTTGGTGAGATCAATCTCCTCTTTGTCATATGTGATGTTGGTGACACCGGTAGTGACGCTGAGACCATTGTATCTATGAGCAGAAAATGCAGTAACTGGCGGTTGGTGATCAGATGAATCTGAAAGATGTAGCAAGCATATGGTGTCAAGAGCATTGCAAAATGTAAAAAGTGGAATGTAGGCATTGGCATAGCCTAGCCAGGACTTTTCAGGTGACAAAGGGGGGAAAGCGGGGGTAAGACAACTTTCAATGGGGCAAACATTGGCGCAAAATGGTCAGAATTGGCTTAAAAGTATGAAAAGGCCTAAAAATCTTAAATATCAGTTTACACAGGTAAACTTAAAAGACAATTAAGGATCCAGAATTTGCCCCAAACATCAGTTGGCTCCCCCCCCATTTAGACATTTCTGCATTGGTATGTAGCAGAAATATTTTGGTGTATCAATACTAAAATCTACTAAAGATGTTTAAATCTATACTCAAACATTGGGGTGTCCTAAATAATAAAAAAAAGTATGATTTGAATATAGATCTGCCCATAAATCAAACCAACGTTGATATTTTGTGTGACTGGGTCACAAATGTATATTTTGACATTATTTTATTATGTTATCTCATATTTCTTATATTTGTATTATCTGACATATTAAAAAAATAAATTGCAGTCATTGAAAACTTGATTTGTCATTTGGGATGCATTATGTATCTTAAGAATGGCTGGGATTTTAAGTATTTTATGACATCTATCATCATACAATACTTTCATTGTCTAAAGGTAATAAAATTGTATATTTTTATAGTCTACGAACATGGTAACATCTTATAACGAGGCCCACAAGACCCTTTATCTTTCAGTCGGTTTAGATGAACTTTGGTAGTAAGACTAATTTGTCAAAATAACATGCCATAAAGAGTTGAGAAGGTGAAATAACACTATTCAACAACTTTTATTCCCACATTCATCACCGCTGATCCATGTACCCAGCAAACACAAAATACTTTCTAAAATATTTGAACAACATTTTTTTAAATTGTAAAATGTTCAAATAACTTTAAATGTTGACTTAAAACTATTAGGAAAAACATTCTTAATATATTAAAAAAAGGCTTTAAGGGATCACATATCAACGTTTGTGCAGTATTTTTTGTGGGACATGAGTGCCCATCAGACCTATCGAATTGCATTCTGAATACAAGGAATATCCTTCTAGCCCTACTACAGGGCCTTATTTTTTTAATTTTTTTTACATGCTATACTCAGAGACACGCTATACCCCGAGAACTGCTTAACCCACTAACCGCTGTCCCCGAGAAATAAGGCCCTACGAAACTTGACTATAACCCCCCACCGTGCCTTGAACGAAGTCACTGCAAAGTAACATGAAACCATGATGTAACCACTCCATATTTGGAACGGCAATATGCTTGGACCCGCCCACAAGTAAAGTGATAGGACCACCTGTTGGTATCTGTCAACAATGGATTTCTTGGTCGCGAGTAGCTGCTGGGGTATACCAAAATATGACCTGGACATCTAGGACAAGGTTAAATTGAAATAATCATGATTTCTTTTCATAATATTTACCACTGAATCGTTGTATCGCTTTCAAGTAGTAAATAGCAATGATTAGACTAGAGACTCATTATTCAATTCGCTTAGGCCCTATATCAAACTCGTTAAATGCTGTTGAAGGAAGAAAGAAGTAGGCCCTACATTCTATAAATATTAAAATTACAGGCGTAGGCCTATAAGTATATCGTGGAATTTTTATCATATTAATAATTCATCTTTCTCGGGGACAGCGGTTAGTGGGTTGTGAGCTATCACTGGGTTTTGAGCAGTTCTCAGTTTATAGCATGATGTCTCGGAGTATATAGTATGTAAAAAAAAGAAAATAAGGCCCTGTAGTAGGGCTATATCCTTCTTATATCAAGTAATTTTGATTTTTTTGAAATTAGCGATATAAAACACATTTGATGGCAAATTATTAAAAATTGATATTTGTTTTATTTTTCATATTTAACAGTCCTTGAAGTCCTTGAAATTTATAAATCTATTGATATGTACTTAAAGTGTATGTAGCTGGGAGGAAAATCCAACGATCCTTTGAAAATTTTGACCTTTACTATTTAAGATACACATTTTTCCCCCAAAAGGCCAACATTTTTAAGGTCTTTTTTGGAAAAAAATGTGTATCTTTAATATGAAAAGTCAAAATTTTCTAATGATCATCGGATTTTCCTCCCAGCTACATTTTACTTTGAGGACTGTTAAATATCAAAAATATAAATTTGTAATAATTTGCCCTTAAATTGTGTCAAAATTTTTGTCATCACCAGGTTTTGCATAGGAATTGTTTTCAACAGTCCTAGTCCTCTTTAGAGGGGTAGCTTTTGGTACCCTTGGCAGCATGGGGAATCTAACCAGAACCTCCCACATGCTTTCAAGTCATGTTATACTAGACTGTCTTGCTACAGACAAATCATGACCAAAATCATAGAAATTAAACTGACCTTGTAACATAGGACCATGGATTGACCCTTGTGGAGCACCACCAGGAACAAAGACCTGTATTTCTTGTGAATTAGCATGGTGACTCCTGGCCTCCTCTTGATTTCTGTTGGCTCCCTGTAGGCGGGAACGGGTCCGTACTGGAATCGCTATGGAATTGCATGGTTCCGAAAGCAAAGCCATAGTAGATATCACTGTTGCGAGTATCAGGGTTTGGTGAGAGAGCTTTGCCATAGTGTGTGATGTTGTTATTATGATCCTCTACTGGGGTATATAGATTTGATGAAAGGAGATGTAACCCACTGATACTTTGCACTGGAGTCAAGCAGATGGAAGTCAGATGATTTTTAAGCTATAATTGCAGTTGGTAAATCTCAGTGAATTGTTGCAAGTTGTTGGCAAGATATAAATGTATAAATCCTATCCTATTGTAGAATTCCACTATTTCCAATGATGCATGGAACAGGCAATTAAAATGAGCTGTAAAATGAAATAGAAATAAGTGAAAAAACATATAATTATTTATAGTATAAACAAGCTCATGAGTATCAAATAGTATCATTGTGATTTCAAAATGGCTGGTTTTGGTGGATGTGCCAGATCATTTAGGGCAGGGCAGGTAGCAAGGTTGAAAAAAGGGCGGTTGTCACAAATGTGGGGCAGCCAAAATACAAATATATGCCAAATATATGCCATATATTGGGGTGATCATGACTTCCTCAGCCACCCCACTTGCTATAGCTTTGATTTACAGCAAACTTTGTAGAAATCCAAAGTTTTGAAACTACTATTGAAACTTTGAATGATATCAGACATGTTATAATAAAGAAGATAATATACTCACCAACACAAAACTGTCAAATTATAACTCCATCAGACAGTGTAGCAACCAAAAACATTACACCCCAGTGTCTTCTAAATTACTATTCCATAGACCATGGAAAATCTTTTTGGGGTGAAACCACCTCATCAACCTGCCAAATTGTCTAAACTTGCTAAAAATAGGAAGTGTGTGTTGGGCCAGGCTTCACCAGCCAATCAAATAACAAGTATGGTGGAACCAATTCCATTTTGCTGTGGGGCACTTTCTTATGGCATTGTGAGGTGCTGAAAAGTGCCGTGAACTTGTTGAAAACTTTTGAAAATTGGAGAGGTATTGGTTACCATGGTTTTAAAAAGGCACTGTTTTTCTTGTTTGTTTAGGGGTTGTTTTACAGGGAATTGTTGGCTTTGTACTACTGCTTATGGTATGTCTGCAGTTTCACCCAAACTGGGCCTAGATGTTCTACTTCGTCATAAAATATGGTTGATTTGGTAAAGCATGGAGCAGCATGAGAGTAGAGTGTGGTACAGTGGTTAGGTTACTCTCCTCTGGTTGGTGTATGAGGTCCTGGGTTCGATTCCTGGCAGTGGTAACTTGCTGGGGTATTGACTTGCAAAAGAAAAGTCTGAATTCAATTGGCAACATCTGTAGATTAAACCCATCAATGTAGGAAGAGTGTGACACAGTGCTTATAGGTACTTGCCTCTGGTGTAAGAGGTCTGGCCTGGGTTCAATTCCTGGCAGTGGTGACTTGCTGGGTTATTGGCATGAGGGAAAAACAATTAGGATTTTAGTTGCTATTTAGGCCGCATAAAATTAATGTTTTGGTTCTCGTCCAGAGGATTTTCATGAATTAATGAGGGAGGAAGGGTTTTATCGATGCAAAATTAGCATTGTTAGTAGTTTTTTATCTTTTCCAACACTGCACAAGGAAAGGAAGAGGCCTGTTTTCATTTTTTTTTCAAATGTGAGATTCTTCATGCAAAATTTAATCTCAGAAAGTTGTAAATGACAGTACTTACTGTGGTGTCTATTAGAGTTGTACAGTTGAGACTTGTATCAGCATCTTGTATTACGTCTTGTAGTTTCTGTAGAGAGTTTGTGCACTTGAGCAGTTTAGTTGAAATGCTGGCAGGCACAGCAACTACACATTCAAGTGCAAAATTGCTGGGACACATACACAGTTCAATGACCTTCCCCGCTCCCCTTATTCATAGTTGTATACCAAACGCCTCAATTTTGAAAATGCTACCTGTTTGCTTAAACATTCATGGTTGGTGAGGGGGAGGAGGGGGGGGGCGGAGAGGGATTTGAAATCGGTTGGAATCTATACAAATAAAATATCACATTGTGAATTTCACATGGATTGTTTCAGTTAACCCTGGGCACAAAATATGAACAAGTGTCCCAGAGAATTTAGCACTTGATTGTAGTTCAGTTTCAGCCAACAGGCAAAAGTTATGAGCCCTGGTGAGGAAGAGTGGGGGCCATTCAAGTATATATGCATGACCCCCCCCCCCAAAAAGTGAAAATGTGGTGTTTTTTAGTGTATGTTATGTGTGTGATGCATGCACTAAAGCCGTCAAAAATGCTGATTTTCATGAAAAAGGGTAGTTTTTAAAATTATATCAAATGTGTTTCTAAGTGTGCTTTTTGAAACTTGGATGTTAGTATTGGAATCCTACATATAGTTCTCTCTTTTGTGACTTGTAGGGATAGACTTGTTTGGGGGTCAAATTTAGACAAAAACTTGTTTGGGGGTCAAATTTAGACAAAAACTTGTTTAGGGGGTCAATTTAGGCAAAAAGTGGTTCAGGGGGACATTTGTGGGGAAAACGCACAACAAAACTTGCTTAGGGGGTAATTTTGCTCACTCGTTTAGAGGGGTGTTTGGAAAAACTTTGGTCACACATGTGTACGTTGCCATATCTGAGTCGTCCCCCGGGTGAGGAAGTATGAGAGTGAGGGAAGGAGAGGTCATCAAAGATGGATGAAAACAGAGAACAAAGATGTTGTTTTAAATATCATGGTTCCTTAACATAATAAGAACATGAACATTTCCAAGTTTATCTCTAGTGAAATTCTTTCAAACTGGGAATTTATATTTCTCATGAAGCGTGTGAAGTAGGACAACCAAAAACTAGGTTACTGTCACCCCTTTTACGCCCCATGTGCCCCAGTAACATGAGCCATGTATCATAGGTTCATAGGACATTTAGTTACAACATTCAATGCAACAGGTGGATAAATGCTCATGCTTAACAAGTCAAGATCAATTGTATACTGCCAAATTATACATAATCTAGATATTTGAACTGGGGAATGATTCCCAACCTGTTTTTCATAGCAGGGAAATTTAGGAGAGAATTGTATATTTATGTTTCTTTTGAGCCAACATTTCAGTGTTTCTTATGAAAGGCTGAAAAAAAAAATGAAGGAAAAGAAGGAAAGGTAGACATTCTTGAAAAAATATTTGTGGCCCTATTTCCCGGGCCCTATTTAGTGTTGGAGCAACCTGTGAATTGAGACATTACACAATGTTGAGAACCATGCACATTATAAAATTTACTCATAATAAAAAGGAATTGTTGTTGTCACTTTTATTATTTTCACAAATGGATGGGGTACATTTAGCAAGTTAAGCAGTATTCAGACTTTTTATTGTACGTACAATATTGTATGCAACATATCTACGTTGTTTAATCTATTGCCATTCTATTTCCAGTAATGGTTAAGTTCTAACGAATGTTTGATGACGTAAAATCGATAATATATTTCTACTAGATATTACATGTAACATATTATCGTACAATACTCGGAGTCTGTGGAGCGCTTTAATGGTATCTGTGAAATATTTTTCATTGCAAATATATTTGTACACAATCCTAGCAAGGCAGACTTATTCTTGTATTGATGTTTTGTTGATAGGGGTTATTGCACTTGAACTTAGTGTTGATGTTACCCCAATGGAGCATGTAGGAGGGAGGGTGGATCTTAATTGAGCCCTCTGGACACCTGTTAGTCTATCGAAATAGACTCAATAGTGTAGTAAGGATGCCCACACAGGGTTTTTTGCTTAAGCTACACGGTTCTGGAGCAAAAGCTTGGGGAAATCCGCTGTGTGAACTGTTTCGCTAAGTTTGCCCCCAATTAATGTATCCCAAAAAAATTTAGGGGATTTCACAATTTCCCCCGAGTGATCTTTGAGTGGTCCTGCCGTGTGAATGATGGGTTACAGACAGTAAGCTCCCGGCCTTGAGCTGGCGTCATCAGGCATTGCAAAACTTGAAGATTCCATGCTTCAACTGAGTCATGTGGACACCCACTCAAGTATTGACTTTGGAATTGCAATTCTCGAGCACACCAATCCTCAAGAATTTTATAATGGTTTGAACATGACTTACACAATGTATGTTAAAGGGAGTTTAATAGAAATCCTGCCAAGAGTAGAATTTGTTGATATTTACAGAAAAAAGGTGCAAAGGAAAATGTCCACATTAAAAAGAATTATTTGAAATTTTTCTTGACAGAAACTTTGAGATTTTTAATTTTATAGATAGATGGTAAATCAATGCATGTTTTGGATATAAAGTATGATGGCATCTGCTAGCGGCAATTTGGGTCACTTTTTGTGACAATAATGTGATCAGCATTGTGAGAGTGCATGTAGTGTACCTGGGGAAGAGATCATGTGCATGCTATAAACACTGGGGTGGAATTTAAGTGCAAAGCTAGCAAACCCTTACAGCATTGGGTCCTGTGGGAGTGGAAAGGGTTTGCTTAGTGGAAGATCTTTAAGAGTATAGAATCAGAAATAAATATGATTCTTTTCACTTCTGCGCCAACAGAAAAATCTCACTCCTTGTTCATGGCACAAAAATGTGGTGATGTCATAAGCCCATGGTGGCCATCATGGATATGTGAATAATAAAAAACATCATACTGCAATTACTTCATACACATTTGAAATTATTATTTCTCATAAACATTTTTTAAATTCACCATTACTGCACATCCAAGAAGTGCATTCATGACAATGCTATGGAAGCATCCTCTCATTTTTGTCTCTCTACATGTAGTAAAGCCAAACATTGATACATAAATATTTACCTGATTTTATTTTCACCCCAGATGTTCACATAGATACAATATCAGAGCAGACTTTCTTTCAATATTAATTGAACATGATCCTTATAGGAGCAATATAAAGTGAATCTTTTAATCTTTTTTTAAAGACAAACAGTTTCCTAGAAGGTAGATGATATTTTTGTGTTCAGGCCTAGTTCTTAATACAGTGCAAGTACAGCTGCTGTATATTGACTTTATGGTGTGAATGTTTTTTGTTGGTTTATTATAGTCCGCATTTAAGCAACAGTAACAGACCCTACTTGCAAGGTTCCTTCACCCGTAGAGCAGGGTGTGGTTTCTTTGCCATCTTCAGTGACATAAAGGGGGCAACTGTGAGAAGTCTTGCCACCCTGTAGAATGCTGCATGTCCTCAAATTTAAGATTTCTATGCTTTTTTGGTACTTTTTAACCCACTTTTGTCAAATTTTCCTCCTTGAAAATTGCCATGCCCTCACCACACCACTTCCATTTGCCAACCACTAGTCCTTTCTATACCAATGGCCATCTTACCTCAAATATGTAACCAGGGCCAATGATATGCACCTTTATATGTTTACCTAGCTATTATTAGGCTGATATTTCATATTTTGTGAATGCAAATGATAGTAAAAGATTATATAATAATAAAACTGGCTAAATATATGGTTTTATGCAAACATTTGAAATGAAATAAAATAAATTGTTTGAGAAAACCCATATTGCATGGACCAGAGCAAGTTATGTGCAGAAAGTCTGAAATTTTGTAGCGCATTGTAGGATTTAGTGAAAATTGTTGGGCTATATTTATAACTAAATGAAAAATATGTTTCCGTTAAAAATTATGATGTTGATGTCATCTAGTGCCTTTCCTATATCATCCAGGATTTAGCTTAATAAGGCACAGGCTGTTGTAATTGTTTAGATTGATTTTTTGTAGAAATTTGATCATATAACCATCTGTTCTAATAAGGACTCACTGACGTGGTAGGCTTAATGTTTACTTCATAAAAGAATTGCCGTATAAAACAAGGAGCACAATTGAAATTCGGGTAAGTTATACATGATTTGTACAAATATTGTCTTTCTTGTAAAGTCACATTTATGGGTTTATTGTCATGTAATTTGTTGCAAGACAAAGTAGTGGTAAATGGAAAGTTGACCTTTGAGTTTTAGTGCAAGTTTCACAATACACTATTTTTAGGCTTATGTTGTGTTAATTTGCTTATGATAACATTTGGCATATGCATGACATCGAGAATGTCAGACAACATGTATAAATATATGTCATAGATGGATACTCAAAGGATTTCCGTAAAATATTGGTCTACCATTACTGTATTTTAATAAGATCAGCACCAGCATTTGTCACAACCTAAAAAATCACGGAAGAACATTGGTCTATATAATACTGGCCTTTAGGTAGGCAACAAAAATCCTCTTCTTATATGTGCGGATAGATTTTTCAAATAGGGTCGGTCGGTCAGTCAGGCATTTTTTTAATGTCTGAAGTGACCCTAAAAAATAACCAAAATCTGTATAAAAAATTGCAAATCTTTTTCACTTGCTGCATTTTATCAGTCAAAATTATTCCACATACAAAAAAATAAGCTGCTGATTTTTCATACATACAGTAAAAAACAAATTACAATAGCTTATCTCTCTAAAGTGTAAAATATTATCTAGTCTGGCCGTATAATAGGGATTGTTTTTTTTATCATCTTAGGCTGAATTTGAAGATTTTAGTTTTGTGATCTAAGAAAGAATGTTGGTTGAAGTATGAAATCTAATTAAATTATTACACTCGCCCAAATCTACTGAAGGATTTTATCAGGCAGTGTAGTTAATGAGTTATCTGTCTGACAGCCAATTACAGGAAATCTCACTTCAGTTTGGAGAATATCCTTCCCAGCAATTTTCTTCCCTTTTGTTGATACCCAATTCTGCTGAAGGATTTGGTCAGGCAGTGTAGTTAATAATGTGTTATGTGTCTGGAGCCAGTGCAGGAAATGTCATTTCAGTTTGAAAAATGTCCCAGAGGCTCCGGAAGATTTTAAATATGGGGGAGGGGGGCAATGACACATGGCCCAAGTTATTGGAGGGCCAAAGATACTTTTCCATAGCCACCAAAATTATTGGGGGGGGGGCTGCCCTCCTGGTTCCAGAGCCATTGAATCTTTCTTACCAATTTTCTTATTCTGCTGAAGGATTTGACAGTGTAGTTAATAATGTCTAGAGCCAATTACAGGAAATGTCACATCAGCATGGAGTATATTCTTCCCAGCAATTTCCTTCACTTGTTGTTGATGTACTTGTTAGCAGGTAGCATATTGTCTATTCTTTTGGTCAGGCCGACATCACACGTCACACAAAAGGGGAAAAGTGACGCGAAAGTGGCAGTCAGAGAAACCAGTATGTTTATGTGTATTCTTTCTGCATTTACCCTTTTTTTCGAGCTGGTTGTGTGCTTGAAATTTTGTGCATATGGAACAACATGCCTGGATGTTCGACCACTGGAATATTGTTTTAGGCCAAATTGTTGTATAAGCATATGCTGACATTTTAGTTTTAGTTGATCGAGTTGCTGTCAGTTACTTCAGTCCAAGACTTGCTTTGATTGATGTCCACAGGCATCTTATGATCTCACATCACCAAATCAGAGTCCCATAGAGATATGTGCTAAATTTGCCTTAAGAAAACATCATTTTTTCTTCACAGGAGCGACAGCTATGATGGTTGAAATCAGCCCTTGCCTGATCCCTCTGGCTGGGAAAAAATATAGGTTGACCGTCATTATTTTTTACGACTGGCCCTCGAAGTCTACGATGTCCAGGAATTGCCTATTTTACAGGCAAAACCATGCCAGTGTTTCTGTAAAGAAAATGCTGCTTAAAAGTTATTCGATCTCTCCCATCTGTGGTACACTTGCAGGAATTAATATTACTAATTATGACCAATCCAAATTTGGCTAAAATTATGCAAATTTCTGCTCATTTTAATGCTTAAATTGAGAATGCATGGATTTTTCTGAGAAGTGAAATTAAGGGCGCACAACCATATAATACTATTTGGTGGTGTGAAATCTGAAATATCTCTGAAAAAGAGATCACACGCATCTATAGTATAAGTATGCACATTACTTCTTGGTTTTGTTCAACAGTTTTCATTCAAGCAAATGCAAAGATTTCTTCAGGATATCTTTGTTGCAAGGGAAATCATATCACATGCTAATAATATGCCATTCACACTCTTAGTAGAAAAAAGGTTCTTAGTAGAACCTAAAATGTTCTATGATCAGACCTGCATGTAGAACCTCAACTGTACTACAAAGAACTCAAAAGGTACTACAAAAGGCAGATAGAACCATTTTAGACATAAAAGGGTTATGTAATGGCCAGAATGAACCATTTTGGGTTCTTGGAATTTTCAAGGACCTTTTTCTTGAGGGTTCTACATACAGGACAGCCAAGAACCTATTGTATCTAACAGTGTACCATATTTTATATTCTGTCAGCTTGCACACAAGTTTTCTCTCTTATTTTACTGCAGTTTCTCTCCAAGCATAGAAGACAATGAGTGAGCCCATGACTAGTCCTCAGAAAAGGAAACTATACCAGTGCAGAATATATATCTCTCTTATCATGATAGTTAACCTACTTTGACTGTACTTTGCTTTCTTCCATGTAGTTTCAAGTCATTTCTATATAAGCATAGAAAATGTGGGCCATGACTAGCATAATAAGGAGATGACACCTGTATTACAAAATAATGGTATGAAACATGATATATCCACAATAATATCTAACCCACACTTGTCTTGCTTTTTGCTTTCTTCCATGCAGTTTTCCTCCAAGCGACGAAGGCAGAGTGAGCCCATAAGTATGTCAGGTAGTCAGAAGGGTATCAAGCTTCAGCTATGGTCAGGTGTGGTTACTATGACGCTGTTAGAAGGCAAGAATCTCATACCTATGGATGATAATGGATTAAGTGATCCGTATGTCAAGTTTAAGTTGGGAAATGAGAAATACAAGAGTCGGGTAAGTGTTGCTGATTTTGAAAATTTGACAATTTTGATTAATTTTGTTATGAACAGGGTTCCCACGGTCCTTGAAAGTCCTTGAATTTGAAAACACATATTCAAGGCCTTGAAAAGTCCTGGAAATTTGCACAAGGTCCTTGAAAGTCCTTGAAAATTGGAATGTTAGCTAAAGTATAATTTTGACAATATTTGGGGAGTGGAGAGGAGCTTACTTTCGTTAATATGTGGCACATGGAGAGCTGCATCATGATTTTTGTGTTGTGGTAAGTCCTTGAAAATCATGCTTTTGGACCTTGAAAGTCCTTGAAAAGTCCTTGAATTTTAAAGGCTTCAAGGTGTGGGGACCCTGTATGAAAACCAGCAGGAATCTCACAGAAATAGTATAGTCCATTTGGCTTCCTCAAGACAGAAGCCTCCGCATGTGATACATGTGTGATCTATAAAGTCTGTGTATCTGTACTAATGCAATCACTTTGCACCACATCGTACACTACAGGTACACCACTTTTGATTGCACATGTGTCGCACATGGATACTACTCTCTCAAAGAAGCCAAGTGGACTGTAGCTATATTTGTTGTGGGAATAGTCAGAAGCTTCAACATTAACTAAGATATCCAATGCTATCCTGAAGTCCTCATTTGTCTTAGTACTTGTAGGGTATGTTAGCACCACAGAGGAGGAAGAAACAGATCGCGTGCAACCAGTCAAAGTCTCAGCATCACCCGATAATGAGGGCCGATTGTTCCATGAAATGTGACAGGCGAGACTGCTACGCAATTACTGCATATTTTCACGGTCTATTGCGTAATCGCGAAAGTACGCAACGCTCTATCGTGTATACGTGAAGGCATGCAGCGCTGGTGTGATTGTTAGACACGGCACGATCGCACAATCGGCCCTCATGAATATGCGAGAACTTACATCATATAATACACAGGGACTTAGACTGGTTGTTGGTTGTAAGCACACTTATACATTTTACAAAAATGTAAAACATGTGATTTTGGATAATTTTTAGTTTATTATAAAATTACTGACAGTGCCATTAAATAGTGAAGATACTTACAGACCTGCCAACTGTCCCTCATTTTGAGGGACTGTCCCTCATTTGGGGTTTACCAAAGTGAAAATGAGGGACAGTCCTGTTTTCTGACAATTTCAGTGATGGCAAATTTAAATGTAAGAACAACAGAAAATGATGAAAATGTCACTTTAAAATTTGCTATAGCATTCTCTTTAGTCTATTATGATAAATTCAGACCTCCAAAACCTTCTCTGAATTCTGAAAGTATTGCACACCTCAAGTCTTTGAATTTGTCGGTACCTGGTTTGTGTACATGTACAAGGTTTTGGTCTCAATGTCCCTCATTCTGACTTCGGTAGGTTGGCGGGTCTGTACTTAAATATGAATATTGACTTTTGCTTGATACAACGCACTTGATCACATCATATAGTGTGTGTGGGGCTAGTGATAAAAGCAAATTGTAATATCTTAGTGCAATTGTATGAATTTGAATGAATGGTATTTACCTTTTGTTATGTTATTGTAGGTGGAGCCAAAGACACTAAACCCAAAATGGATGGAACAGTTTGATCTTCATCTTTATGATGATCTTGCATCTGGTCTGGAGATATCGGTGTGGGATAAAGATGTGGGCTCTAAGGATGACATCATGGGCAGGTGAGAACCATGTACATTTAGTGAAGTGACTATTTACTGCTGATAGTAGTTTGAATGAACCAGCTGCATGGGTTCATTTTACTTCTTAAGCTTGAAGGTATAGAAACTTGATAAACCAGGGGATGCTGGCTTAACTTTAATTTCACCCTAACCCTGTGTATGACACGACCCTACCTTGTTCCAGGGGAGGTACCAGGAAGGGGGGACTGCTTAGTTAGCTGATGTGCAGGGTGTTGGATCTCACTGTGAATTAACCTTCGGGTATGGTTTGCTTGCACTAAATAATTAAGTGTACAGATAACATGTACATACATGCTGTGGTATTTTTTGGTCAATCTGGAGCGGGTCATTTGTGGGGCTCCACCCTAAGCCAGGGTGGTTTGGGTGTTGTACCGTGCATGTATGGGTGAACCAACCTGCCTTTTTCCATCCAGGGGAGGCACCAAGGATGATAATCTAGCTCTCCTTATAACTTTTTGTCAAAATTTCATAGATGAAAACAAAAAGGTATGCATTGTAATGTTTGTAATCTCTCTGTAAGTTGCACAATATCAATAACAATAATATCTTGCCAATCTTCTTGCTTTTATTGAACTGAAAGTGCCAGTAAAGTTACCACAGATTCAAATGTAACATTCTATTTTCTTAACACTTCATTCCTTTTAGAGCATCTATAGACTTGGCTACTTTGAAGAGAGAAGAGACCCATGTGTTAGATATAGAGCTTGAGGATGGAGCTGGCATGTTGTTCCTCCTTCTCACCATCAGCGGTACCAAGGGAGGAGAGAGTATCTCAGATTTAGCTAACTTTAAACCTGATCCCAATGTCACCAGGATGCTGCATAGAAGATATGTAAGTTGGATGGGTGTGTGCATTTGTAGACCATGTCAATTGGGGACACACTCATAAGAAATTGCTTTGTAACAGTGGGCACACTGTCCTTAATTGATTATTAATCACTTTTTACGGTTTTGATGCCTCCACCCCGAGGCATACTGTTTTTGCAATGTCCGTCCTTCCGTGCTTCCGTCTGGATGCTATATCTCGGGCATGGATGGGCGGATTGACTTCAGATTTTCAGGATAGGTGGGTCATGGTCAAAAACTCTGGCTACTTTTTTTTGGGTGAGGTTCATGGTCATATACTGAGGTCAAAGGTCATTTGAGGTCAGGGGGCCCATTTTCCTTATTTACCTCTTTTCTCGGAGACTAGGGGTCGTACGTTCCTCAAACTTGGTGGGTGGGTGCATCTTGACCCCAGGGAAAACAAGTGTGTATTGGTTAGTGGGTCAAGGTTACCTGAGGTCATGCAGCGGTCATTTGAGGTCAAATTAGCAAAAACTGTCATATGGCCATGAAACTTGGTAGGTACAGTCAACATTTAGAGCCTAATTTTTGAAAGGTCATTTTGGGGCCATTCAGGGTCACCCAGGGGTCATCTGAGGTCAAATTAGTAAAAATTGCCGTATGGGCATGAAATTTGGTGGGTACAGTTAACATTTAGAGCCAATTTTTTGGAAGGTCATTTTGGGGTCATCTGGGGTCACCCAGGGGTCATCTGAGGTCAAATTAGTAAAAACTGTCATACGTGCATGAAACTTGGCGGGTACAGTCAACATTTAGAGCCAAATTTTTGGAAGGTCATTTTGGGGTCACCAGGCGTCATCTGAGTTCAAATTAGTAAAAACTATCATATGGGCATGAAACTTGGTGAGCACAGTCAACATTTAGAGCCAGATTTTTGGGAGGTCATTTTGGGGTCATCTGGGGTCACCCAGGGGTCATCTGAGGTCAAATTAGTAAAAACTGTCATACGTGCATGAAACTTGGTGGGTAGGCCTACAGTCAACATTTAGAGCCACATATTTGGAAAGTCATTTGGGGTCATCCGGGGTCACCCAGAGGTCATCTAAGGTCAAATTGATAACAACTCATATGGGCATGAAATTTGGTGGGTACAGTCAACATTCAGAGCCAAATTTTTGGAAGGTCTTTTCTTCAAAATTTTTGAAGGTCATCCAGGGTCACCCAGGAGTCATTGGAAGGTTGTTTTGGGGTCATCCAAGTGTCATCTAAGGTCAAATTCAGCTTTGTATCAACTTGTGAGTGCCACCTCGCTCCCTTTGGTGGAGGCATCTCGGTCGACGCTGTGCGTCGAAAACCGCGACATCCGAGAACCGCGGTCCATCTAGTTCTGTTTGCATTTACCAGTCTTTCAATATTGAAATGACACAGTATGTATGCCCTCGCTTTGCCTGTGTAAAAACAAGGCTCCACCAAATGTCTATGGTTGTGGGTGAATGCGAGTAATAATAAACCCTAATACGTAATTCCACTTCAAAGTTGCTCTTTTAACTGTCTTATAAACCTACATGGTATCTTATTCTTGAATCCACATGATGGACTACCTGTCCTGTCAGGGGCGGATTTAGCCTAGCAAAGGGCGCCGCCCAACTTAACATACAAAAAATGAAAGAAATTTTAAAAAAATGAACAAATTCGGCCATGAGCAGCAAACAATGGGCCAAAACCGTTGAGTTTTCGAGGGGGTAACCCCCTTAACACCATTTTTTCGTCGTTGACCAAAAGGCGCCCCTTCTATCAAAAATTCCTGGATCCGCCCCTGCCTGTTGACCTACAATATTCAAGCTAGACAGTTAGGTTTCATTGTTGCCATTCTATTTCTTTTACAGAATTTAGCCAATTCCTTCAAATATATCAAAGACACAGGATGGTTGCAGATCAAAGGTCAGTATTTGTGATTTTATATAAATGTAACAATACATATAACAAGGCGCAGTGATTTATAGTACATTACGCAAAGGTATAAGCCAACAAACCTCAGCACACTTAACAGGTATTTGCTGACAACTGTGGCCCAAGACACACCATATAACAATTTAGCAACAATCAGGGACTCACAGCTACAATGGGCACAACCTGTACAATCCCCTAAAATTTAATGCCTTACTGATTGACTTAACTTGACTAATAAGAATGGAGTCACCATGAAAGTATTATTGGTACATTTATTATAAATTCTATCTCCTAGTTTACCAATGTTTGAAATAATTTAAATTTGTTTTTGTTCTCATTTCCACCGCAGTTGTCAAAGCTCAGAATTTGGCTTCTGCTGACTTTGGAGGTAAGTCATATGAACTAGAAAAGATCAATAAGTGCCAAAAATCACATCTGTGTTGTAAAACAACACTGTTGGTTTCATACCATATTGCCAACCACATGTAGTGTTGTCCAAATGTCAGATGTGGATCCAGGATTCCAAATGGTACCGTAAATTTTAGCAACAGTCTTAAGAGTCCGGTGCTAGTTGTAAATCAGGCCAGGTTAGAGTCAGCCATCTTGCAGGGGATTTTCCATTTTGACAGATGATAGGCTAAACTATTGAAGATGGAGAACAATGCACTGAATAAAGCAAATCACTTGAGCGGACAAACCATCTCCTTCTCATGATTTTTAAATGTCTCTCAGTTCATCTTTAATCAAGATTTTCACTCTCAGAGTACTTGCAGTCAATCATGCAATACTTTTGCTATTCCATCTTGGAGTATAAATCCTGTGAAGCGTACATTGCACTTTAGAGGTGTTACATTGTGGAACAAGCTTCATCTGCAACAGAAGTTTGCCCACCATGAGTTTATTTCAATTCAAGGCTAATGTCATATCATTGTGAATCAAAATGTACCGTATTAAACATATTTACAACAATAATTGTAATTGTATAATATTATTGTAATTGTATGATGATGTTAAATTTCTTTGTATCGGGGTCACATAGTATATTGTTGCATTCATGCGAGTTGTCATGTCACACAGCTGGTGCTCACATCACAGTACAACATTTAGTAAACATGTTCCACAATTATTAATTACATTTTTGTAACATGTGTCCTTTGAATGCTAGTGTATATTGCAAAGCTTCTTGAGCAGGAACCCAAGAAAAGTGCATTTTTAATTTCTAATGGCAAATTACATAATAAAAATAAGGACAAATCAAATTTGTACTGAAGATGTTACAACTGATGTCATTCATTGCTCTTTGGATCTGTTTTAGGGTGATATTATATACTTGTTGTGTAAAAGTTACCTGTAATACATAAATGCATGGAAATCTCTCCATGTCATTATTTGATATTTGTGTACATCCATATCAAAACGATGCACTTGTCGGCTGCTACATGTGTCTCATTTCACATAATAGCTAGGAATAATATCAGACTCATCTCCGAAGTGGAGATCACTTCAAATCATCCCAAGTCACATGGTTTAGGAATACATTGATCATTCCTTATATAATTTGACTTGAGGATGATTTGAAGTGACCTACACTTGATATGAGTCTGGTCTTTATTCCTAGCTATTTTTTGAAATGAGACACACAAAGACAACTTTGAAACCAATCCAAAATGCAGACTAATCAACCCAGCAAAAACAGAATTAGGAAGAGTGAGTAAACAGATGCTAGACCGGATAAATAATAACATCAGACTAAAATTACACGTGAACCAATACGTCCTCAGTACTAAAATGGTTCGATGGTCTACAAGAGAAACACACCCTCACCTTCCTAATATTTGACATCGTAGACTTTTATCCATCAATATCGGAAGACCTTCTCACCAAATCCTTAAACTGGGCTAAACGATACACTACTATCTCAAACATAGAACAGGAAACGATAATGCATGCTAGAAAGTCCCTCCTCTTCGATAACAAAGGCAATCCATGGGTGAAGAGGGACGCAAACAACGCATTTGATGTCACAATGGGGGGATTTGACGGAGCAGAAGTTTGTGAGCTAGTAGGCCTCTTCATCTTACAAACATTACAAATGAAACTCAATGCAACTAGTATCGGGCTCTACAGGGACGACGGTCTTGCAGTACTAAAAAACCTTTCAGGAAGTCAAGCAGACAGAACAAGAAAACAGCTCATAAAGATCTTCCAATCATTTGGACTAAAGATAACTGTTCAAACCAACATGAAATCAGTCAACTTCCTAGATGTTAACCTTAACCTCGACACCGGTATACATCAAGCCTACAGAAAACCCAACGACCATCCAGTCTACATCAATACCCAATCCAACCATCCACCTCACGTCATCAACCACATCCCTATCGCCATCGGAAAAGAATCTCCACACTTTCGTCCAACCACGACGTCTTCAAGAAAGCCGCCCCACATAATGCACGAAGCTCTGAAATCAAGTGGTCACGCTGAATCCATTCAATACACCACCAAGGAGAATGATACGAGACCATCAGCAAAGAAGAAAAGACCCGCACCAGAAAAGTCACCTGGTTTAACCCTCCGTACAACAAAGCCGTGAAATCAAATGTAGGGAGTACGTTCATCAAGCTTCTGGCCAAGCACTTCCCGCGTGGACACAAACTCAACAAAATATTTAACAGGAACACGGTGAAAATCAGCTACAGTTGTATGAAGAATATGAAATCAATCATCAAATCTCACAACTCACAAATCACCAAAAAAGCCAACCAAGTGCCATCAACAAAAAGTTGCAACTGTAGAGTCAAAGAAACATGTCCCCTCCGTGGAAAGTGCATGACTAGTGCTTTAGTATATAAAGCCAGTGTAACAGCGAATACAGAATCTAAATCTTATATAGGACTTTCAGGCGGAACCTTTAAACAGAGGTTCAACAACCACACCAAATCATTCAAACATGACAAATATGAGAAGGAAACAGAACTCTCAAAATATGTATGGCAACTTAAAAGAAAAGGAAGCAACTACTCTATCTACTGGGAAATCTTGAAAGAATCAAACACACACAGGCGTGACTCAGGACAATGCAACCTATGCATTGAAGAGAAATTAGAAATACTGCGTGCAAAAGGGCCTAACACCCTCAATAATAAAACCGAACTCATCTCAAAATGCCGACACGGTCGGAAACCACCAAGCAGCGCAAAGAAAAAATAAATGCGCACTTCATTACTTGCGTGAAGTTGCTTACGCCTCGTGAGCTGTCATGCTTTTCTAGTGAAGACGCGTGACGCTTTCAACGCTGTGAATTTATTTGTTTTGTTTTGGAGTTACAGTTCAGTGTTCAGCTATTTATCTGATGATCGCCGTTTTAGGCGTGAAACTCCGAGTAATAAATCATGCTGTTATAACATAATTACGTTGTTTTATGTATTTTATTACACGCTCTACTATCTAATAGTATCGAGCACTATCTTCAGCTGTTTTGATTAACTATATATTATATGATGTACACATTTATGTATTTATAGTTATTATTTTTTCATTATTTCCAGGCAAGAGTGATCCATTTTGTGTATTAGAGCTAGTGAATTCCAGATTACAGACCCAGACCATGTATAAAACACTCAATCCTGAATGGGGCAAAGTCTTCACATTGTAAGTATATTACCGACAACCTTTGAGGGGGCACTACAAAGTCCCTTCAAGTTTAAAGGGTGTATGGCCCAGACCCAACTATTATAGACACAAGGTTGAAACATTAAGCATTTTATACATGTTCAAAATATTGTTCTGGTCTCTGGAGCGCTTCAACTCATTCCTGTACTTAAAATGTGGAACCAAATGTGATTTTTTTTAAATAACTCATTTAGGAGGAAACCATATTGTTTATATGGTGGTAACCCTGTTCCTTGGGTCACACATCACTGTTGACAGCCCACCCCTTCCCAAATGGTATAATTTCATCGATAATAAAAATCGTATTATGCCCATTTACAGAATTTATTTTCCCAAGTAAGCCACTAGAGCAATCATTAAAATTGGGTTGACAAATTCTATTCTGTTGTCAAATAATTTAACTTTTTTTATTTCATCTTTTGGGAGTGGGGATGGCCTAATTTCTTTCATTCCATTTCCTCTTCTACTGGAACTTTAATTGAGACATACTTGTGCAAATTTCTGTCTTTCAGAAGGCAAGTGTGTTTCCACATGGTGTGAACAGCAAACAGATATGCAAACAAACATGTAATAGGTACCATATGTCCAATGCAACGGATGATCCAGTACCCATGACCTGCGGCTATGAATGAAATAAAACAATGTGTATTTTACAGAAGTATCTATTGATTCCGTCTAAGATAAAGGAATGCCATAAAACCTGTTTTGAAATTTTCTATATCCCATACAACCTTACACACAGGATGACCCCCTTGCCTAGCTACAAAGGCAAGAATCTTGTTGGGTACCTCATGGATCAGATTGCATGTCCTGTATCATCTCATTTCTGGATTATTATACCTCATTCAAATGCACATTTGCTACTATTTTCTCTCAACTATTCAAATCCAACTAGTGGGATGCCTGCATGCCTTGCACAGGCTCCTTCTCATCATGTTGATAGCATGAATCCCATGGAGATGAATTTTAGTGATAATTCTGTCTTTGTTTGCATATTTATTTGCGACCATGCATCGTGCGCAATCAAATTATGCAGTTGATATCTGTGACCAATTTTGTGGCAAATGAGTGATTAATCCACATAGTTCGAATACACATGATTTTGCTGACACCATCCTCCTCCTCCTCCTCCTCCTCCTCCTCCCCCTTCTCATCATTCACTTTTCAGGATAGTTTTGTAGCAAGAAAGCTGTTTTGTATGATCTTTTCTAAACATTCAACAATTTTGCATTTATTCCCAAAACCCTTACACACAGCACAATCACTAGTACTGTTGCAGATTGCTACAGCAAAGCATGATGAAAGATATAGCCAGAACAACTAGAGATTCTTCCTTTTTTAGTATAGATACATCACACACAAGTTTAGATGGAAATAGTATTTAATGGTTTTATTATATTTGATAATTTATTTCAGCAATATTAAAGACATTCATTCGGTACTAGAAGTGACAGTGTTTGATGAAGATAAACATGGAAGTCCAGAGTTCCTGGGCAAGATTGCTATACCTATACAAAAGGTGAGTCTATAGTAATTGACTTTTTCGGTAAATCCCTTAAGCCCTTACGAGTACACCTGAGAACTCATCATTTTATGTCATGCCGACTTGCAATGCGCAGTAATGATGTTTGATAAATGATGTGCGCATCAGCGCAGATCGGTGTGACGTAAAATGACGAGTTCTCAGGTGTACTCGCAAAGGCTTATGGGATTTACCAAAAAGGTCAATAGATAAAGTAGATTCCAGACTCCCTATACCACCTGTATACTGATGACATTATCCACCAGGAAAAATTTGAGGTATTTGTGTCCTTGTCAAAAGCAGACAGAAACAAGCTAAAACAATTAGAGAATAAACGATAGGAATTTTTATTTTGACTATCCTCTACCGTGTGAAAAACGACAGGCAGGTCCAATATTTTGAGTAGATAAAAAATATTGGACCTGCCTGTTGTCTATCATAGGTAGAGGATAGTCAAAATAAAAATTCCTATCGTTTATTCTCATTCTTAGTCAGTTAAATATTATTTTGATAACTGTAAACTATTTTTTAAAGCAAAAATTAAGTTACTGTCATAAAAAAATCCCCTTTTCTAAAATGAACGAAACTTGTTTACAACTTCACATCTGTTGTTGCATGTACGCTTACTGCTAGCACGTGCGAGTATTTGGCACTTCGTCTACGCATACAACACGATACATATGTGCACCTCTATGAGCGTGTTACGCGTTATCAACACTGATGATGACGTGGGGTCGTCTACAGCCTGATAGACGACACCCAAAATCATGCGATTGTCCAATCAGATTATGTGTCTACTAATAGACCACTCCCACTGACTAAGAATTATGTGTAAAATATAACGTTTAGGCCTAATACACCTTGTGTCACTCCTTTGATGCAATCATTGTGTCGTGCCATTGAAACATTTCATCAGGTTTTCTTTTGACAATTTAGTTAAAGAATGCATTCTAGGTTGAGGACTTTTCTAACACATTTTTGTGAAATACAATCAAACTACATAATTTAGGGTATTTATTTAAATGAAATATAGGTAATTATCATATCTTTTGGCACCCTGAGGAACTTTTGTGGTACTCTAAAAACCATGCAGGACCTGAATTAGTTCTCCAGAGAGTTCATGGATTTTCAGGAATCATTTTGAGAGTTCGTTCTCCTAGGAGGACACTTCAGAACCTGTTTTCTGAGGGTGTAAAGATATGCTATCTTCTGAAGATAGCTGTATGTTGCCATATCTATAAAGCCAATCATGAAATGTGCCAAGTAGTATAATAGAATGTTCAAAGGTTCAAATATGATTCAGTTTTATCAAAAGCATAGCATTAATAAGTCCCAATGTTTGTTACCATGGTAATTTGTTTGTTTTAGATAAAGAATGGTGAGAGAAAGTACTACGCATTGAAAGATAAGAAACTAAGAAGAAGGGCCAAAGGAGCCATCTTATTGGAAATGGAAGTCATCTGGAATAATGTGAGTATTACATGGTAGTGATATTACAGGCGACCTTGTTAAAGGCGGTGGTTCAATTGTAATGCATGATATTTTCTACCTCACATCGAGGCCCATCACCCATTCTTTCTTATTCCAAGTTTTGAGTTTGATTACTCCAGCAGTTTGGATTCTCAAAGCACAAAATTAAAGTGTATTACCATGGTCCATTGAAGATTACATGACCTTCATGGTGTAGTACCCTACTAAAAAGTACAATATTTTCATAACCTCTAAATGAATTCTGGCCTAAATTATGAGAAAAATATGAGCTTTCATCGGATACCAAAATCTTCATTGTTAGTGGGTAAAGTAGCAGGGGATGTGGCTGTCAATCACGTCACCCACCTTTATTTAATAGAGATTATATTGCTCAGATGATTTGAATTGAATATTTTGTGCTTATTTTATTGAACACAATCCATCTTGAATTTTTCTTACCATTATTCTCAGATATGCTGGCATCAGCTTTGAGTAATGCTAGATGATATGTTATAGAAGTAATGTGCAGAATATAACTCCATTTAGTAAGTTGTCAAAACATGTGATATGAATTAATGCTCCTCGCCTCCATTTGTGGACATAGTGCCAGGGTATCCATCTTCTTTCTGAATTATATAGCTATTTTATCTGTGTATCTATTAGTATCTGTTATATTGTATTGTTCTGATTTCAGGTAAGAGCAGCTGTAAGAACATTCAATCCCAGGGAACAGAAGTACATGGACCAAGAACAGAAGTTCAAAATATCAGTAAGTTATAATGTGTTTTATTTGTAATATTTCTGCTCAACTTGTAAATATACAGAAATATTGTTTTGGCTATATCATAAATATTTCCCTCTGATTAATATATCAATGCATTTAAATTTCAATAATGTTAAATTTTAGAAAATTTGATGGCTTAGGTTTTCTTGTCCAAACATGTAAAATTTGGATCACAACAGGTTTGCCATTGGAGATTTTTTTACAATAAGAACTCTTTGTAAGAATACAGAGATTTCTTACAATGATAACTCATGATAATACATGTAAACTTCACTTAGTCTATTGAGGGCAGTCTATCTTACATTTTTCATTTAAAGAATTACGGGCTAAAGGCAACATGAGCTTGACAGTTTGATCCTATTCAATATTATTGTGTTGAAACATTTACTTATTATGAACACACCAAAAATGTAAATAGATTTAGTTGATTATTCAAGTGATTATTCAAGTGTTAGTGGTAAAAAAGCAGCTAGACCTATTATAGATGAGTTGACTTCTGACATCATTACCTGGTAGTGTGCGGTGTGCATCATCACAATTTTCATTATTTTTGCCTGGTAGTATGCACACACATCATATTTTGCTCAGGGCTATTGAACAGTGTAGTGGTTGTATGCAGTTCGCTCAAGTATATCAATATGCCAGTCCCTCACATTTGTTGATAAACAATGAGGTCGACTCATCTATATGTATGTATGCATTTTTGTGAAGAGATAACAAACTTAATTTAATATATTTGGTAACTTTGTACTTCTAGGTATTGTGTTTTCTGTTTTTGTCAGTGCATGATGCGCAGTTCTTAAAAGATTCAGAGGGTGTTGGACACATATAGTACAAGTGCTCCAGTTTTATAATTGTTTTTTCTGTTTTTGTCTGTAGGTACTGCAGTATAATCTTACCCGTGTGACAGGGCTAGTTAGTGCTATGGTAGACACGGGCAAGTTTATTAACAGCTGCTTTCAGTGGGAGAGCAAGTCAAGAAGCCTTATAGCATTCCTAGTAAGTTACCTCAGTGGTTTCTGCATCATACTAATACATATAAGTTGTAACTGATTTTTAAAAATGAAGATTTAAAAAAAAATCAACAAAAATAAATCATAGCTTATTTTTTAATCTTCAAAACTTCCAATATCGAAGAAGTGTTTAAATATATTTTAGATCTATGAGAAATACATTTGTAACAGCAAAATTTGTTTTGACATAAGTTCTGTATATTGTTAGATGTTGACCATCATCAAATCTGTATGCTGCACTCTGGAGAGATACTTTTAGGGATTGTGTTTCTTCCCCATGGCCAATCCACATGGTTCTATTATATGCAATACTGGGCTGCCAAACCATTATATGCAATACTGGGCTGCCAAACCCACTATTTGGTAGTCAAAGTGGGTCACGTTTGAAGATTTTCTACGCGACTTTTGACAATTTCCTGTCCCATAGAAACCAATGGTTAAAAAAAATCTGAAACAACTAAATTCCATCCAGTGTCTGAATGAAATTACCTTTTAAACCCTCTGATGATCCTGATTTGTGTTTTATTTATTTATAAGCCCCTAAAAATGACAGACTAAAGCACTGAGAGCACTAATTAGATCGAATATGGTATTTGTAATGTGAGTAAAGAGTGTAACTGAATAAGTTTGTTATAGTAAGTGTGCCTCATCTCAAGTTGTGAGTAGATTTGAATCAGTGCATTTACATGTTGCGTGGCCAGTGTATGGACAAATCGCCCTCTATGCATGTGTATTATGCTCTGCAGGATTAGGTTAGCACACAATTTGAATCTGCCAGTGCGAAATCCAATATGGCGTTACTCTCAACTTGAGATGAGATAGACGATATGAATCGGAAACCAAGACAATAAGCAATATTTCAATTTTTCAAAGCTATGACAGAATAATGTATTTAAAAATAAATGCTTAAAACCTTAGACATTTAAGGTGAGGTTTATCATGCCTACATGTAATTTACCCAATGTGCTACCTCGATCTCCTATTACATTTACAGGCCTACTTGCTAATCGTGTGGAATTTTGAGTTGTATATGGTGCCCATCGCAATCTTACTGATATTCCTCTGGAAGTATGTGGAGGTCTGCATCACAGAGAAATTCAGGAAACCAGTAGAAGAAGATGTAAGTTGTATTTAGCATTAAGGGTACACATGGATTACCCTTAAACGTTGTGTACTACACAACGTTTTGTTGGTCGAAGCAGCCAAAAAAGTGAAAGTTCATTCTACAAATCATATACTTTGAAAACTTGCCTGATTTATTGTTGTTAATGAGTTATGTACGTTTTACAAAAGAGTTGTTGTTTCAGCCCTCTTACAACATACTGTATTGTTTGTAATAAACGCCCCGGGGGCGTTGCATTTTTCCAAAAGGGGGGCGTTTATTGGAAGTGAATTGTCAGTGAAAAAGCTTTAAAATTGTGTTCAATTTCCCGATGGTGCTCCTATTAAAAGGAGGGATTTACACTATACATGATGGCGGCGCCCACGGAAAATGATATTCTGTAAGTGCATGGAATTAGTGAAATTCTACCATAATTAGGCAATGAAATGGATGGGAGTTGAGTCATAATAGGTTTTGTCCATTCAATTTAGCGATCGTGACTGACATGACTGATGCAAGTTTTAAGCTTACCTACACGATATGTCATGGAAATGTTCGCATTTTTGTCAATTTTTCACAGAAACATTGGAGGGGGGCGTTTATTAGAGGGGGAGCGTTTATTACAAACAATACGGTAACTCAAGAACCACAGGACCTACAAAAGTATATGTGATATTTGAATTCTTCTACATGCTCCCTAGTATGAAATGATCAATGCAATTTTTGCCAAAGCTCACTACCATTCACAAGATGCTGTGAACTACCAAATCGCAACAGTTTTAAATAGTTGCTAACCTTAATTTAAAGGATATAAAAGACCTAAACAAGACATGCTTTGGTGATAGAATTGGAAAGGAACTTGTTTGTGTGACCAACTGTAAAATAGAGAAACTATGCAAGGGTAACTATATACAAAGGATACAAAAAAATCATCAAAATGAAGACATGATTTGATGACAGAACTGAAAAGGAATTTGTCAGTGTGACCTGCCTGTATCTGGGGTATCTGTGTACTTGTACTGCATATGTGTGGATTTAAATAATTCTAATAAAACTTTGTTCAAATTTCCATATTACCCATGAAACTATTAAAATCTCTTCAAATCTGACCCATGTAAGCATTCATCTCCCCAACGCAACTTTGGCAATAATTCTGGTATACTCTGCGCACAAGTATAACCCAATACCTAATCCTAATCCTAACCCTAACTCTAAACCTAACTCTAACCCCAATCCTAACCCTAACTCTCACCCTAAAAAATAGGGTGCGCAGCGTAAACCAGAATTGTATTGAAAACACAGGGTGCGCATGGTTAACCAGAATTGTACCCAACTTTGCAATGCAGAACTTCAGATGTCATTTGGTTTCATCACTAAATAAGATCTTGACCTAACCATCTTGTTTTTGTTTTGTAACTATGGTAACAGGATTATGTTGAAAGTGAAGATGAAGATGATGACAAAGACGAAGAAAAGGTAGGCCTAATAATTGAGTAACAAAATTGATTTTGTTTGTTTTCAATGTAAGTTATTGTAACCCTTGATAATGTATCACAGATGTTCAAATGTAAGTTTAATATTACATGTCTTGTTGTGTCGGTAGGGTGTGTTAATTGAATAGAGACAGAGAAGATATGTATGAGCATGACTAAAGGCAGCTCATATTTGGCATTGACCCCTGCTTATTTTCTTACACAGAATAAATCACATGTACCTAAACCAGCCAATAGGCATATGATGTTAAATTAATTCTGACGATGCCTTAATTAAGTTGATTTTGATATGTATGTGCCAAAACCTATTAATATAATATTAATGTGAGTGATAATATGTTATTTGACACCACTCTTATTATTTAGTTCTTGTTTTCTTCCCAATGTTACAATTAGAATATTCTTATATTATATTAACTTATATTCGTCTTTGGAAATCAAGCTTACAAGTTACAAGACTTTTTAAATTGACATTTTTCATGTAACAAAAGCAGTTGCTCTGTTAAAGCATTGGCTGTATGTTGGGGTGCATTTGCTTTCACCTACAAACATGGACTTTGAGTCCACACGTATCTAGTGAAAAACCACACACTGCGAAATGTGGACAACTATGGTCGTAAGACAGCGGCCGAGGGTGCTATACAGCATAACTTTGAATCTGGGGTAGGGTTCTCTATCGTAGGTGTAATACCAGGTCCACGGTTAGCGTTGGATCACTGAAGTCCATGTTTGGATTATGATATATCTGTGTGTGTGGGTCAACGGTTCACTGTTAACAATCACACACACAATACAGGTCCATGATTGTTGGTGATGTAGGGGTGTGTGGGGGTGCATGAATTGAATTGTCTGTAAGTTATGTGTTTTTATGTGTATGTGTGTACCCCTGAATACTAGAATTTTGTCATTTTGACATAGTCAATGTAGTTAGTGACAATTTTCCTGCATTTATTTCTCATGCAGAAAAAGAAAGAGGTATGTATGGTATATGCTGACTTAAAACCACATAAGGGGTTGACCTCTGACCTTGCACCTTCTTAATTATAGGGGTGTGTCTTGTATGTCTAATGACATCTAATGTAAATATTCAAATTACTTGTTTCTTTGGTTTCATTTTATGATTTACTTTTGATATTTGTGGTCTGGTATAACACCTCTTATTAGCTTGATCTAAATAGTAATAAGGTTTCTTAATAAAAATGTTTGACTGTTTTCAGTGGGATATAATTAAATACCAATGACACACACATCAAAAGATGCAAGTTTTGGTAATGGGTTGCTCTTTTATGCACTAATAGTATCTTCATACAAAAAGTGATAACAGAAACATTCTCTCATACAATATTAATATTCTATTTTTTTTCCTTGCATAAAAATACAACTCATTTGTTCAGACCGTAAAAATAGACCCTGTCCTGCCGTCCAAGGCAGGTAATTTTTTAGTTGAACAGGTAGCTTTCCAGAAGTCTGGCAAGGGCAAAGCAAAAATTGTAGCCTTTGTAAGTTTAGGAATGAATTTCAGAAATCTATTATTTAACACCATAAATTGTTTTTATGATAGCACTTGAATGTTTTAAAATAAAAGTGCAAGGTTTCATGGATATTTTTTCAAAAAGCACATTCTCCAGAATCAAGCACATTTATTCATGTTTTTAAATTTCCTCAAATTAGTAAATTAAGTAAATTTTGTTTATGAATCAACTTTAAAGCACAGTTTTGAGAAAGGCTTTTTAGAATCGAGCACAATTTGACCTGGCACAGGATTTAAGTTTAGCATGATTTTATTCAAGTTATATTTTACATTGTGGACATAGCACCAAATTGCATGGAATCTTAAGAAAACAATCAGACATCTAACATCAGTGGCGGATCCAGGAATTTTGAAAAGGGGGGGCACAAACTTAGAACCATCGGCGCTGAAGCTTATTTAACGTCAGCGCTTGCGTGACGCGGGGGTGTCTGAGGGGATGTGCCCCCTGAGAAATGAGAAACTTTTGCAAAATGAAGATCTAATTGAAGCTATTTGGTGGGCCATTTTGGCACTATTATTGTGTAAAATTTTAATTTGAAAAAGCCGAAAATTTTGAAATGACGGTCCAATTGAAGTCATTTGTCGACAAGCTTTCTCTATTATTGTGTAAATTATTGTTTTAAACATAAAGGGTCAGGTGTCCAAAACAGAAGCTTAAATGTTAACTTCTTTATGCATACAGAGGGTGCCTGAGGGGGTGTGCCCCCTCATAAGTGAGAGACTTTTACAAAATGAAGACATAATTGAAGCCATTTGGTGGACCATTTTGGCACTATTATTGCCTAAAATTTTAATTTGAAAAAGCCGAAAATTTGCGAAATGACTTTCCAATTGAAGTGATTAGTCCACAAGTTATTGCATTAAACATAAAGGGTCGGGTGTCCAAAACAGAAGCGATAAAGGTTAATAACTTCTTTATGCATACGCAGGGGTATACCTGAGGGGGATGTGCCCCCTCATAAGTGAGAGACTTTTACAAAATGAAGACATAATTGAAGCCATTTGGTGGACCATTTTGGCACTATTATTGCCTAAAATTTTAATTTGAAAAAGCCGAAAATTTGCAAAATGACGGTCCAATTAAAGTCATTTGTCCACAAGTTTTAAATTATTGCATTAAACATAAAGGGTCGGGAACGGGTGTCCAAAACAGAAGCGAAAAAGGTTAATAACTTATTTATGCATACACAGGGGGTGTCTGAGGGGATGTGCCCACCTCAAAAGTGAGAAACGTTTGCAAAATGAAGACCTAATTGAAGCCATTTGGCATGTTTGGTGGACCATTTTGGCACTATTATTGTGTAAAGTTTTAATTTGAAAAAGCCGAAAATTTGTGAAATGACGGCCCAATTGAAGTCATTCGTCGACAATTTTCCACTATTAATGTGTAAATTATTGCTTTAAACATAAAGGGTCTGGTGTCCAAAGCAGAAGTGAAAATGACAACTTCATTATGCATACGTAGAGCGGCTCCTGAGAAGTCGGAAAATTTTGCTAAATGAAGGCCCAGTTGAAACCATTTGATGGAAAATTTTAAGTCATTCGTCAACAAATTTACACTATCGTGTCAATTATTGCTAAAGTGAACTTCAACTTCTTTATGCACACGCGGGGGGGGGTCTGAGGAGGGATTCTCCCCCCCCCCCCCCGAGAAGTTAGAAAATATGTGAAAATGAAGGCACAATTGAAGCCACTCGTAGATTACTGTAGGCCTAATGATATTGCTTAAACAACATGTTTAAGTTTAAAACATAAAGTGTACGGATGTTCAAAACAGAAGTGAAAACAGTCACCTGTTTATCTCTCCTCAGACCTCATAAGTTGGAAAATTTTGCAAAATGAAGGTCCCATTTAAGTCATTTGGTGCATCATTTTTTCCCTTCTTCTCACCTGGTCTTCTCCATTTACTCCTCTTTTCTTTCTCTCATTTTCGAGCTTTCTCTTCTCTCATTTTTTAGCCGTCCAAAAAAGAAGCCTGGTCCAAAAAAGAAGCCTATATATTGACCTCTTTATCCATACGCGGAGGGAGAGTGTCTGAGGGAGGATGCTCCCCCTTAGTATTTGGAAAAAATTAAAAATAAAGGCCAAATTGAAGCCAATTCATGGACCATGAAAGGGGGTACGGTCCGGGTGTGCCCCTGCGTGGATCCGCCACTGGCATGGGAGGCCGCTGATGTAAAAATGAAAAGTAAAAGTGAGGGGTTTTATTTGTGTGTTTTTTTCCAACAAAATTGTAAAAAAAAAATTTAAAAAAATTAGGACCCTCGAAAAGGGGGGGCACGGGCCCGGTGTGCCCATGCCTGGATCCGCGCCTGTCTAACATTATGAAAAATATCACATCAAAAGTATGCTAAAAGATCCACAATACAACACATTTTAATTTGAAAGAAACCTTTAAAAGGCTCAAACAGCATAATAAATTTGATGTAAAATTCATTCTGAGAAAGTAGCATGTGTCATAAGTCACATCTTGTCCTCACCACTACCTAATAATACTCCTTGTACACACAATTTCACCAGTTAACAACGGATGTTTTAGTAGATTGCCCAACTTAAATTTGAAAGCCCTTCATTGTAATTTTATGGTATTGTATTTATTTTATCTCAGAAAAAAGAAATGTCAACATACCAGAAAGAGCACATTATTGAGAGAAGTTAAGGGGGTACTACACCCCTGCCCAATTTTGTGCCTATTTTTGAATTTTTCTCAAAAATTATAGTGCATTAGTGACAAGTAAGATATGTATATTATAGGGCAAGGACTACAACTACTGCACTGGAAATTTTATTTCAGCACAGACAACAGTTGTGGAGTTACAGTCAAAAATGAGGAAAACCAATATTTGATCAATAAATCAATAACTACTTGCTTTGAGTTGCTGAATTTTCAGTGCAGTAGTTGTAGTCCTTGCTCCTATAATATACATATCTTACTTGTCACCAATGCGCTATAATTTTTGAGAAAAAAATGCAAAAATAGGCACAAAATTGGCCAGTGTAGTGCCCCTTAACCAAAAAGTACAGAAAATATAAACTTGGCCCACAGATATTGCTGATGATTCTAACCTTGATAACATGTGTTTTATTTGTGATTGAACAACTGCAAATTGAGGGATTTAACAGGTTCAGTGTTAGACTTGCATGAGCTAAAGCTTTGGTTAAGATTAGCTATGACTTGCTCAGGACAAAATTATTAGGAAGTATGCATGCAGAATGCCTTGTCTATTGTTATCTTTAATAATGGTGGGCTGTCCTCTACCTAGTGGTTGAAAATGTCATATTCTGAGGAACTGATGGCTCTGAAAAGAGCAGTTCAAAATAGGTTGCACTAGGCCTTCTGAATATGTGGCTATGATAAGAGGTGTGCAGAGTAAGATGTGTTGTCTATAGATGGCTGTGAGAACTCATTTGACAGAATTGGTTTTTTGCTATGAAACAAGCATCAATTTCATGTCATTCAAAAGTGTAGATTACAGTGATATCACATGACTCTTGCATGATCATGAACTACATCCACAAAATGTCAATTATGTCACATCCTGTAGAGGAGGGGCGGTCTCCATGCATAATTCATATTTCTATCCTGAAGAAATCAGAGCTAATCCTGAAGAAAGCTTTAAACTTTTCTAATGGTGAACCTGTTGAAACTTTCAATTTGTATCGTTAATATATATATCTAAAAAATATTACAAAGTTTCAAAACTAATATTGAATGACATACATGTTGGGACAGCCTCATATGTGGTATGTTCCATGATTACATAAAAATCAACTGCACTAATTTTGTATATAATTTTAATATTTCAATGTTTATATGACATGGCTTTTGCTCTTGTGATATTATTAACACATTGCTTTCTAAGTAATTTGTAAATATTATTATAATTATGTATATTTTTTTTATATAATATGCAAGTATGGATGCCGTTTTATTTATTTATAGTAAGCCATGTTGTTTAAATATCAACATGTACTTACCATTTTATTTATTTTCATATCATATAAGAAATCTGCATGACAGTGCAGGTGAAAGGTGCTACAGTTGATATAATTGAAAGATTTTGAGTACATTCTTCTCTATTTGAACTGCTTATCGCACCAACAGATATAATTAACTTATTCATACATTTCAGGCTTATTAGCATGTATTTTATTTCTATTTTTACTTTTTCTTTTAATTTTCACAATTATAGTACACTTATGGATATGCCAATAATTGATCAATATTTTTGCAAATCTATTTCTTTTTATCTTTACATTCTTTTAAGTTTTGTAGGATGTACTCCTAAAATATTTAAATTACGAAGGTGGCCTAAATGTGTCATCCTCAGCAGGGCGTAAGATGATGCGAAGCACAAATAATGTATGTGAGGATCGCAAATAAAGGATGCCGACATTAGAGAATAATAATTAAACAGAAAGAAAAGCTTGAGGGAACTGAAATATAATAAATTGAGTGAGGGAAAAAAATCAGAACTGGTGGGGATCGAACCAGTGCACTAAGAATTTCCGGTCAAGGGCTTATCAAACTGCTTCACAGAACTAGAGTGAATCTTTACTGAAGCATTTTCCACCCTGATGTGACAGTGACGTCAGTGCGCATTTCATTGGATGCAGCTACAAATCGCTAGTTTGCTCAAAGTGCAGGTGTACACTAAAGATGCCGTATAGATTACGTGAGAAACAGCCACCTCAACGCTTTAACATCACTGCCATCTGGGTGGAAAATACTTTAGTTTGATCCCCAATGGTTCTGATTTTTTTTGCTTTCTCAATTTATTATGTCAATTCACACAAGCTTTCCTTCCTGTTCCCTCAAATATTTATTATACTTTCATTTTGTTGAACAAAAATGTTTTTACTGCTACTAGCCTGCAACTTGTAATGATTGAGTTATATTATTTTGTCCATTTTCGATTCTCACAGGAGGGATCTAAAAGAAGTTTCAAAGAAAAGCTGCATACCATTGAGAGAGTGTGTCAAACCATTCAGAACACATTGGATGAAGTGGCTTGTTTTGGAGAAAGAGTCAAGAAGTAAGTCAACTTACTTTACATGGAGGGATAAAGTGCACATGGGCTCCTTTGCTTTAGAGTAAATTTCACTTACAAATATAGAGCTACTGCCACTGAAATTCCCAACAAGAATTAAGGGTCTGTATCCATGTTTGCTTGTGGGATATTTATGGGATGGCACTTTTAGTTTGTTCCTAAAATCCCAATAATGTCAAGAGAGCCCATATGCACCATTAATAGGCAAATTTTTATGGTATTGGGGTAATTTAAGGTTTTAAGGCAGAATAGGAGCTCAAGCACTCACTCCTGTGTTCTGCAACTACAAATCATGCAACATCAGCCCAATTTTTGATATTTACTGGGGTGTATCCAGAACCGACAAAGCCCAGGGAGCATAGCTGGTGAAATGTGCCCAAAATAGGCTGATTTTGCGCAATTTTTCAGAAAACTGGGCACCCTCGTACCCCCGGATTTGAAAGTCCCCAGGTTTTCTCCTGTAGTGTGCCCATCTACAGTCACTGATCAAAGGTCTTCGATCTACAATCCAGGAAAAAAAGGTTGGCACACTTTGCCTGTCTTTTGGTATATCTCTGCCCCTGCTCCCCCAATTCAATGTTGGACCAAGCCATGTTGTCAACAAGCTTCAACAGGTCCATGAGACCCTCCAACATTGAAAGATGGGGAGTGGGGATTGGAGAAGGGTGAGATATAGGGGGAGTCTGTACTTCACATATATTGCATGTATGTTTCACTTGCCTCTCCAATTTTGATAGGGCATGCATTTCCATTATATGCAAGTGTGCCAACTATTTTTTCCCTGGATTGTAGGTTTAATGTGGAACATATGGGCAATTGAATCGCATGTCAATTGTACACTGGTATACATATTAATAAACTCATTCTACTTGATACAATTTGTTATTCCTGTGCAGCACATTTAATTTCACTGTGCCCTGGTTGTCATGGCTGGCTGTCATTGTACTATGTATAGCAACATGTGTACTCTACCTGGTGCCTCTACGTGTACTCATCTTAGCATGGGGTAAGTCAGGTGTACGCCCATGAAAATAAGTATGGGCCCTTGGCTAGAGAGTCTGAAATTGAATTTACTTGTTCATACATCCAGGAACATTGTCCCCTTTGCACAAGCGTGTACCTTGCAATCAGCTCAACGAAAGGGAACGACACTTGCGCAAACTGGTTTTTAAAGGTTTTTCCCTTTTGTGCATATTCACAAATTAGTTCTTTATATTAGTTCTTTATAGGGCTTCTATTCTGACTTTTAAAGGCAGGTACAAGACAGATTTAGTTGACATAAAACTGTTTAGAACTGGCCCAGGGGTTCCTTCAGACCACGACGTCCAAATTATGAGCATGCAGCGTGAGCAGCGAGCGTGTGATGCAAGAATTTAGTGCACACTTATCAGCATATAATTCACACCTTTCCACCTCTGTTAGTACTACATTTCACTACCTGTTTGTTAAAATTCATGTTTTATAAAATACATTTTATCATCTTGATTTGTAAATATTACCTACATGTACATGTATGTAAACATTTTTCAATTTTGATTTTCTTTTGTATTATGTAATTTATCTCTTGATATGTAAAACTTGTTAAAATCTTCTATTATGTAATTATTATCAGGGTCTCATGGGAGACCAGTTTTTGTAAACTGAATGAAATACCCTGAATAAAGATTGTTATCTATCTATCTATCTATCTATCTATAAATTAGCTCAAATACAATATTTCATCTTGACAAAACCAATTTGTTTTACTGACCTGACAGTTTCGACCATCTTGGACGATGGTCATCTTCAGAGTGATGTTTTTTTCGACTTCTGTACACCAACAGAGGGCGCACCAGCGCCAGAAGTGGGTCGTACACATGACTAAGGTAATGGGCCCCCTCGTCTCTGTTCATGGTGTTCGGTGCTCTCTTCCTTATCCAGATTGCTTCACGGATACGGCGGGCTCCCGAATTACATTCTTTCTCGAGGACTTGGGCATCTTTCCAATTGATAATATGATTTTGTTGTGCAGCGTGGTCTGCAATCGCTGATTTGGACTGTTCACTGACCGATTGTTTCCTTGTTTGTCGAGTAAAAGTTCCTTTACTGCGCGCTACTTTCTCTGTCTCTTTCTTATGCTCGTTCAGTCTTGTTTCGAAGCGACGCCCAGTTTCTCCTACATAAGTACTGTCACAATTTGCACAGGGGATTTCATAAATGCAATCCGTGGTACTCATGGAGTCTCTCTTGTCCTTTGGATGAACCAACACTTTTCTTAATGTAGTGTGGGGACGTACCGCAGTAGCTATACCATGTTTTCTAAAAATGCGAGTAGCTGTCTCCGTCATTTTTTCAACATAAGGAACTATAACAAGTCCTTTGCTTTTTTCTGTGGAATTCTTGTTCTTACTGGGCTTTGTTGCCTGTTGTTTACTATCCATCGTGCTTTTTACATGATTAAACGTCCACTCGGGATAGCCACATTGTTTAAGTACGTGCTTGATTTTGCCTTCCTCCTGATCTTTGTCCTCCTTTTCAGATATAACACTATTCATTCTGTCCAATAATGTGCGGATCACGCCCAACTTGTGGTGAATAGGGTGATGTGAAGCAAAATTTAAATACTGGTCTGTGTGTGTAGCTTTCCTGTAGACCAGTAGCTTGACCGAACCATCGGGTTTGCGCACAATCAAAGTATCAAGAAACGGTATGGATCCTTCTCGCTCTTTCTCATACGTAAATTTGATGCTGTCCGTGGGGTCCGTTTGATTGAGATGCGTGGTGAGATTTTCCACTTGGTCTTCCTTTATCCTAAAATGTCATCCACGTAACGTTTCCATAAGCGCGGTTTACAATCCAAGGGGGCTGTTGCTATAGCTTGTTGCTCCAGAAACTCCAGATACAAGTTCGCGACAACCGGGACACGGGCTCCCCATGGCTGCACCAAAACGCTGCTTATATATTTTTCCACGAAACAGAAAATATGTGGTGGTTAACACAAATTTAAAAAATATAAATCATGTGTACGACCCACTTCTGGGCGCTGGTGCGCCCTCTGTTGGTGTACAGAAGTCGAAAAAAACATCACTCTGAAGATGACCATCGTCCAAGATGGTCGAAACTGTCAGGTCAGTAAAACAAATTGGTTTTGTCAAGATGAAATATTGTATTTGAGTTTCTACAAACCTAATGAACCTCTTCAAGAATATAAATTAGCTATTGATACTTGACTGGTTGAGATTTTGTCATGGGTCTAAACTAGAGCTAAAAACTGTTGTTGGTAAATATTTGACAGTTGTCTTGAATTAACACATTCTTTTCAGGTATCAACAAGTTTACCAAGAAGTTACGAGCCCCTCATGCTATTAACAATAATGAGCTTCTAGACTTCTTATCGCGGATGCCATCTGATAATCAAATAGTAAGTAATACTTTAATGTGGGTTTCTTGTGGTGGCAGCAAAGAGAAAATGGGGGAAAAGTTTGAAAAAAATGCAATTTGTGTCATAATAGTGTGAATTTTTGTTCTGGATAGGGGAGACAAAACCCAAATTTGGGGGGGGGGCAATGTTTACCCATCCCCCCTGATTGCTACTGGTTTTTTACCAAATTGCTTTTTGTGTGAATATTTGCTCTTTGCATATTTTTATAAAAGTGCCCATCTGTAATGTATCTCCTAAATAGTAATTTGGGTGTGTAATTTTATTATGAAGGGCAGGTATTCCTTATTAGAACAAATATTTTTTCTAGCAAGATAAATTTATCACTTTTGCCAGACCCTTTGCAATGTTACTTTTATATAGTGTGTTAAGGGTGACATTTTGTATGTTGTTACTGCCTAAAGAAAGAAAGAAGGAAGAGGGAGGGATGGAAAGATAGGAAAGAAAGAAGGAAAAAGAAAGAAATATGAATTCTAAATATTGATAGTCTTTTTCAAAGACTACTTGTGATTGAGGGGGTCGAGCCGTAAATTGGCGAGGAGTAAATGAGGGGCTTGCGGCTTTGGAGCTAAAGGTGCGATAAAGCGGTGTAGCTAACACATCAAGCCACTTCGTGGCGAGTACCACTCTGGTTTCTGTGAGTGTGGAACCCAGTAGTTTCTCTTGTTATGGACAATATAGGTATTATGGTCTGTAGCACAGACTAAAACATTGATAGCATCTTTGATTTTAGTTTACACATGTACTTGTTTGTTTTCATTGCATTACAGAAACAGTATTCAGAGCTTAGACCAGAGAACCTGAGATCAGACTCACCAAAGAAGAAAAAGTAATTCAGATACACAGACCCATACAATGAAGGAAAGGGCTTGCACAAAGCAGCTCAGCAGTACAGGCCAAGTCTCACAATTCTAATGTCATGGGTATGTGTTGTGTACTTATGAAGAACTAGCTCTTCACTTTGGTAGCTAACAGTGGTGCAGGCTTATACATTGTATAGGTCCTTGGTTCGAGCTCCAGCCATGCAGACTGGCAGAATGTACATTTGGGTAAGACTTCTTGGCATTTTCTGCTAGGAGTAAGGAACATACACCTGCATACATTGGGACAGTATAACAAGCTACACAATGGTATACCGTAAGCCAATAAAAGTTACCAGCACAACAGGAGCCAATACCTGCTCAACATATGGGAGTCTATTTGAGCAGGCTAATTTCTTACCAGTCAATCAGGTATGGCAATTGTAACAGCCCAGTAGCAGAACAGCTATTGGCTGTTAGCTTGGTAAAAAATTACATTCCTGAAGCAAACCTTCAAGAAATATTGCATGGTGAAGTATGACCTTGGTGAAGAAAAATTTCATTCTAAAAGTATACTCTTTGAGGTGTGAGCTTTTGTTTTTTACATCTGGCCAATTTCATAAAGACTTAGATCATTCTTACATTTGAGACTTGCAAAATGAGTGGAAAGTCATCAGAGAAGAAAAGGAGGTATGATTCATTGAGCATGCCAGAACACACAATTTTTCATTGAAATTGTAACTTTTGAACACAAAGTGAAGGAGTAACCCTGACACGTTACGCATCACTTTAAAGCTTATGATTCAGAGATTATGAATTTGGACATAATAAAAAAAAAAAATATGACTTTCATCTCATTTTGTGGGAACATGTCTCATTTGATGTGATGAATTAAATGTAAAGAGAAGTCTTTGTGAAACAAGATTTGTGTTACTGTATAAGCTTACATGTATAGATTCACAAGTACATGTCACCATCATAGTGCTTAAACCAGCCATGAAGGTTTTTTAGGGAAATTGGACTTACCTGCCTGAATCAGATACCAAGACGCTAATGATGAGATGCAGAATTGTTTTTGTTTGTCTCCGCGCACCATCGACAAGGACCCTAATACCCCCAATTTTCTTCCCACAGCTGATGGCGCGATTGTATGTGGCAGTATAGGGAGTCCTGGTTCTCCTTCTCTAATTCAGTGGTTTTATCAGTTCAACAGCTGCTCAATACCATCTGGTAATCAGGCTTTCATTCGGTTAATAGTTCATAGACTCGCTATAGTCATGATAATGGTGGAGCAGATATGATGGGTGGCTTGTCTTTGTGAAACTGACCCCAGATTGAGTACATGCACGCTGTAATGTAAATATATGAATTTTGACATGCTCCATTTAAGAAACACTTTTGTGCAATATTCTTGAGTTTTTCAAGATTTTATCATATTTTTAGTGGCCGGTGGAACAAGTGCAAACTCATGAATTCAGGGGAATTAATCATAAAATCATACGATGTGTTTTTATTCTCATATATAGAGTGTATCTTAGTGCTTTTTCTATATCTGCTAAGGTGGTACTTGTCTAAAGGTCCCATTTAATTGGAAACACATTACACTTTTTATTTTATTAGCAGCTTGATCTGGTGATTTTAGGTTGGAAAAATCTCTGAAATTTTGCTAAAATGTGTGCTTATAGAGAATTTATAGCAAAATGTAGCCAAAATGAAATTTTTGGTTAATTTCAGTGTAGGTCTTTGAGAGTCATCTTTTTAAACACCTGCCCATCCAATACACCCAGAATATTTGCAAAAGGCCAACATTAAGGCAAAGTTAAGGTTCTGTCAGATCGTTGACTTATGCCAATTATTATAAAACAGAATGATTTTACTTTGATAATTTGAAGGAAAAAGGTGAATTTTGTCTGAAATGTTTTAGCGATGTGACAATCAATCTGTAGCATTAAGACAATTGGTCAGAATGCAAAAAAGTGGTTGTGTAAATGTAATGCTACTCACAAAATTGATGAGGGCCATAGTGCTTCAGAGCTGAGAGCCCAAATACTGGCTAAAAATTGTTAATCTAAACATTTGAGGTTAGATTTTTCCAATACTGCATTAAATGTTATTCATTTTGCTAGAAAGACTTGGTGATGACACTTCCAATAGACTTGGATGTAGTCTTGTTTCCAGTCTCTAGCTGTGGATTGTAAACACTCATCACATTATTCTGATAATTAATGCTAATTATAAGGATTAATCTAGTAGTCAAAAGATCACCTTAATAATAGTGAATTAATTCACTGTACTGAAGAAAAAAAATATTGCCCTCACAGTTCAATGGGCGCACACATTACAAATATATGAAGACACAAAAAAACAACTTAAATTGATGATTTGCTTGGTATAAATGATACTGCTTCTTTGTTTATGTGAAAACAAAGTGTCATTAATCTTAAAGGACAGTAATTATGTGCACGCATTTGAAATTACCTATAAAACAATTTGTTTAAAAGTGATATGGTTTAGCTCATTGGCAGTCAACAATACCTGTACCAAACATTCATGCATTATTGTTCAATTTTGAAAAGAGGCAGGCCCGTACGCAGGGGGTGTCCAGACACTACCGTTTTATCCTTTATCCAAATTACTTGTGGAAATATTTCAGCATATTCATACCACTGATTGACTGAAATAGTGTCTTCTTACTTAAACTGAGAAAAAGAGTTGACATTGTGACATTTCAATTTGAAAAGATATGACCAATTCTAAATGTAAACATGACTATAACACTTTTTAAACACACAGCATGTGTTCATAACTTTTCTTATTAAATACTTTGAATACTAATTCTTAAAGTCATTTTAAGAGTCTTTTTTCAAAACTGAGATTGAACACTGCTGTTACAACTTACACACATAGGCAGCAGAACCAAGGAGGACCTAAATTAGTCTAGGGGTCATCCCCCCTAAAAATCCTAACAGAAGAAAAAATATGCATAAGTCCCATTAAATTACCAAATTTCCCTTCAGTACACACATAAATGAACCATACAAAAAATATACAAACATGCACAAAAGCAATATACAATAAAACAAGATATGCAAACAAATAAATAGGCAAAATATATTAATACACATACAAAGAAATATGCAAACATGCACAAAAGCAACATAGGGCCTACAATAAAACAGGATATATGTAAACAAATAAATAGGACAAATATATTAACACAAATACAAAGAAATATACAAGCACATACTGAAACCCGGGACTAAAACATACATATATCCCTTCAAGATGCATAGAATCACAAAATATAAAAACTAAAGAACAAGTGAAACAAATATGTAAACAAAAACAATTTATAGGACCATATAATGGGCTATTCCACTTGAAATCCATACACCCCCTGTGGAATACATGACCTTAATCTCCCACACAGGGGGTGTAGATTTCAAATGGAGTCACCCATTCAGTAACCCAGTTTGAAATTCACACTCCTTGTTTGGAAGATTACGATCATGTCTTCCATATGTAAACTGGAATAGCTTTAATGCAGCCAGAGAAACATTAATTCTATAAATAAACATAGCAATATGCAATTCCACAAGTACATAAACATTGACCTAAAATCAACAACAATGACAACAACAACAACAACAATAACAACAACAACAACAAGGAACCTAATATAACTCCAATACAAAAAAATGCCTCCAGGCTTCACAGGAAATTGATTAAAACTACACATAAGGCTACAAAAAGGTGATTTTGAGTTTCCTGTCGGCTGTCTGCACTTCATTTTTGGGCCTACACTTGAATTCATTATTGTGATTTTCCAAATATAAATATAAAACCTGGTCATTTTTGCAACAACAAAAAAAAAAAAAAAGATGAATATCCGTGCATATTTAGTGGAAAAAGCAAAACCAAAATATCCATTTCGCTACTAACCTTGCAGCCTCTTTGTAAGTTACTTTTGAATCTCACTTTGGCTAAACATCCTTTTTTGAGTGAGTGAGCAGTAAATAACAATGTATTTTACACTCTCATTTGGTCATAAATAATGACCAAATCTTAAAAATAATGAGTAATGAAAAAGTTACCTCACTTTATTTCAGAAATCATGTTAACAGGAAACACAAGATCGATTGTCAGTAGCTCAAGATAAACAATATACAGATTCTAACAACCACTTAATATAATACAAGGCTAAAAAACTTTTTGGATGCAGCCTACAATTAACAAATAAATAAATATATGTACGGAAACAAAAAAACCAAATAACATTAAAAACAATATGCAAAGAAAGAAAATTGGCAAACACATGCAACAAAATAAACAAGTGTTGAAATAAAATAAACATGCAAAAAAAACCAACAACAAAATAAGCACAAGTGCAGTTCAGTTCAATTTTTTTTATTTCATCCAGTATAAAAATCTAAAATAAAATATATGATCCAAATATTAAGAAACATGATTAATTATAAATCGTGACAAAGTATATTAGTGGATGAGGATGCCACTAAATGCACAGTGTGGTGCTGTGTCACCCTTAAAAACAAAGTAAATGTGCAATTCAAATAAACAAAGATACAAAGAAGTAAGCACTTTATACAAAGAAATAAAATAATTACCAAAACACAAATATGCAAAACTACAAAACTTTAACAGACGAGCAGAAATTCAATTATATAAACAATTAGCTAAACAAGTTACAGTGGCATAAAATTTAAGGTTTTGGTCACAGAATTGGTCTTGTTGTTACTTATAGACAGAACTTGGAATCCTCAAATTAGGCCTTTTGCAAGTATTGTAACTGAGGGTAGGGGAGTACACAGACATGATGGAAGCACCAATGGACTATTCCAGTGGAAATCCATACACCCTCTATGGAAGAACACATGGCCTTAATCTTCCACACAGGGAGCATGAATTTCAAATGGAAATTACCTGAATGAGTGACCCCATTTGAAATCTATAATCCCTGTGTGGGAGATTAAGGTCATGTCTTCCATAGGGGGTGTATGGATTTCACTTGGAATAGCCCAATCTGTACAATATAGTTTGTTCCCAACTATCCAACTGGCTTTTTTGTCCCCTCCCTGTATTTGTCTGCTCCCTGTATTTGACAATAATAGTTTATTGTTTAAACTTGATATACATCTTTACATCACAAAATTTGGTATAGAGACTTTTTTTGTTGTTATACCAAAGTTTGTGATGTGTGAGAAAATTTTTAATCTATGTATAGATAATTGTATCATGTATCTATATGTTCACTTCACTATCAATGCAGCAGCTTTTTATAAGATCTGTACAGCACACCGTACATATGATTGATATAACAAATCTGTGTCGTTTATGAGAACTTTTGCACATTGTTAATTAATTGTTTATCATGAACAGTTTTTAACATTTCTAGATTTTCACCTCCACTTCTGTAAGATGTTTCTTATGAAAGTCAATACATCATTCAAGCATTGTTTTGATGTCACTATTTGGCACATGTATAATTAATTCAACCTTGCATGCATTTTGTATTTTCAAGAGAAATATTGTAAGATTTTAGTAGCTATATGTAAGATTTAAAAAATAGTGGCAATCATACATGCATATCAAGTTGTTATAGTACATTTTCCAAGGAGCTTAACATTTGTTTAACATTATGTTAAAATAATGTGATTTTGCTCACTCTTGGTGTAACATGTCTAATTGTAGTATTGTTAGCCACAGCAGCTGAAAGGAGAATCCCATCATGCATTTCAGTATATCTGCTTGCTCCAAAGCAAATGTATACAAAATATGAACAAGAGCCGCTTAGATTTTGAGAGCTATTGATAGATTCACAATACTCTATGGGTGATATTTTTTCAATCAAAAGTCTAAGCTTCCCTGATTTAAGAGAGAAATTGAAAGTTGAAGTGTGGAATTTTGTGTACATTTTCTATGGCACAATCAGTTCTATAATGGTACCGCAAAGCATAATGGGATACTCCCTTCAGCTGCTGTGATTGTTAGCTCTTATTTAGCGATTACTATATATATATTATAATGAGATTCACTCACACTTCAAACATTTTTTCAACTTGGACATATTGTATTTATCATAAATTGTTTATTTGCATTTCTCTGTACAGTGTGCTAAAATAATCTTTATATTTTTTTACTAATTGTGTGTGTATATTGGAGGTTTATTATATCAAGTTCTTTCTATGCCTGCTATTTGATTTTCTTTAATATTTGCCAATTGACCTTTTCGGTACATCGCAGAATTCTTTGCGGTTAGACCTGAGATGTCGTCATGCCAGTATGCACATCGTTATTGCACACTTCACAGCTTTTAAATGCACAGTAACAATGTTCACTAAGCAATGTGCACATTGATGTGACCATAAATGACGACATCTCGGGTATAACTGCAAAGAATTGTAGGACTTACCGAAAAGGACGATATTGTTAGAGCATGTTCATCTTTCAGATATGTGACACGATGTAATCAAATCAGACCAAATTTGGTAATAAGTAAATTGAAATATAGGTAAAAGTAAGGAGCAAAAAAAAACCCCAAAACAATTAAAAAAAAACCCAACAAATTTCTACAACATTGCAACCTAGTATGCCAGAGACTTCAACATCAGTACGCTTCATATACTAAGCAAGTTAATGATGGTGATAACTGAATTTGCCAAATTTACCAATTTTGGTCTGAGTGGATCAGATCGTATTACATATTGTATGTTTTCATATTTAAAAAATAAACAACAACAATTTTAGCTCCTTTTGATAACTTATATCAGTATTGCAGACAATTATTTTATATCCCTCCCTTTTTGAACAATTCAAGCTCCACCTTATGAAGATATTTCATCAAATATGATGTGATGTTTGGCTGCAAAATAATGACATTGGCTGCTATCACTCCAGGACATAAGGTCTCGCCTTATCGGATAGCAATATTTGCACAGTAGTTTTGTGAGACCTGAGAGCCCATCAGGCACACCAAATTACATTCTGAATATGAGGAATGTCCTTCTGATATCAAAGTTTTTGAAATTTGTGATATACCGTATTCATTCCAATAAGCGCCCAGGGTGCTTAACAAAGTCATTTTGAGTGGGCGCTTATTTTTTACCTTGTTTTTAGTCATCAATCACTGGCTGAAAGTATTTAGTTACTCACAGTTAGTGCGCCCTCACAATATTATGTGTCTTAATTTAATATTATATTGACAAAATGTTTTTGAGGGCGCACTAACTGTAAATAAATGGTGGCCGCCGCGCCAGCAAAAAATACGAATTTGAGACAGAATTAGCTAAAAGTTGGCCTTTTAAGGCATTTGCAGGTGGTTATTGTGAAGTATTTTTAATATCTATACATCTGCCCACTAGGAAATAGCGTCATAATTTAATTTTGGTGCACATTTTGGGTGCTTTTGATGCTCAATTTCCCTCATGCATGCATGTAAAATCACTCGACAGGTAAGCTTACTGGAAGTATTTTGACAACATTGGATGGGCGGTTAATAATTTCATATTGTGTTTGTTGCAAAGTTGCTGGGTGGGCGCTTATTGGGGCATGGGCGCTTATTGGAACGAATACGGTAATACAAATTTTATTGCAAATTATTAAAAATTGATATTTTTACATTTAACAATCCTTGAAGTTAACTTTATAAATCTAATGTTGTGTACTTAAAGTGTATGTAGCTGGGAGGAAAAGTCAATCATTTGAAAATGTTGACCTTTTGTATTGTAGATGTAGGCCTACATTTTGTTTCCCAAAAGACCTACAATTTTCAGGTCCCACAAAAATACTGTGCAAACGTCCCTATCTGATCCTTTAATGATCCACATTTGCACTTGTTGTCACTGAGTTACCTTTGGTGCATATAAAACCTGAGCTTCATACTTTATGCTTCCAATTTTTGATAACCACTAGATAAAAACAAACCAACAAGAAACAAACAAATAGAAAGACAATAACCATCACATATTTGTTTACAAATCCCTGACCCATGCATATTTATATACACACCCTACCACCAGTTTTTAGTCACAAATTTGTTTACAAATCACTGACCCATGCATATTTACATACACACCCACCACCAATTTAATTTATTTGAATTTAAATGACCCCTTTTTGTGAACTTTCTTGAAAATTGCCAATCTCACACTTTTTTAAGTTCCACGCAGTCAAACATCTATCCTGTTGACAAGGTAATTTTGTTTCATATATTAATCATAAACAAAAAACAATTCACCTTTTCGGTAAATCCCACAAGCCTTTGCAAGTACACCTGAGAACTCGTCATTTGACGTCACGCCGATCTGTGACGATGCACACATCGTTTATCGAACGTTTATCGAATGTTTATCAAATGACAAATTCCCAGGTGTACTCGCAAAGGCATATGGGATTTACAGAAAAGGTCAATTGTTTGCTTGTCCTCCACCAACTGACCCCTATCTTAAAAATCAGGGAAGAGGTTTTTACTGTACAAAAAAATTACAGACCCTAGTTTGGGAAATTGGGAAAGGCTTTTTTCAGAATTTTGACATCCTGATTTGACTATACACAAAATTTAAAAAAAAAATCTTCATATTTCTAAACTCTTGTAGTATAAGTTATGTAAAAGGGATCCTAGACTAAATATCCTGATTCAAAAGCTAATATTACATGTTTGGACAATATTTTCACATTATTTGTTCTCATAGTTGGGAAGATAACACATTTTACATTACTTATGGTATCAGCTCATAGCTTATAAATATTTGAAACCAAAAGACTAATCCTTACACTGTTCTACAGCTTTGTGCAATAGTTTACTTCTGTCTTCTGGGTTTTTTATAATTAAGTTTTTAAATTACACCGTCAAAATCCCAACATTATACAATGAACGATGTACAGCACTGTTATTACAATTTCAGCTTTACTGTTTTAATAATAAGTACTACCTAATGGATATTATTTATGAAACATGTATATAACGTTACAAGTATTTATGATATTCTTCAATATTTGAAAAGGTAACAGCCTTCTTTTTTACCAAAGATTTATACATATTTATCCTTTCTTATGTATATAATTATGTATGTATTAGCCTCTTTTTCCTGAACCTTGTGTATATATTTAATATCATTCACATTAATCATTGGACAACTTTTTGCGATTAACATTTCTGATACATTATCCCTCTTCACATGCGTATCGACTGCAGACGACAAGTTTCAAATTTTCTGTAAAAAATTCTTAAATTTTATAAGTGAACACTTTCATGACCAAATTTGGAATCAGAATGAAAAATGCATCAAATGAGTACAAACAAGCCTAGTATTGGTACAGTGGTTCTTGAGATAGCTCTTGATATTTTGAGAAAATATCTCAAAACTTTTTATGTTGAACATGAGAATCAAGCAGATGTTTTGAAGTAAACTGCATCCCATCTTATTTGTGGAATATGCATGAAAGTTTATGCATTTCAAATGAATTAAAGGAGTATTTTGTGATTCAAGCATCCTCTATTATGGTAAGTTTGATTAGATATCCATGAAAAATGTTTTCTGAATATTTCAGTTGATTTTTGCATTCAAGAGTTATGCATGATTATGTATATTACATTGTACCATAGGCCACTGTGCTGTAATTTTGTTCTGGTACAAGAATGTAAATACAAATTTGACAATATTTTTTGCCAAGCGAATGAATCTGTAAGAAATCGTTCGCATGCAAACATCATGCAGCCAGAGGTTTCCAGTGGTATGAAAATATTTTTGTGAGAAAAGTGGGGATGAGGCTATGGATCATGAAATGCTCATTTACAGTTGTGTATTATGTAAAGTTCCTATCTTAATTGCTGAAATATGTAGGCCTATAGTATATAAGTATCCCAATTATCATTATTATTATTATTTTTGCATTATTTTCAGAACATTCCAGTAAGAATATGTATATCATTTTCAATGTGTGAAATGGTTCATAATTATTTACCTATTAACATAGTTTTGTTAATTTTATGCACAACAAAACTAGTTCATTAAGGGTTTTCCATGTGAATACAATGATTGTATTTTTGGTTCAAATTCTAAGGGTATAACTGCTTTAATTTATATAGATATACAAAAAAAGATTATGGTCACTGTAATTTGTAACATATTCAAACATAATATTTTGTAACATTCCCATTTTTATATATATATTGTTTTATTTTACGGTGAAATAATTAATATTTCATGCAAGGGTAACTTTTTTTTCATTGCTCGTAAGATTTTGAATTCATATTTGATAATGAATGTAACATTATCATTTAGTTTTCCAAACAATAACAGTACAGGAATTTTGACAATTATTTTTTGTTATTTTCCTTTTTCCTGTGAAAAAGCAAAATTTATATGGATCCATAATGAGGGATTAAAAATGTGAAGAAACAAAATCATACAAAAAGGAAGGACTGCATAAGGTTTGAAGTTTTTAGGAAAATGGAAGCAAAAGTGTTTCAAGGGGAGGTATGCTATGGTAGGTTTAGGAGAGTTCAAAAATTACTAAATGTTTGCTCAAATGTACAAGATTTCATTGAAATGGACATTTTCTTGCACCAAATCTAATTTTCAGTGCCCCAAAATTATGAACAGTTATTGCAAATTGAATTCCAACCACATTCAAAGAATACATTTGTCAATATTTCACAGTTGAAATGGGTGATAATTGTATAGTCTGTAATGGTTGGTACAGTCTTTGAGGGGCATGTCCTACAGAGGTTATTAACTTTGAGACTCAATTGTAGTAGTTTATTTGAAAATGTATTGAACCACATTTGATATTGGTATGAGTTCCTGTACAGATATCCTGAAAGACATACCTTTATATAGAATTTATAAATTGGATACACATATTAAAATCCTATTAGATTTGGTCAATAAGCTGCTGGTTTCAGAGTCTCATGATATATTGCTACATGCTATGATCAAGCTATAGGATGGAACTGAATGCAAAATGGGCACCACAGTTTTGATGTTACTATAACAACAGCAAAATATGATAGGTCCTAGTATGCAAATACCGAGTCTTTCATGATATTTTCACACCCAATTTTCAGTAACATAGGGTTCATTGAACACACCCAGTGTTAGAAATAAGCCTGTAAAGTCACATGATGATATGCATTCCATGATGTTTTGTTACCAACATCAGCAAGAACTCAATCCTGATTTCAATTGTTCCCAGCTATTTACAGTACAACCACCCTTATCTGGACCTCTTTTATACAGATCTCTATGTTATCCGGACATATGATTTTCATAGCAAACATATGTTTTAATGCTTTGAGACCTTGATTTCATGCACTGAAGCATTTAGAAGGATATAACTATATGGCATATAGCACTCAAATACCATCTTTCAGTGGTATTACCACATTTTGAGTAATTATTTTGCTGTCTCAATGTTAGTACTTCAGACATTCAATGCAAAGCTCACTGCATATAATTCACTTATCCAGCTAATGCTTGGTCCTATCTTAATCATGTCTGGATAACAGAGGTTGGACTGTAGCATAATATGTACCTGTAGTTGATTTGCAATATCTTGCAAAGTGTCGCAATTGAAGACCAATGTAACGTTAAAATCTTTAAACAATATACAATTAAGTCCAGCTCATATATGCCAGTGGAAATCCACATAGAAGACATGTTTAATCTCCCTTACAGGCAGTGTGAATTTCAAATGGGGTTACCTGGATGGGTGGCTCCATTTGAAATCTACACCCCCTGTGTGGGAGATTAAGTTCATGTTGTCTATAGGGGGTATATGGATTTCAACATGAATTGCCCATTTTACACCCAAGGGCCCAAAAAGCCTTTGAAAATGTTGACTAACTTGACTTATTTCTAACACTGAAGATACCATTTATACACAAAAGAAATTGCAACTGCTTAATTGGCCTGTTAATCATTCTGCTCATCATTATTATTTTATTCAACTGTTAATCAAGAGATTGTGCTATTCTAGTTGTACACCCTTTATGGGAGACATGACCTTAATCTTCCACACAGGGGGTGTAAATTTCAAATGGAGCCACCTATTTGCCGACAGTAGCTGTAGAAGTGATGATGTAATAGGTGAATACAATTTTTGAACATATCAACTGCAATAGTATGTTCATGCTGTACCTCTGCATTGAACCATTTCATGCTGATCACTTGCACCTGTAAGATTTAGTATCTTTGAAAAAAGTGGTATTGTATTCAATCTATGATTGCAGACATACACAGGTGATGAGTGCAACCTGCTTGTTGTGCAGGGCGACATATTCAAAAATTGTATTCACCTATATTGCTATAGTAGTTAACCCTGTTCCATCATCACTTCTACGGCAAATTCAGGACTAAAACTACATTTGAAGTTCACACTCCCTGTGTGGAAGTTTAAGGCCATGTCTTCTACACAGGGGTACAGAGTTCAACTGGAATACCCATTTTTCTGCTCATCTTTCATATTACATACAAAGTCTCCTATTTAGAGTACCATGCACTTTGTAAGATATATTCTACATAGCACCAGATATTACCATTTCATACATTTTTAAAAGTTTGCTATATGGGATATGTTTGTTTTTCATTAAAATATCTCAAAATCTCTAATTTAATATATTGATACGTGTTGTGTCTCATTTATGATTGTTTATGTTAAGGAAATATATAACACCCTGGATCACAACAACTGACACTGATAACACACTTGCAACAAACACTCGCATCATATACAAGTTCCAACTCCAGTTACACCTTATGCATATTTTCCTGGGTAGGATTAGGCTTATGTTCACTAGAGGGACATGAAAACTAGTGCTACAACACTGTTAATGTTGATTTTTCAAAGTAATATTCCAATACCTAATTTCAATGCATCCGAAGGTCCAGAGAAATAAATGAGGTGTCACTGGAGCAGGAATAGGTAACACAAGCTAACAAGTATCTCCAAAACAAGAATAACCCTACTGCTCCAGGTGCTATTAGGCAAAGGGGACAGTAACAAGGAAGGAAAGAAAATGAAGAGAAAAGGTTTTTTAAACGGCTTGGTTTTGAACCATGGACCCTTCAGCTTATTAGTACTTTAGGACAAGATCTGGGACAGCAAGCCACAAGGGATAATGGTGCCCGGCCACCAATTCCATGCCTATGCGTTCTCGGATCATTATGTAATGGGATCATTGCCAGCCACTTTTTTGATGTTTGTCTCAATGAAGGGGAATGTTTCATTAATTGGATGGGATCATGTAGATTTAACCTGTTGGACCACAATCTCCATTCTACTTATCCTGCTACTCTGCAGTTGCCACCAAAGGCTATTGTACAAAGGAATGCATTATCAACAAATCAGATGGAAATCCCTTATCGTTCATTTCTTATCCCTTCTTATCAATAGACTCAAACTCAGTCACATTAAAGAAGAAATAAGAACAACCCATGTATGCTGCAGTGTGTGTTGCTATCTACCCCTGATAGCACAGCATTTATGGCACAGTGTGTGTTGCGATCTACTCCTGATAGTATACAAATATTGACTGCTATGAGGGGCATGGTTAAAATTATAGGCCCAAGGTGATCTCAAAACCATGACTATGTCCCGAGGCGTAGCCGAGGGACATAGTCATGGTTTTGAGATCACCAAGGGCCTATAATTTTAACCATGCCCCGAATAAAAAGCAGTCAATATTTGTTTTATATACCAAATCTTAAGATTCTTGTCATCTGTTTGGTTAAAAGCATCGATTTTGGGAAAAGAAATTAATAGTTTCAATGCGAACAGCACACAGATTACAATCTGCGATTTCTGCGTAATTATAGCGCGCTGTGAAAACATTAACGCGCGTGCGTAATATCATTTTACGCTGGGAAAAGCGCGCAGTTTGATCGTGACGCACGTGACCGGTCCATAGTTCATTTCCATGGACCGGTCCATAGTTCATTTTGCGGGCATAGTTAATTCAATGACTGCACTTTCAACCAATCAGATGACAGGAATCTATATATGAGGTATATAACACAGTATGTATGGTGCAGTGTGTGTTGCTATTTACCATAGTAGCACAGTATGAACTGTACATACAGTGTGTGTGCTGGTATCTACACCAGCAGGTGTAGATACCAACACACACACTGTATGTACAGTTTATACTATGCTACCAGGGTCAAGGTAGATACCAACACACACTGTACCATACATACTATAGCAACGCACATTGTACCGTTCATACTGTGGTAGACAGCAACATACACTGCACCATACATAATGGGCTATGCAGGTGTAGATATACCAAAACACACACTGTATGTACCGTTCATACTGTACTACCAGGGTCAGGGTAGATACCAACACACACTGTACCATACATACTATGCTACCAGGGGTAGATAGCAACACACACTGTACCATTCATACTGTGGTAGACAGCAACATACACTGCACCATACATAATGTGCTATGCAGGTGTAGATACCAACACACACACTGTATGTATCGTTCATACTGTGCTACCAGGGTCAGGATAGATACCAACACACACTGTACCATACATACTATAATGCTATCAGGGGTAGATAGCAACACACACACTGTATGTACAGTTCATACTATGCTACCAGGGGTAGATAGCAACACACACTGCACCATACATACTATGCTACCATAGGTAGATAGTAACACACGCTGTACCATTCATACTGTGGTAGACAGCAACATACACTGCACCATACATAATGTGCTATGCAGGTGTAGATACCAACACACACACACCCCTGTTTGTGTTTGCCTCCAAACGTGGACATTGTGTTTTACTATCTAACCGAGGACGTGTGTATGATGTTTTCATCGCCTAACCGTGGACTAAAATGGCGGAATTTTTGTGTGTATAATACGAAACGGAATTTTAGCCACCACCCTGCGGACGGTAGTTTTTACACGTGTGGTCCTCGGTTTCAGGCAAATAGGTTTTAAAGCATCTAGCATGCAATTGAGGTCTTTTGCAGCAGTTTGAGACCGAGGACAGTCCTCGGTTGGAAGTAGGTCCACAGTTTAGGGTGAAAAATCTTGTGTGTGTCCTCGTTTGTCGGCCAACACAGACGCACCCCATACTATGCTACCAGGAGAAGATATATATAGCAACACACACTGCACCATACATACTGTGCTATCAGGGGTAGATAGCAACACACACTGCACCATACATACTATGCTACCAGGGGTAGATACACAAACTGTACAATTCATACTGTGGTAGACAGCAACATACACTGCACCGTACATAATGTGCTATGCTGGTGTAGATACCAACACACACACACGCCGTACAGTTCATACTATGCTACCAACACACACTGTACCATACATACTATGTTATCAGGGGTAGATCATAGCAACACACATTGTACCATTCATACTGTGGTAGACAGCAACATACATAATGGGCTATGCAGTTGTAGATACCAACACACACACTGTATATACCGTTCATACTGTGCTACCAGGGTCAGGATAGATACCAACACACACTGTTTCATACATACTATGCTATCAGGGTAGATACCAACACACACTGTACCATACATACTATGTTATCAGGGGTAGATAGCAACACACACTGTACCATTCGTACTGTGGTAGACAGCAACATACACTGCACCATACATAATGTGCTATGCTGGTGTAGATACCAACACACACACTGTATGTACAGTTCATACTATGCTACCAGGGTCAGGGTAGATACCAGCACACACTGTACCATACATACTATGTTATCAGGCGTAGATAGCAACACACGCTGTACCATTCATGCTGTGGTAGACAACAACATACACTGCACCGTACCATTGTACGGTGCAGTGTATGTTGTTGTCTACCACAGTATGAATGGTACAGTGTGTGTTGCTATCTACCCCTGACAGCACAGTATGTAGGTATGCCAGGTGAATTCAAATTTGCCATCAAACTGCATCATTTTATATATCAAATTAAAGCCCTTGAGTAAAGAAAGCCAACACTGAAAACCTTTTTGTCATAGCACTTTCTGTAGCAAAGTTACATCTTGTCAAAGATTGACTTTCATCAAAAAGATTCTGCTAGCAAAATTCCCCAAAACAGCATTACGGGGGTGTTTCTAGATCTTAGTCTCATGACGATAGCACTTTTTTTAATGGAACTGCTATCAAAATCTCTCTGAAATTCCATGTGCTAGTCTCTCATCACCAAAAAAAATCATATATTTGGGTCAAGTGAAGTATAGACAACATATTTATGAAGGTTTCCTTCTTAAAAAGCTTCTTTTTAATTTCAATGTAAATTTGTATTGCCGGTTTAGGCCATTTTGACTGACTAACAAATGTGTTAACTGAGGTTTCCCTGTGATACCTACAGTATGTATGGTGCAGTGTGTGTTGCTATCTACCCATGACAGCACAGTATGTATGGTGCAGTGTGTGTTGCTATCTTCTCCTGGTAGCATAGTATGAACTGTGCATACAGTGTGTGTGTTGGTATCTACACCTGCATAGCACATTATGTACCGGGGTGTGTATGTTGCTGTCTACCACAGTATGAATGGTACAGCGTGTGTTACTATCTACCCATGGCCATGGTAGCATGGTTTGTATGGTGCAGTGTGTGTTGCTATCTACCCCTGGTAGCATAGTATGAACTGTACATACAGTGTGTGTGTTGGTATCTATCCTGACCCTGGTAGCACAGTATGAACGATACATACAGGGGGTGTGTTGGTATCTACACCTGCATAGCACATTATGTATGGTGCAGTGTATGTTGCTGTCTACCACAGTATGAATGGTACAGTGTGTGTTGGTATCTATCCTGACCCTAGTAGCACAGTATGAACGGTACATACAGTGTGTGTGTTGGTATCTACCCTGATAGCATAGTATGTATGGTACAGTGTGTGTTGGTATCTACCCTGACCCTGGTAGCACAGTATGAACAGTACATACAGTGTGTGTGTTGGTATCTACACCTGCATAGCACATTATGTACGGTGCAGTGTATGTTGCTGTCTACCACAGTATGAATGGTACAGTGTGTGTTGCTATCTACCCCTGGTAGCATAAAATGTATGGTACAGTGTGTGTTATTATCTACCCACGTAGCATAGTATGTACGGTACAGTGTGTGTTGCTATCTACCCCTGGTAGCATAGTATGTATGGTACAGTGTGTGTTGCTATCTACCCCTGGTAGCATAGTATGTATGGTACAGTGTGTGTTATTATCTACCCCTGGTAGCATAGTATGTATGGTACAATGTTTGTTATTGTCTACCCCTGAAAGCACAGTATGTATGGTGTTGCTTTCTATCCTGGTAGCACAATATGTATGGTACAGTGTGTGTTGGCACCTACCCCTTTAAAGCAGAAAGAACTTACCCATATTATATGGTGCAGTGTGTGTTGCTATCTACTCCTGATAGCACAGTATGTATGGTGCAGTGTGTGTTGCTATCTACCATGGTAGCACAGTATGAACAATACATAAAGTGTTTGTTGGTATCTACACCTGCGTAGCACAGTATGTAACTCTGCAGTTGCCACCAAAGGCTAATACATGAAGGAATGCATTATCAGCAAATCAAATGGAAATCCCTTATTGGTCATTTCTTATCACTTCTTACAAATAGACTCAAACTCAGTCACATTAAAGAAGAAATAAGAACAAACCCCACCCCTGACAAAAGCCACAAACCAAGAAAAAGACAGTTATATGGTACTGCTTTGTACTTTAGAGTTAATTTATTTCAAAGGGCCATGCCCACATTTATACACTTGACAAAGAATTTTTTTACCCATGAGGTACCATTCATAACTAGCAAACACAAAATATCTTTTCATATATTTTTCGATAAGTTATTTATTTATACTTAATGCTTAAATACCTTTAAAACATTGTGTTATTAAAAAAGTTTAGCAGAACGTTTTAAAACATTCTATATCACAATGTTGTCAAAATGTAAAATGAGTTTGCAAATGTTTACAAAGGTCATGTAAACACTTAAATAACATTATGCTACAGTTTTGTGGCAAGTTTGTAAAATGTTTTAATCTTTATATAACAACACATTTAAAGGGGCATGCAGGATTGCTCAAAGTGGGAAATTTTAGGCATTGATGTGTATCTTCAAAATTTATATTCAAAAGATATAATATCGATAGTCAAAAAGGATCAAAATTTGACCAAAACTTTTGAATATTTTAAGGTATAAAAACAGCATAAGGTTGTAATTCCAAAATTTGATAAACCTGTTTCTAGTTTTGTATCTTTAGAATATAAACATACAATTTTAATAAATTTGGACATTTAAGGTCAATTGTTGTGGACGTAAAAAAAATGGCATGAAAAATCAAATTTGGCACTTTTCTCAATAACTGCTCATTTCGCAGAAATCTGTCGTGCTAGTTGGATTCCTTGCATAATTTCCTTTCTGAAAATGTGTACTTCAGAATTCATTCCGCCATTACTAGGGGCCATCCGCACCAAACAAGTGTTGTAACTGCCCATTGGGTGGAAAAGTGCTGCTTCAAAATCAATCTTATATTTTATTGCTTTGTAAACTTTCAACCAATCCTTTTGTCACACGGGTGATAGATCACAGTTTAAAGTTTCTGCAAAGCCTGCATCATTTCACACTTCAGGTGGGATGGCCCCCTTCAATGGCTCCCATTGAGGTGTAGAAATGCATGGAATCGGATTTTGTATAGATAAATCCAATTTCATATACTTCAATGGCAGCCATAGCTGGGTCCCATCCAACCTGAAATGTAAAATGATGGATTTTAAACTGCATTCCATCACCCATGTTATATGGGGTACACTCCGTCAGTCTGAAACACTGTTAGTCCGAACCACCGTCAGTCTGAATTTACCCTAACCCTAAAAAATTCGGACTGACAGTGTTTTGGACTGACGGGGAGACCCCGTTATATGTAGACCTGTTTTGGTTCATAAGTTTGTGACAGCAAACTGACCATAATTATGGCAGCATAACACATGGTCCAGTGTTAAATCTCTTTCTGGAAATTTGGTGCACCCAAATGGAGTATTATATCCCAAATCAGTTCAATTTTGGCTTAAAAATTCTTCAATTGACTAAATTTTAAAAATAGAATTGCAAATCTTATGCACCAAATTTAACTAATTTTCATTGGGCCAAAATTGGGCCATATGCCTCTGTGTAAACACTGACATGGACTATATATTAGAGACATAAAATTGTTTTCTTCCAATTTTCAAAATAGGTAGGTAGAGGATGACACCCAAAAAAGTTGATTGGTGGTGCTAAGTCCACCATATTGAACATAAACACAAGAAATATACAAAAACATTACAGTAAATATAAAATATATCTTTATATATGTATATACAGCAGCATGCAAAGTTGATCAGTGACTGTGTCATGAAAAGGAAATGAATGAAGACGACATGGATGGTGCTAAAACTAATAATGTTGAAAATATTGAAATTTGCTTACAACTACTTGTTTCCTTCAAATTGAAAGTTTAAGGCGTGTTGTGTTAGCCTATTCACCCTTTACATGGATCCGTTATCTTGCTACCAAAACGGGTTTCTCCCTGCAATCACATGCGCAAAATGTGCATTTTTATTTCTTGCGGTTTCCTAGCAATGCGTCAGAAGGCTTTTGCAACACATGCGCGGTAATTAAAGCATGCGTGTGACAGACGTACACTTTGTGGGTAGAACCTCGTTTTGAGATGACCGTGCATTCGGTGAATGTCATGTCAGAAATGATATGTTCTAATGTATTGCAGTGGGTGGTTGATCTAGAGAGTGGAGCCCCCCCCCATAAAAATGCAAACTCAGCCAATTTTAGCCTCTCATTTGCAGGGTGGGGGTCTCAACACAAATGATAAACATGCCAAATTGGTATAAATATGTGCTCCAATTCCACACTCTCCACATGGAGAGGACTCCTGGTCTCATCCCTGGTAACTTAGTAGTTTTCAGGGGCAAATCCAGGAATTTTCAATAGGGGGGCACCATGGGTGCCGAGCCATGGTGGCTGTGGCTCGGCACCCACACAAAGTCAGGCATCGTTCTGCAAAAATTAAGGGGGGCGTGTGCTGGGTTCGCCCCCCAAATCAGTCTCTGGTTTTTCAAATTCTGGATCTGCCCCTGTAGTCTATATACAAAAGGAATGAGATTGGGTAAAGTTGTGAATTTGAAAGGCACCTTTGTTTCCTTTCTCATGACACTGTCACTGCAGTTGAGATGTATAAGATACAAGGTGACTTTAAAAAGACATTTCATTCAAATGTAAAACTTACTATTCTAAAACCAGAAGAAAATAAAGCTATGGATTGTTTCTGAGTACTTCTGTTGTTAAGTGCTACCTTGACTTTGTAAAGACATTTCATTCAAATGTAAAACCTACAATTCTAAAAACAAAGAAAATAAAGCTATGGAGTGTTTCTGAGTACTTCTGTTGTTGAGTGCTGAGTAATATTCAGGGGAAAGAAAGAAGGTAGGAATGAGAGAAGGAAAGACAACCAGAAAGAACAAAAAGAATAATAGAAAAATAAATAAATAAAGATTATAAAGCACATATGTCTATGATAAATTTTGGACAATAACAGTAAATATTTTCTACTTACTACCAAATGAACATTAACCCTAACCGAACCCATGGTTTTTTGCTATCGGAAGGGAAAGAACAAACAAAAAGGAGAGAAGATGAACAAAGAAGTCAATTGGCACCGGGATTCGACCCCCTGACCCCTCGCATGCCACGCACAAGATTACCGGCCTGTACCCATTGGGGTTTCACTGGGCCAACCAGCAATTCTCTGATTGCATCATCGCTTATGTGGAATCCATGCATGCACGCTTTTCAAAATGAGCTTTTATGAATTTCAGTTCGGCTAGGGTTAACATAAAATATATAATATTTTTACTTGATACCAAATGAATATTAATATACAAATATATATTCAAGTTTGCACAATTTATCTATGATACCAGACAGGAATCTCATTATTATGCACAATAATAATAAATTTCAAAGTTTGAAACTCAATAACTTCCAATATGCTTAACAAATGTTTTAAGAATGCACTGAGCATATGACAAGTGTTACAACTATTAAGTTAAAATATGATGGAAATGTTATCAGTATATTGTCATTAAAGACTATCTTCATAATGGTATATAAAATCTTGAGAAAATAAAGTTATATAAAATGCATTTAACTAGGAAAAGCACATGTGTACATCAGCCTCATTGACTGACTTACATTACCATGATTACTACAATGTATACACAATAATTAATTTAATAATATGAAAGGCAATTAATGTGTTTGGCACAGAGTGTATTTTTGTTAAAAATGGATGCCATTAGGCTTAAAAAGCAACAATTTGTTTCAAGTAGGCTGCACACATTTCGTTTTTGGGAGCAAATCTTACCCAATTTTGAATGACCTTTTTCAATAGGTTGTTTCTCATACATTTTGTTTACACACCACCCACATTAAGCTGCACTTTATTCTATAATAATGCACCTTTCTTAAATCCATGAACTACCTGCCTATAGGTCAAAAAGAAGTTTTCATTATCAATTGGACCTATCAGCAAAATTGTTAGAATAATTTTACCACACAAAAAATTGGGTTGAATTATTTGCAAAGCTCCATTCTGGTTGGTTATTAAAATGAAGATATCATGTAGCTGACCAATCAGAGGCAATGTTAGGTCGGCAGTTAGGGCTCAGGGGGTTAAAATAAACAGAGAGTACATGACAGGAATGGCGTACCAATCTAAAATTGCACTGTGAAATCAATGAATCCTATGAAAATCAACATCTATCATTTTCCTAAAACTTAAATATTATCTAACCTACTCTGCACTGATTTGACAATAACTATTTGTAAATTGAGGCATATATGTTAACATAAATCCTACCTCTAAAAAAATTCATCAAAAATGCATTTCATATTTTGGTTTTCAGGTAACCAACTGGAAACAAACTTGCTATTTTTAGCCGTATTGTCATTTTTGTCAAAAAGCATATAGTTACGAAAGACTAAATTTGTTAAACTTAAAATATTTACAATTTTGAACACTAATAATTGTGTCACTGTCAGCAAAGTACTGTCAATTGCTGCTTCAACTAAAATCCTCAAACATGGTGCACTATGTTTTATAATATCATAAATATAATGGCATCAAAAATACTTTTCTTATTTTACTTATTATATATAGGCAAGCAGCATAGCCTCATATCAATGATTCATTCACTATACTGTAAAAGTGGTACTTTTTCAGCATAGCCTCATATCAATGATTCATCCCCTGTATTGTAAAAGTGGTACTTTTTCAGCACAGCCTCATATCAATGATTCATTCCCTGTACTATAAAAGTGGTACTTTTTCAGCATAGCCTCATATCAATGATTCATCCCCTGTACTATAAAAGTGGTACTTTTTCAGCATAACCTCATATCAATGATTCATACCCTGTACTATAGAAGTGGTACTTTTTCAGTATAGCCTCATATCAATGATTTATTCCCTGTACTGTAAAAGTGGTACTTTTTCAGCATAGCCTCATATCAATGATTCATTCCCTGTACTGTTAAAGTGGTACTTTTTCAGCATAGCCTCATATCAATGATTCATCCCCTGTACTGTAAAAGTGGTACTTTTTCAGCATAGCCTCATATCAATGATTCATTCCACAGCAGCCGAAGGGAGTATCCCATTATACTTTGCAGTACCATTATAGAACTGATTGTGCCATAGAAAATGTACACAAAATCCCACACTTCAACTTTCAATTACTCTCTTAAATCAGGGAAGCTTAGATTTTTGTTTGAAAAAATATCACCCATAGAGTATTGTGAATCTATCAATAGCTCTCAACATCTAAGCGGCTCTTGTTTATATTTTGTATACATTTGCCAAGGAGCAAGCAGATATACTGCAATGCATGATGGGATACTCCTCTCAGCTGCTGTGGATTCATTCCCTGTACTGTAAAAGTGGTACTTTTTCAGCATAGCCTCATATTCATTCCCTGTACCGTAAAAGTGGTACTTTTTTGCGGATATTAATTTTCACGCTCAATGCAGCTTCTTACAAACAAAATAACGCATGGATAAAGTTCTGTTATCTATAGGTCTATATAAGAAAAAACAAACAAAATTGTGAATTTAAAATCAAGCAAAATTGTTCAAAAAATAAAATATTAGAGGTGTGAAAATGACCACTTTGACATACCCTAGCTGGTGCTATAAGCACCATAATAAGAAAGACATCTTTGCACATACCCTTTATATTACACAGTACATCTAAACTGTCAACCAGTTTTCATTTTGAACTTCATTACTAGTGAACAAATCTATCTATCACTGGGTATCAAATCTGTGTTTCTTTTATAGGGACAATTGGTTATTTGCTGAACCAGAACGCCCTAAACCTCACACCAAAAATCAGATTCGTTTTTTGGAACAAGTTATTAAATGATGCAAAATAAATAAAATAAGTGACCTGCTACCCCAAAATGAGCGTACAAACGTAACTTGGTAGTTTCAAGACATCCTGGCTGCTGAGTTGATGTTCTTTGCTTGCCACGCACCTGTACAAGCCAGTAGTATGTCCTTCGTGGATGGCACATACTATTGGCTTGAATAGGTGTTTGTGAAACAACAAACAGCGACACAGCAGCTAGAATGTCTCCAAACTACCATCTTGCAACTTTACGCTCATTACATGGTAGCAGGCCACATATAATCAAGACTTTATGCTCATTGCATGGTAGCAGGTCACATATAATCAAGATCAACTCTGACATTCAATATGAAGGAAGGGTAAGAGTTCTGTCTGATGCTAATTTGGTAAAATCTCTGATTATCCCTTTATCAAATTCTGTCCATGCCTTTATTAAGCTATTCCATTTAAAATCTCCTACACCCCTGCGGAAGATTTAAGAAGTCTTTCACAGAGGGAGTACCTTTTTAAAATGGAATTGGCTAGAGTTAATTATGAAACACACACTCCCCCTGTATATGGCTTCACCTATAGATGAGTTGACCTCAATGTTTATCAACAAAGGCAAAGGATTGGTATATCGATATGCTTGAGTGAACCCCATGTAACCACTACAATGTTCAATAGCCTTATTGTGATGTGGCGGGAGTTTTAAAACACGATCCCTGAGCATAATATGATGCACGCGCATACTGCCAGGCAAAGAACAATGGAAATTGTGATGATGCATGCGCATACTGCCAGGCATTGACGTCAGAAGTCAACTCATCTATATCTTCTACAACTGGAGTGAGTATTTCAAATGGAAATTACCCATCTATTTGAAAACTCTAGACTAAATCTTCCACAGCGGAATGTGGATTTCAAATGGAATCACTCATTGGGTATATTATATGATCCCATACACCAAAAGTAAGGTTAACCTTTGTGTACCTTTGTTTAGTATAGTGGTTCTTGAGATCTTTCTTACAGACAGTTAGTCACTAAGATAATCTCAAAGGTCACCGACTAGGGAGTAAAAACATCACTGTCAAGGTGCAGTAGTGTAATCTCCTTACAAATGATCTATAATGAAAGACAGAGATAAAAAGACTAGTTTGCGTCTAAAATTCTGACAACTAGACAGAAAATGCAGTACTGTGCAGGTCGTCAACCAATCACTGCTCCCCTTTGCCCTGATGTCAGAGGCGATTAAGTCTTTTTATCTCTGTCTTTCATTATAAAGGCCAATGACTTATGAGTTAAACAATCCATATTTATCACAGTCTAATTTCAAAATCCATTTCAAGGCAGCTATATTGTGTATAAAATATTCTTGCATTAACACAACCAAATGATACCAAGAAACAAGATGGCTGCCGTCTTCATTCATCTGGGTATGACCAATGGCAGGCCTCATCACAGGATACAGGGTGTACAAGGCATGTCTGAGGTACAAACAAATTGAAAACAAGAAGAAAAATTGTAAGAAAAATTGTACAAATCATCAAATCAGATCATGATGCAATCAATCAAAATTATTAATTTGTTTCTATTATATTGAATTTGAGATATGATGAAACAAGTGTTTATTTTCTTCATTTTCTGCCACACAATAATAATTACATGTATGTCAAAAACTAAAAAATCAATTCATCAGTTGCCAGGAAATTCCAAATAGTCCAAGAAGGTCTAATCTTAAGGAATGCCAACCACAACAACATATCGGACAAACACATATTTACACTTGTATTTTGAATCTGACCGAGATATTTATGTAGTGGTATTACTCTCTGTACACAAGACCAATGTTTATGATCCTCTCCAAAGAACTGAGTACTCTCATGGTATACAACTCTAAATATACCATGGGCAGAGCAGAGGACACCTGCAAATTTGCTTTGTTAAACAACTCCTTTCATTTCATTGCAGAGGATGTTTAAAGACATTCCCACAACCCAATGGGGTTTCTGGCTTTTGTACACATGTGGTACAGTTGATCATACCTTGCATTGGGATTGTGTGCAAATATCTGGTGTTTTCATCCTATTATTTAACATTCAAAACATCGAGACTTATGAATAAAAATTAATGCAGTGGGACAATATGATGTTTCCTGTAAGAAAATCAAATATCAGTCATAAGTCTCAACTATTAGCTCGTTGGCAGCAGTTTTAAAATGACCATTTTGTGTGTGTCGCAATGGGGACTTTGCCTTTAAAATCAGGTTATATTGATCAACTTTCTCAATCATAGTGCATTGTAGGAATGCCTTTAAGCCTCCTCTGATTTCATTGATAGATAAATTACCCCCTGCTTAAAAGCCGTTTTAGCATCATCAGCCTGTAGTGCCACTTCATCATACACAGCCTGTCTATCGTCAACAGCGTCTTTTGTAATACAATCTGGAGGAATATCAATAACAATTATAAGTTTTAAGCATAGTTTGCATAGTTTTAAGCATAGTTTTAAAGCCTTAAAGTACAATCTTTTTTCAGAATATACCTTTTTTTTTTTTTTTTCAAAACCGATTTTTGGCATATTTGTAATACTTACACATGTTCCAACTTAAATCTATGAGCAAACTGTCAAATTTGCCCTATTTGTAGTAAAGCGGGATGATTTTTCTGTTGGTCCGACATATTATCATAATCTTCAGATTATGATAATATGTCGGAACGATCACAAATCGTAGTCTCCTACGAAGCGTAGGAGACTAACTCTGAGGCCGGACTCACAGTCCTAATCCAAAAAGTGTGAGATATTTCGAGTGATAGAGGTGAAGTTTATGAGGTTGTTTCTTTGCAAATTTCCAATGTTTTTCACGTCCAAATGTATTGGGAACTTTCATAATGATGCATATTAACTATTTTATCATTTTGGAAGAAAAATCTAAAAATTTAAAAATACCGTACATTAAGGCTTTAAGCATAGTTTTAAGCATAGTTTGCAATATTGCTGGAAGGTGTCTTGTAAGATAACCCTTATTACAGTCTGTCTACTCTGAAGTACAAAGTACAGACGCAGACGCACACATTGTGCCAACCTTGCAGACACGCATCCCTGCAGCAGAGGCGCAGCACTACGCCCTGTTAATGCGCTGTTTATGCACGCGTTGTCACTTTGTACTTCAGTGTGGACAAACTGTAGCATCTGAATAGATATAAGCTTGATTAATTTTTACAAAGCAATATGTAGTTCCTATTTTGATGAGCTATATATAAATAACCTGTATCAATCTTCCATACAATTTTATGGGTAGGTAGACTTCTCCGTAGTCCACTTGCCCATTTTGCATACTCTGGCTATTACATTTTAAAAGCATAAAACTCTGATTTATATTGATTTGTGTGCAACTGATAGATTTTCACATCTGTATCTGATCTTTTCAGTCACCGCACTCCCTCTGTTTGTTAGCTTCCCAAGTGGACTACTGACTTTGCCTTGCAGTTAAGATTTTTAACACAGGACTCTATGGAGAGTTAGGCCAATTTTAGTTAGGCTAGAAATTGGCCATGATGTAATGCATCTTTAAATGGATCTGCCTTGTGATTGGTCGCCCATATATCGCTATTGTTTAAATCTTCCAGGCCCGCGCCATTACCATTAACTACACCATACACAACTATCTGTGGTATTTGCGGCGCTTTTGTGTTGGCGCGAAAGTTAATCTCTCATCAAACATCTAGCGCGTCTTGTATATACCATGCTTAGTACTTGTGGTTAATGGACTGTATAAACAAGTATGCTTGACTGTGTGTTTTAGAGAGCAAAGTCCCGGGGTAAAGTTCTGCTTAAAATTCAAAGTCCATAGTCGGATTTTCGTGGTTCGCTATCAATAAACTGGTAGATTCCAAAATCAGAATTGTTCAGTATTAAAGTGAGCCATTATAATTATGCAAGATAATGTTGCATTTAATTACTTTTATTGTCACTAATCATCTGATATTCTTAATTCTTTATGACCATTTTACTATATACTTTAATTTTAATAAACATCAGTATAATTTTGAGTTCAACGAAATGGGTTCATCATGATTAATAATAACATATAGTTTTAATAAAATTCGAATATGGCATAGTCTAATGGGTAGGCTGATTAAAACATTGCTGAAGCTTAGAGTCATTGTTTACCTTGGCTATCGTAGCAAATTAACATCAATTTGAAGTTTTCTTGTAAATAGAAAATATGCAGAAAGAAAAAATTGAAAAAAAGAATGAACAGACAAAAAAAGGAAAGAAAGGAAGAAAGAAAGAAAGAAAGAAAGAAAGAAAGAAAGAAAGAAAGAAAGAAAGAAAGAAAGAAAGAAAGAAAGAAAGAAAGAAAGAAAAAAAAAAAGAAAGAAAGAAAAGAAAGAAAGAAAGAAAGAAAGAAAGAAAGAAAGAAAGAAAGAAAGAAAGAAGGAAGGAAGGAAGGAAGGAAGGAAAAGAAGGAAGGAAGGAAGGAAGGAAAGAAAGAAAGAAAGAAAGAAAGAAAGAAAAAGAAAGAAAGAAAGAAACAAAAGTATTAGAACAGGAACATAAAATTAATAGAACAGGAGTCATAAATAAGCTATTCCAGTTGAAATCTATACACCCCCTGTGGAAGACATGGCCTTAATCTGGAGTGTGAATTTCAAATGGGAATACCTGACTGGGTGACTGCATTTGAAACCTATAGTCCATGTGTGGGAGATTAAAGTCATATAGGGGGTGTAAAACTGAGATAGCCACCTGCATTATGGTACAGGTTTGGCAAATGGGAGGGTGAGAGGGTGGCTATAGCAAACACACTTACTTTCAACTGTAATCCAGCTTGTTTTACTTTCTATGTACCCTTCATTATCACTTATAACACATTGATATGCTCCACTTGTTCTGTTATGTGTCTTAATCACGATTAAGCTGACTGGATTTGATACACTGGTCCTTGGTTTATCGTACTGGATAAAGTGTCCTAGTCCTGAGACTTCTACATCTACCATGGTATCGTTGTCTTCTGTTTGGACGTTCCAGGTGGCATTAGCTGGTTTCAGAGAAGGGTCCAGGCTGCCTTCACAGAGGAGGAGTACTTCACGGTTGTCACAGACGGTAAGATTCACTTGGTGTGATCTTATAACTGTACAGGATGATCAAGTATATCTTAGCACATAAATTTGAATAGTTTTGACTATTTTTAAAATGATTTCTTTGACAATTTACACAATATGTCAAGGGCTTAGAGCCAGAACTGTCCAAGTAGAGAGTATTTACGTTGGTCCATTATTTACTGAGCATGAACTTGGATATGGTCACTCTGCCAGATGTGTCTATGTCCTATCCTATGTTTAAAACTGTGACACAATCTGGGTCAATGGAGGCCAAAGGAGGCATTTTTGAAAATTGAGTTACATTAATAAGTTTAATTATTACCTTATACAAACATTAGGCTATCATACATAAAATGAAAACACCAAAGGTCTAGCATACTTATTAGTTCTAAATCTATAAGTTTTGTGATGTTTATTTTCTTATGTAATTTCTTATTTTTTGACTCCATATTTGCCTTTAATCTTGATTTTCAAATTGGCTGCCTGTGGCCTCCATAGAATAGATTGTGTCAAAAATGACATTGAGGAGAACACAAGATTAATTGCATTTGCTGAGATTATTTTTCATGAAGAATCAAATATTGAAAACATCAAATTTTGGATAAAGCCAGTTCTGGTATAAAACCCTCAATGTGACCTAATCTTATCCATCTGGTCTAACCCTAACTCACTAGGGGGGGGGGGTCAAAGGTACCCTCTGTGTTGCCTGCCATGCCTGCCAAAGAAAGGGCACTCATCAGGCTGTAGGGTCTTGTAGGATTCAAGGCAATTATGTTAGAAGCATGCTGAAGAGAGGTGATTGCTGCAAAATGCAGCATGGCTGTGACACAGTAAAAAATTCCTAATCCACTCGAGAGGGATAAGCCATTTATGCTATTCAACATGAGACATCACTTGAATGGATTTTTTGAGTGCATGCAGGCACTCCTACACAGCCTTTAATGTTGATCATAGTTATGCAAACTCTGCTACAGCTTATCAATCATCGATTCACGGACAGTGTCATGTAAATTGACTCCTATGTGACCCGTACCGGAAAGGGATGGTATAAGTGCCCTTCTGCATTGGTCACATGTTCTTTGATAGCGTCATTGTTTTTCCAAGTTCAAGTTGATTATTACTAGTGAAAATCTGATTGAATTCCCTCATTTCCTTACAAAGTTCGGCAAATTTATGTATTGTTTCTAATCGTAATTAGTAATACTTGTGTGTGTCTGCAGGACTTTTAAGGTAGTGGAAATGATTTGGAAAGGTTTTTCAAGACTGGCAATTTGTTTTCCTTTGTTTATGATCATGACCTCAATGCATTGTGGGTAAAAATGATGTTATTCTGCTCAGAAGTCGCGATAACGGTGGTTCATAACCAGCATAGCTCATTTGATTAAATCTACTCATCCCTGATTGATTATAACCATGATAGTATAATAGGGGAAGGTCTCATGGACTCTCCTATTTTTATCTCAATGGGAGGACCAGGAGGCACTGCAGGCCAGAGATACTGCCTATGGACACACAGAGAACATGTCACTACTTTGCAGTGCTTTCAGCACTTCCATGTTGGCTTCGACGGTCAAATCTTATTTACATTGACCAATTTTTGTGCATATGTGACCCCTCAGCACAACTGAGCCCTGAAGTCGCCAATCATCATTTTTGAGATATTCAACCAAAATATTCTGCTTGAAATTAGCTTTAAAATGATGTATATCATGTCTATAGTACTTGACATTTAAATAGTGAAAAATCAATAAAACAGTCAATAAATCCTTTGTTTCCTATTGTTTATTGTTAAGTTCGATGGAGCATATCTCAATAGTGGCATTGGCGACATCCGGGCTCAGTTGTGCTGAGGGGTCACATATATAGTCTATGGTGTCACAGTAGCCAGTCAGCATGCATTTCTGAAATGTTTCCACTGGGCCATTGTGGGTGCACATTAACCCTTACTCAGAGGTGTCCTCTGTGTAATTATCCCCTCCTTGAAGTGCAAACATCCAGTCTGTAAGGTTTGATAGGATTTAGGGCGGTTAGGGTTAATGTCAAAAATGGGAAATTTGAGATGCAGAAAGTTCACATTCATATAATTTGGGCATCTGCATGCATTGATGATATTATAACAAGAGATATGGTTGGTTTATTTACCATTTGATGCTTGAAAAGCACCACCTTCTGGAATTGTTTCTCTATTATACAATATAAAACAAAACAACATAAAATGATTACAGAAATATCTAAAGGTAACTGCATTTTTGCTTATCCTGTAGATTTGACAAGTTTATAGGCGGACGGGGACAGCTGATGGGTGCTTAGCAATGAATTGAACTAAATTACCTAGCAACAAGTAAGTCAAATAAAAACATTCCATGCACACACTCAGCATAGGCGTCACACATGTGATGCGCAGTAGGCACAATGTACAGTGGCCTTTATACTTGATTTGCGCATATTATTTTCACCAGGATTTGATCATTTTAACCAAGTATGACGTAGCTCTGCTCCTGGCTATACCTTTCAACATGCAAATAAACTGCCGTGAGTAGGCTTATTGATTGTAAAACAAAAAATTGTATCTGCCATGCTTTGATGCCACAAGCCTCTGTGACAGCTCTTGGTACAACTGATGATCCAGAGCCCCGGACTAGACTCTGAAAAGTCCCAGGCTCAAATCATAGTCAACTTAAGAATATTTGTGATCATCCCATTAAGCTTGGGTTCAGACATAATTTACTTTGGTCCCATTCCATGCTTTTACATGTACTTTCATGTCGGCAAACTTCCCTTAGATAAATATTGTCAGGTGAAATAGGGATGAAAGAATTGAAAACAATAAAAATGATAATAAAATACTCTTTAGAGCAATGCAAAATCTACTTCTGTTGACACTTCTGTCTTCCAGGAGTGGGTCCAGAATTTCAAAATACTATTATTAAAATAGTAAAAAAATAGGGCCTACATGCTTTATTTTGCACAGACTTGCATAATTTGTTGGAGGACCCACTCTTTTAACCCCCTGAGCACTACCTGCTGATCTAACATTGCCTCTGATTGGTCAATTACATGATATTTTCATTTTAATCACCAATCAGAATGGAGCGTTGTAAATAATTCACCCCAATTTTTTGCGTGGTGAAATAATTATTCTAACAATATTGCTGATTGGTTCAATTGAAAATGAAAACTTCTTTTTGGCCAATCGGCAGGTAGTTCTCATAGGGTTAATTTGCTTTATATACATTTTGATAGGAAAAGTTTGGAATGTGGAGAATAGACTGCCAATCAAATAAATAAAATTTCAAAAGAATGAAATGCTTTTTTACCTGTATGGTGGATATATCTCATTATGTTGAAATCTGGTTTGTGCTTTGCCATACTGCAAATCTATCTTGATGATTTTATCATGTGTTGTAGCATATACATAGCTTTTGTTATCATGCTGAAGAAATTTTAAACCAGTGATTGGACTTCCATCAACCTGAGATAAAAGACACACAAAAACATTAAAATTGTGTATTACTAAGTCTTGTTGAGGGAGATAGTGTGTGCATTGGATAAGCATGCATCAATATTCATTATTCTTTACTTATTTTGGCTTATATAATCATATCACTCATAATCCTGCTCATTCGTTAACTAGTCTTTTGCACAGTCTGTGTGTACTTACCCTTGTGCAGAAAAGTAGTTATTATCTCGAAAAAGTTCTCAATGATCGAAATTTGATAAGGTTCGCTTACAATTTGTTGTGATGATTGAAATTTCTGAACGCAGTGGAAAAAATGTCCTATGATTAGTTCTTAGGTCTTAGTAACTACCAAACTTTCTTTCCTGTAGGCACTATGTCAATATAATGCCTAGAAAAGTTGCTTTTTTCCAAGTAAAGGTACCAACTTTTTTTGCCATTTTCTGCGATTCATTTTCATCGAAGAAGGCACCACACCAGATGAATATCAATCATGAACCAATCATGAACCAATCACGGGCTGTGGGAAGTTTGATTGACATTATCGTCAAACGTGAACCAGTTTCTTTATTTCCGACTTTTATTATAAAATGCATATGGTGCTCTCTTCCATGTATATAAGTCTATGCTTTTATACATAATACATAAGAGATTATTTTCTTTGTTATTAATGTATTGTATAATAATAGCATTTATTCTGTTAAATTCTCCATCATCTTCCTCAATACTGTTGTGGTTTAGTGTGTTACTTACAATACATAGATTGCAGGTTCAAATCCCACTACATCCATTTTTTAATTAAAAATTTACAAGATCTTGCTGGATATGCTATAGGTAGCAGGCAGCAGTGACTCTCTGAGGAATTAATCCAATATGATATTTAAATGTGTACTTACTGAATGGAATATTTTGACAATGTTCACATCATCACCATTGGTTGCCGAGTCTGTTACTTTCCATACTTCTCCTGAATCTGGTAAATTTCAAAATTAATAAAGCAATTAAATAAAATGATGACATGATATATTTATAAACAAAATTATTTAAAAGGGAATTAACCCACTAAAAATTGTATTAGTAAAAGGCGCATTCAGTGATTTGCTCATCCGGAGGATCGTAAAAATCATCAAAATTCAGATTTTGGCACCTTAGTTGGTGTTATAGATGTGCTAATATAGCCTGCTAGTGGTTGAACCAAAAGCCACATATTAAAGACAAAATAGGACATTTTACATGAAATTGTAATTTCTCAACTAGAAAAATTAGCTACATGCATCTGAATGCAGCTTTAACTTTGTCAATTCTGCTGTTTTCCTCATTTTGTGCCAAATTTTTCATTTACAATTTCAATGACTTATCCTTCCCTTATAGGAAATTTATAAACAATTTTAATCATATTTGCACTTTCGGTTGTAAAAGTGAATCGTAAAAGTTGCATATCACTATGAAATAAAATCATTGAAAATCACTGAAAAGTTTTCAGTGGTGTTTCAGAGGTTAATTCAGTGGGATTTGGGATTTTCAGTGTGATTAGTGGAATTACCTCACACTGAAACTCACTAATCCGGTAATCCCACTGAAATGATGTCATTTTAAATAATTAACAGTACATCGAGATCTGGATTTATTCATAAAATGTTACACAAGATCAACATTTTATGGCAAAATATAATCCATGATAATCAAAATGTCTAACTCGCCAAGGTCCTGTAAAAGAACATAGTGATATGTAAGGACAAGGTTACCTACCCAAATCCTAGTATAAATATTTTAATTGATGGTATTTAGTTACTGCACAAAACTGGCCAGTTGGCCTGGCCAGTTGGCCTGGCCAACAATGATAGACCTATGGTGTTCCAGTGATCACTTCAGTGATCACAGAAAAGACACATACCTGTTCCCACAAAAATAACCGCATTCCTGAAATTATCACCACCTTGGGTATCAACACAAATTCTTGAAAAGCGAGCTCCATCTGTTAAGAACAATGGATAGTCGCTGCTCTCGTTGATTTGCCGTTCCATCTTGTAGTTGTAATTCTCCACAAGATCATCCAAAAGTGGAGTGTTTTTTAAAAATTTGATGTTACTACTGGGTCTAGAACACTGAAATGACAAACAGACAAGAAATGGACATTTTAGGCCTAAAGAGTACCAACTCACACACACTTGGAGGCCAAAATAGTGGTGTACCTCAGGGCAAAACCCTGGTATGATCTTTAAGCTTGAGCGGTACAAAAATTTGCGCATGTAGTGTGCATTATTTATACAATCTAAGATAGCGTGAACCAATCAGAGCAATCGTTACAAAAGTCCAAACCATGCATTGATTGTGTATATTGTGCACTCCGCGTACATGCGCAGTGCTTGCACACACGTTCATTTTTGGGCGAGTTGATGCATTTATATTTGGTTCTGTTTTCCAATATTTTATTTAGTGATAATTTTGTTATTTGTTATCATGTTTTTTCTTTTCGTGTATGAAATAGGTTAATGAACTGTTACTCGAGAAATTAGACAAAATAATGCACTTGCGCTGATGTTGATGCATCTAATGCACTCCCCCCTTCGGGCCTCATGCATATTAGACGCTGTGAATAATGGCCAATGATGACAGGTTGACACTTCCCATGGCAATTATTAACTATCAAAGCTGAAAAGGTCTGGTTTCACAAATTGTAAGGACCTGTTGACGATATGTTTCAAAAGCACACATAATCACCCCCCCCCCACAAAATAAACTTCCCCCAGAGCTCTCTCCCAACACACATGCTTTCATAACATTCTTGTCCTTACATTATATCCAGGTCTTGGGTCTGGTACTAAAGCTTGGTTTACAGGTAACCACAAAGAGTTTGATTCTTGCGATTGCGATTTAAATCGACTCTCTTGGAATACATCATGAATCTCATCCAAGCTGAATATACAGACAGCTGACTGGGGAGGTGCATTGCTGTAAGATAAAAAGCTCATTATTTGTGACATGTTGTGGATACATCATGAATACATCATGAATATGTCATGAATATATCATGAATACATCATGAATACATAATAAATACATGAATACATCATGAATACATCATGAATACATCATAATGAATACACCATGAATACATCATGAATACATCATGAATACATCATGAATACACCATGAATATATCATGAATACATCATGAATACATCATGAATACATCATGAATACACCATGAATATATCATGAATACATCATGAATACATCATGAATACATCATGAATACATCATGAATACATCATGAATACATCATGAATACATCATGAATACATCATGAATACATCATGAATACATCATGAATACATCATGAATACGTCATGAATATATCATGAATACATAATAAATACATCATAAATACATCATGAATACACCATGAATATATCATGAATACATCATGAATACATAAATATATCATGAGTACATCATGAATACATCATGAATACATCATGAATACATCATGAATATGTCATGAATATATCATGAATACATCATGAATACATAATAAATACATCATAAATACATCATGAATACACCATGAATATATCATGAATACATCATGAATACATCATAAATATATCATGAGTACATCATGAATACATCATGAATACATCATATATCATGAATACATCATGAATACATCATGAATATATCATGAATACATCATATATCATGAATATATCATAAATATATCATGAATACATCATGAATACATCATAAATACATCATGAATACCTCATGAATACACCATATATCATGAATATATCATGAATACATCATGAATACATCATAAATATATCATGAATACATCATGAATACATCATGAATACATCATGAATACATCTGAATACATCATGGATACATCATGAGTACATCATGAATACATCATGAATACATCATATATCATGAATACATCATGAATACGTCATGAATACATCATGAATACATCATGAATATATCATGAATACATCATGAATACATCATGAATACATCATAAATATATCATGAATACATCATGAATACATCATGAATATATCATGAATACATCATGAATACATCATGAATACATCATATATCATGAATACATCATGAATTTATCATGAATACATCATATATCATGAATACATCATAAATATATCATGAGTACATCATGAATACATCATGAATACATCATATATCATGAATACATCATGAATACATCATGAATACATCATGAATACATCATGAATACACCATGAATACATCATGAATACATCATGACTACTGAATACACCATGAATACATCATGAATACATCATGAATACATCATGAATACATCATGAATATATCATGAATACATCATGAATACATCATGAATACATCATGACTACTGAATACATCATAAATACATCATGAATACATCATGAATACACCATGAATACATCGTGAATACACCGTGAATATGTCATGAATACGTCGTGAATACGTCGTGAATACATCATGAATACACCATGAATATATCGTGAATACATCATGAATACATCGTGAATACATCATGAATACGTCATGAATACGTCATGAATACATCATGAATACATCTGAATACATCATGGATACATCATGAGTACATCATGAATACATCATGAATACATCATATATCATGAATACATCATGAATACATCATGAATACATCATGAATACATCATGAATATATCATGAATACATCATGAATACATCATGAATACATCATAAATATATCATGAATACATCATGAATACATCATGAATATATAAATTTACAAAAGCAGAAGAATTGTAAACTGAAAAGTATGACTTTAGTTAAAGCTGGGTTTTCAAACTAAAGTGCAATTTGATGATCAAATCTACTCATGCCAAGATTGTGAAAATGGATTAATCACTTTAAAAGTATTGCACATATAAGTAGGCTTTCTACTGCTTTCTAGCTTGTATCTCTGGCAACTGCTAACACTAGTATAAGGTGTCAATTCTGGGAGTAGTTTTAAAACTGCTCCATGAAGCAAGTCATCACCTTACATAAGTCAAAAGGTCACAGATTCATGAGGAAACATCAGTTATTGGATTAGCTGACATATGCAATTTGAAATGGAAACTCAACAAACAAACCATCACGCATAAAAGACTTTCTTGTCTTGCATAAACATTGTGATATTTGAATCAATGTTATAATTGACATTATACTCACAGAAGTTGTGTGAATGCGGCATAGAAGTAGGTCTCACCATTTATGGTTGTAGGAAAAACATCCTCTAAAATAAAAATAAAAAGTAACACAGAAAAAACCCAGTAACTGCAGATGATGAAAAATTAAGTAAGTGCAAGATTACTTCATGATAATTCAATATAAAATAAAACAGAAAATGTGTTTGATAAAATTATAGAGCATACACAGATATTAGACTTTATGCAAGTCATTAGGCTTGATAATTGTCACAGCATACAAAAAAACACCCTAACATGCTTGTTTTTGGCCCTTATTTCTGAAAATTGGCCACATTTTAAATGTTTGACTTTTGTTGCCAGTTAATGCCAAATAAAAGAATAGGATTGTCTTGAACTATGTTTTATTTTGTAAAAACAGGATTTTTTTTTTTTTAATCGAAAAAAAAAAATAGTGCTTTTTTACTGGAATCAGGAGTAGGCTCTCTGCTTTAACGGGTTAGGCCATTTTAAATCGACTTTCGAAAAGTTTTTTGATACATTCGTTGATTTCTCAAAAAGTAAAAATCGCAGTTTAACAAATAACGGTTCAAATGAAAGCTATTATTGGGGGCTAATTGTTCTATCACTATGAATATGCGTGACATCAATATAAACATTTGTTTGGTGACCCAAGTTCATGGTAATTTTTGCTCACGCACTTTTTACAGATGGCCTGGAATTTCATATTTCGGTTTTAGCGATTGCCCAAAAAAGGTGGTATGTTTTTGAAAAGCGTTTCCGCTTGGAATGTAGATAGTTGTTGTTGCTATTACTGTTCGCGATTTTAATTTATGCACTTTTTAGCCGACAATTTTCAATGCATTTTACATAATAGAAATGTCGCTGGCATAAATACCGATATTTTTAACAGTATCGCTTTTTTTAAACCAAAATACCATCCAAATTAGTTCCCAATACTTTTATGAAACCATAGATACCAAATCGGACTGCAGGTGATGAACAGATTTTGAACTAGAATTCAATGAACCAGCGTAGGCCTCAAAATGTACTTTTTAAAATATCGTGTTGTTTAATTTTGGACTGTATTTTCCTTGTTTTTTATAACAAGAAAATGCTTTACATACCCCAAACTTCTCACATAGTCTTGGCTAAGCTTAAGTGTCCGTTACTGGTTGGTATTATTAGAATTAAACGATTTTCATGATTAACTTACTTTTACCGCAATGTTTTCCCCGCAATGTTCAAATATATTCACAAAATGGCGTTGCTTTCGGTCTCACATTAATGACAAGGTTATCCTAAGATGTGTGAGAGTTTCTGACACTATATTCACGGGTATTCTACTATATTCAAACATATGACAAATTTGGCTGGTTTGCGATAAGCTATACCATTTTCACCCTGATGTGGTAGACTGGATCCTTCAGTCTTTCAACAACTACGCACGGTCATCGGGTTGTGCTGTTGGTGAATAAGGCAACGTGAAGGATTGTGGGTAAATAAAAGGCGCCGTCATTAGAGGCAAGAAGGATTCAGGCTACTGATATGGCAGTGACATCAACACTGTGTGAATTTCATTACACTCCATAGCGTTCGATCAAAGCGCTGGTGTACGCGCGCGCTTAAAGAGCGCCGCATAGATCGCGAGCGAAACAGCTGCTTCAACGCGTTGACGTCACTGCCACATCGGGTGAAAAATGGTATAGGTCAGGCTTCCTCAAATAGGTTTGTTGAAGCGCCACATGAAATTAAAAAAACCCTGAAAAGCGCCACTCAATGGCTGCGAAGCAGCTTTTCAGCGGTGCTTTAGCACCGCTGGGAAGTCAGAGGGTGCCCCTGTGAAGTTATCGGTTTTTGACATTTGAGGTGCAAATGACGCCATTTGGTACAATATTTTGTACTATTTTAGCCTGTCTTTACACGGAGAACATGGGAATTTATTTATTTATTTTTTTTTTTTTTTTTTCTAACGGCGCCGCGCGCCCCTCGGGTAGCCACGCTATTTGCGGACCCCTGGTATAGGTAATAGATGACTATGAAAACTTTCCGCATACCGAATATGGGTTTAGCCTATATTTAATTGCCTTTAGGCCCTATGATTTATTTTTAGAAAAGAAAGCCTAATCCTAATCAATTGAGAAGGGAATGGATTTTGTCACAATAATATCAAAATTAATATCGTCCATAACAAGAAGGAATGCATCACGATTTTTTGATATCCAGCTATAGTATTTTAATTGATTTACACTGAACATTAAGCTATAATATCTCTAATATATAGCTTCATGCACTGGACATTTGCAGACCGGCCTTCTCCATGTAACGAGTACCACATTAGATTGTGTTTACAAGAAATATATAATAAGCGCCACTTCCACGAAATGTCCTATATGCCAGCAACTTTGATGATAAAATATTATCTACAACATCACACCTGTTTTTCAAGAACTCTCTTTTATCTATTCACCTCAAAGAAAGGATTAGAATTATTATAATAGAATCCCTGACCTGATGCAACGCATTTTTAATGAGTTGCTGAGGGACTAGAAATCTTTTATGGTCGAATGAACAACGTATGACCACTACACAGGTCAATGGCCTTATTGTGTTCTGGCGGGTTATTTAAAAGCACGGTCCCTAAATTTTTCCAGACAAGGAACAATAGGGACAAATTGCCTGGCAATGGGGTCACATATAATCCCAGTCTATAGTGTGATCAGAACATTATAGGCAGGTATCATTATAGTATAATCAGTACGAAAATTCCAATGCGATTTTTAATGTATTTAAAAAATTCAAAGAACCACTTTTAGCGGGAATTTTTGCAAGTTACACAGCTGAAGTTGTGAAATGGTTGAAATACTACAATATTACGGCGTAAACAAGAATATGTTTGTTTGGTCTTTGTTCCTATAGCCACATCCCTTAAGGGAGAGATTATATCAAGCAATATCAGCCAAATGGTTAATTGACCTTTTTGGTAAATCCCATAATCCTTCGCGAGTACACCTGACACCTGGCATGACGAAAAATGATGAGTTCTCAGGTGTATTTGCAAAGGCTTATGGGAATTATCGAAAAGGTCAATTCAGCTCCACAGTTCTACTCATTCACTTACGTATTTCATTAAGATATTCTGGGTATTCTCCTGGACGTGAGCAGTTGAGGCGAGCTTTGATATAACTGCTCCAGTTATTAGGTGAATTACCTTCATCATTCTAGTAGAATAAGTCAGAAAAAACACCAAGAATCAGTGTCTTTATTTCATATTAATTAATGAACAACTTATTTATAGTTTGATCAGCTCATAGGAATTGTTAGGCTTTTACCATTACGCCAAAAAGTAGACCCACATTAAAAAGTAATATAGTTGACCTTTCTGATCTATATTGTGGGTGTTAAATAAAGTAGACATTATAGGTATCTTGAATTAATAATTTGTGATACTTCTGGCGAGATACCAAAAGACAATTCTCGAAATAAAATACATTGCTATTAATCCGCAATGTTATAAGGCCTGCCAATTACGAGCTGATCAAACTATAAGTGTACAGTGTTTAAATTTGTGGGGTTGTGCTGGTGTATCACCTTTTGTCTGCATTCCTTTGTATTATTCTGTATAGAGGGCGATGTCAACAATTTTTTTACATTGAAAAACAATTTTTGTCTTGGTCACTGCTCATGCTCAGTAAATTGCATAAAGCAAAAAGCACTTCACTTGTTGGATAGGGGTGGTTTAAAGTAATCTGATATTTAGCCAGTGATGCCAACGCCACGCTTTAAGGGCTCATGGGCTAATTGGCGACCACTTGCCGCTATACTTTTTTTGAAACTGGGCACTTTGAATATAACAGCAGAGTCAGAGCAAAGTGCATAGGAAGTTTTGTGGGTCTGAGGTTGAAAATAAGAAGCTCCATCTGTATGGTTCTCAACTCTTGTGCTTATGTACGCTACAAGGGGGTGGGGTGGGTGGTAGTGAAATTTCAAACCTCAGTAGATCCCTGTGAATTCTCATTCCATTTCATGGAAGGGAGCAGGGGCCTTCTCCGTGTCAGGTTGTGACACTAAAAGTACCTTATAAATGTGTACAGCTTTATGCATACCTGGCAAACCCTTGCAACGCGGGAGTACATGATCTTTCCTTGATTGATGTGTTCAACAGCCGTCTCTCGGAAGAAGAATAGAACAAAATCACTTCCATCTCTAGTATAGCTGAAAGGTCGTCCTACAAAATTGGCCTCTGTATATTTAAGGATATAACATAACCATAGTAATATTAAAAGTACAGAAATTAAATTAAATACTGGAATTTTTTTTGTAAGAAAAAATGTTCTTCTTTTATTTGTTGATTATGATTGTGGAGTACACTTTGTAACACTGAAACCTTTCATCCTTCTAACATACTTATGATTATATACATGTATGAGAAAGGTTTTCAACATAAGTCTCCACATACATAAATGCCAGCTAGGGAACAAAATTTAATTATCATCCAGGATTTGAACCTGGGACCTTCGGATCACCACACAGATGCTCTACCAACTGAGCTAATGAGTCAGATGGAGAAGAGCAGTGATGTAGGCCTTCAGTTTAATACCTCTTTTCTAAATTTGCTCCCAATTTTGTCTATATTTCAAATTCAAAATGGCCTCTTCTATCCATGGTGGATCATGTCACTTTAACAGTTTACTTGAATAAATACAACTTTTAAGTAGTAGTTACCATTTACAGAACGTGCTTCACTAGTGTATGTTTCCAAAAGTTCTTGATAAGGATCGCCAGATGAAAAATTTCCCACACTCCCTGCTGTCACTTGTAACTTGCCGACAAAAGAATTTGTCACAGAGATATCAGATGATGATCCTATGAACAGGTCACGCCCTACAGTAAAACATATTATAGCAATTACAAGAAATACTTGAATGTAAGTTCATACGTGCTGGTGATAAACAATTTCAAGAAGTTTAAACTGACTTTCAGCACCAAAATTCACTAATCTTGAATTTTTGATGTGTGTCACACATCCTCATCAAAAGAAGCCCTAAGATGTTGTGATGGACTTGCCCTTTTGTTGACCATTGGCGACCTTATACAAGCGCCCTCATTCACCAAAAGTCGCCAATGGTCAACAAAAGGGCAAGTCCATCACAACATCTTAGGACTTCTGATGATGAGGATGTGTGTCACACACAAAATTTAAAAAAAAAATCAAGGTTGGAAACCGGAGAGATAGTGCTACAAAAAATATTGCCATTTTTTTTTCAAAGTTGGATAGAGTTTTTTTTTAAGTAGCAGTATTTCTCTTGTTTCCAACTTTGAACAACAAGTAATTTAGGCCCTATAACCTTTTCCAATTTTTTTCAAAATTTATTTTCAAATAAAAAAATCTTTTTTTTTGCGTTTTTCGGGTACCGTATTCATTCCAATGCTAAACAAAGTCGTTTTGGGTGGGCGCTTATTTTTTACCTGGTTTACCTGAATTTTTTCGTAAGGGGCGTTTATTAGAGACAAATTTATGTACATTATAAAAGGGTCCTGAGGCGTTCTAGTAGCTTTTCTGATGCAGAAAATATATTGCAAGTTTACACAGAACTTGTAGTCCTCCAGCTTTTTCACTTTATCGACGTGTATCTGTCACTTCTACATTAATGGTAAATTGAAAATACCCTGGGTGGGCGCTTATTGGGACATGGGCGCTTATTGGAACAAATACGGTACTTTAATCCATGAATTTGGACCCAGGTAGGCCAAGGATGGGCAGGAACTTGGGCACCCAGGAATTGGTGAGAGTCTTACTTGAAACTATAAACCTTACCAAAATAGCTTAGTGTAGTGTTTTGGTCCCAATTACGTGCCATAATATTGTAGGGCTCATGTCCCTCATAGGATTGTTCATAAGCACATTCTCCTCCTATAAGATTGGTACTATCACTCTTAAGATGACACTAGAATCAAGAAACAACAGATGAAATAGATTGAAAATAAATAAGTAAATAATGACTGACTAAATGGATGATTGAATGAATGAATGAAGAATGAAGACTGCATGCATTATGTCAATTGATGCAATAAAATTTAATTGTATAGTGCATGGGATATCCAAGATACTGTAATCAAAATTGAACTTTTTAAACTTAAATTATGCTTCTTGCTTGTTTGACTAGCGTCTCCTTTTACTGTAAATTCAGCCTATAGAAATGTACAAAATGTTAGTTCAATCACAACAAAATCAGGGCATAAATAGTTATGACCTTTGTTCTCTAGGTACTAACTACAACATTGTTTGACATGGAAAATTTTCAACTTGACTTTAAAAATATGGTAGTTATTTCACCCCTGACCTTTAGATGACTTAGTTAAGTGCACATGGCTAGTTAAGTTTAATATGATATTACATATTCATGACTTGACTTCAAAAATATGGTAATTATTAAGCACCCCTGACCTTCAAATGACTTAGTTAAGTGCACATGGCTAGTAAAGTTTAATAATTATGATATTATATATTCATGACTTAAATGCATAAGAGGACTTACATCGTTTTCAAAGCTGTAACAACGTGGGAATGATGAGCTTGTTCCACACACCAATAGCTTATCATCAATCTCCTCCGCAACACGAATATAATTGTCACAAATCAATGTCTATAAAAGATTGAAAACAAACTGATTAGATGGTAGACAAGGCGGTTCTCGAACCACGAGTCTCAGCTGCTTTCGCGACCGCCTGCTTTTGCGATTACTTTTGGTAGAAGTAAATGAACCTGCAACAACCCATGGCGATTTGCCTGTTCAATTTGAGCTTGATTGGACCAATATTGGAATTTGACCTTTGATCCCTAAATTTAGGTGGGTCTCGGCTGGGCACAATTACCTGGCTGATGGTGACTGTACCCACCAAGTCTCATGCCCATCCAACAATTTTTACTAATCTGACCTCAGATGACCCCTACTGACCCCAAAATGACCTTCTAAAAATTGGGCTCTAAATGTTGACTGTATATACCTATCAAGTTCCATGCCCATACAACAGTTTTTAGTCATTTGACCTCAGGTGACATCTGAGTGACCTCAGATGATCTTGCAATGACTGTCCAAAACTTTGGCTCTAAATGACGACTGTACCCACCAAGTTTCATGCCCCTGTGACAGTTTTTAGAAATTTGACCACAGATGACCTCAGATGTCCCTGAAATGACCTTCCAAAAATTTGACTTTAAATGTTGACTGTAACCACCAAGTGTCATGCCCATGGATGACCTTGGATGATCCCAAAATGACCTTCCAACAATTTGGCTCTAAATGTTGACTGTACCCACCAAGTTTCATGCCCATACAACAGTTTTTAGTAATTTGACCTCAGATGACCCCTGGGTGACCCCGAAATGCCCTTCCAAAAATTTGACTCTTAATGTTGACTGTAACCACTAAGTGTCATGCCCATACAACAGTTTTTAGTAATTTGACTTCAGATGACCCCTGAGTGACCTTGGATGACCCCAAAATGACTTTCCAAATAAATTGACCCTAAATGTTGATAGTACCCACCCAGTTTCATGCCCATATGACAGTTTTACGTAATTTGACCTCAGATGACCCCTGGATGACCTTGGATGACCCCAATATGACTTTCCAAAAATTTGGCTCTAAATGTTGACTGTACCCACCAAGTTTCATGCCCATACGACAGTTCTTAGTAATTTGACCTCAGATGACCCCTGGGTGACCCCGAAATGCCCTTCCAAAAATTTGACTCTTAATGTTGACTGTAACCACTAAGTGTCATGCCCATACGACAGTTTTTAGTAATTTGACCTCAAATGAGCCCTGGGTGACCTTGGATGACCCTGAAATTACCTTCCGAGACTTTGACTCTAAATGTTGACTGTACCCACCAAGTTTTTGCATTTTATGCATAAATTATGCAAATTAGGTACTTAATTACCATATTTTGCCCTGAAAATCGAATCGGGTTGAGATCCTCTGGTCATACTACCCCCTACCACGTTTCATCATCATAGGGCTTAGGGATCTTACGGATCCCCAGATACAGCTCCACAAGGCGGATTTCTTCAGATTTCCAACCATATTTGTAGAATCGTTCGCATAAATTATGCAAATTAACAACTAAATGCGCATACTTTTCGCCAAAAAACTAATCAGGTGATCAGCAGGTGTATCATTCCTGTCACCAGGTTTCGTTACCATGCGCCCGACGGATCTTGAGATAGTCTGTCCACAAACTCCGCTATCAATTTGCGCTGATTTTCGCATAAATTATGCAAATTAGCTATGTTAATTTGCATATTTTTCACCGAAAAACATACGGATATGGAGCAAACTTGGATACCCTTCCTCCCATCAAGTAGCGTCGCCGTAAGTCTTACGGTTCCCCAGATACAGCTCCAGACGGACACACATACATCCATCCACACACCCCCACACCCCACACACACACCCCCGGACAGACAGAAATAGTGACTATTATATACCTCATATATAGATTCCTCTCATCTGATTGGTTAAAAGTGGAGTCATTAAAATAGCTGTGCCCCTTTTTCTATCAAGATGGCGTCATAAAACAACTGTGCCCGGGCACAGTTGATTCTATGCCCGGAAAATAATTGGATATAATTGGATAATCGCACCCCCGAATACACAGATCGCTCGTATACATTGCGCACCCACTATACGGCCGGCGTTGATTACGAGTGTTGAGACTATCGCGGTCACAGTTCGCAATGAATTTGACCTCTCCTTGCTTGACGACGATCTTTAACCGGCCGCCGTAGTGAGTGCAGTGATTGTTTACAAAATATTACATGTCAAGGATTTATACCTGCCAAATGTCACTTTTTAGACAAATTACTACGACCTGGAGACTCGGCAGTGTGTGATGTTAGCACAGAAACGGTAGGGTTGTTTTAGATTATGACATCGGTAGATATCGGTCCAAATTCTGCACCCTTGCTCTTGCATGCACTGTCATGCTGTGTGCATTTAAGCCTAAAGGGCTTAGGGCTTAGGGATCTTACGGATCCCCAGATACAGCTCCACAAGGCGGATTTCTTCAGATTTCCAACCATATTTGTAGAATCGTTCCGCATAAATTATGCAAATTAACAACTAAATCGATACTTTTCGCCAAAAACTAATCAGGTGATCAGCAGGTGTATCATTCCTGTCACCATGTTTCGTTACCATGCGCCCGACGGATCTTGAGATAGTCTGTCCACAAACTCCGCTATCAATTTGCGCTGATTTTCGCATAAATTATGCAAATTAGCTATGTTAATTTGCATATTTTTCACCGAAAAACATACGGATATGGAGCAAACTTGGATACCCTTCCTCCCATCAAGTAGCGTCGCCGTAAGTCTTACGGTTCCCCAGATACAGCTCCAGACGGACACACATACATCCATCCACACACCCCCACACCCCCCCCACACACACCCCCAGACAGACAGAAATAGTGACTATTATATACCTCATATATAGATTCCTCTCATCTGATTGGTTAAAAGTGGAGTCATTAAAATAGCTGTGCCCCCTTTTTCTATCAAGATGACGTCATAAAACAACTGTGCCCCGGGCACAGTTGATTCTATGCCCGGAAAATAATTGGATATAATTGGATATAATTGGATAATCGCAACCCCGAATACACAGATCGCTCGTATACATTGCGCACTCCACTATACGGCCGGCGTTGATTACAGTGTTGAGACTATCGCGGTCACAGTTCGCAATGAATTTGACCCTCTTGCTTGTAACGACGATCTTTAACCGCCGCCCGTAGTGAGTGCAGTGATTGTTTACAAAATATTACATGTCAAGGATTTATACCTGCCAAATGTCACTTTTTAGACAAATTACTACGACCTGGAGACTCGGCAGTGTGTGATGTTAGCACAGAAGCGGTAGGGTTGTTTTAGATTATGACATCGGTAGATATCGGTCCAAATTCTGCACCCTTGCTCTTGCATGCACTGTCATGCTGTGTGCATTTAAGCCTAAAGGCCTATGCAGTTAAAAGCTTGTAGGCCTTGTCAGTCAGGAAATCTTTTAACCAATCAAATGAGAAGAATCTATATTATTAGGTATATAAAACAAATATTGACTGCTTAATATTAGGGCACAGTTTAAAATTATAGGCCCTCGGTGATGTCAAAACCATGACTATGCCCTCAGCTTAAGCTTCGGGCATAGTCATGGTTTTGACATCACCGAGGGCCTATAATTTTAACTGTGCCCCTCATAGCAGTCAATATTTGTATACTAAGTCCCATCCTGAACAAAGTTCAGGCGAGACAAAAATGTAAAATTAAGATACTTTAAGGTATGTGTGCTGCTGTAAACACCAATAAACGAGGACACATACATACGTCATATAAATGTGTGTTGATGCAGAAACACATGGTTTGCAGACGTTGTTGACAGTCCCTGAAAGGTGTTATAAAACCCTGGTGTTATGACTTAACATTGACTATGTGTAGTACACATTGTGTACGTATGATCGTTTCCAATTTCGTGAAAAAAGGGGTTATTTTCAAACTGATATTTAAAAAATAGGGTTGTTTTTGATGACGGTGTACTCGAAATTAAAAAAATAGGGTATTTTTTTGTGAATCATGAGAATGTTAAATCCCAAGAAATCTTACCATTTTTTGCTCAATTTACTCCCGGATTTCACTTTTGTACCTTCCTAATACTCCGCAACTCACTCAGTTTGTTTCTGGGGTTTGTTTACACCAATTACGTCACTAGGGACTTACCAATCTTAGCCGCTGTGTTCTTTGGTGCATGCTCTTGAAATGTTTAAAAGGGGCCGGTAATTTTGTAAAAGTACTTGAAATGCCTTTACATCGAATGGCGAGAGTGATGACGAACCGAGTGCAGCAGTTTAACACACACAATATTGACCAGACAAGTCAACTATATCACTCTTAACATGGGTCTACTTTTCGGCGTAGTTGCAAAAGCCTACTAATTCCCGCCGATTATGAGCTGATCAAACTATAGTAACAACTTAATATGGCCTGTGAGACAATGTCCATGGTTGCTGATGTTTCGTTTTGCAGGTGTATGGGTATGGGGAGGATTGGGTGTATTTGTAATCACCTGCAAACGTGGACCTACATTATGATACACACATCACAAATGTGGACACGTCTACAACAGTGGACGTCTACGTCACAGTTGCTGGCCATAACGAGGACAATGCAAATAACATAAAGATGCATTTAAAAGAGGTCCACATCGAAGGGGTTCAGGACGGGTCATGGTTGGATAGGAAAATTAAGTTGTCGGGTGTTTGTGGGGTAGGTCCATAGTGTGCCAATTGAAATTGGATGTCCTCGGTTAGATAGGACTCAATCATATGCAGAATGAGGTTGTCGTTTAATTTACAAGCAGGGGTGTGTGTGTGTGTGTGGGGGGGGGGGGGTTGTTAGGGAATGTGTTAATACTTACAGGGTTTGTTTTTCCACGTATGCCAGTGCACCCAAACCCCACGCTACCATCTCTGATACAGCTTGGAATCGGAATTGATCTCTGGAAATCGGAAAATAAATAAAAACCATACATATACATATTTGATCAGAATCAGGAATCTTAAGGTGAGATTTAATCAAATATTCTTCACCCTTGTATCTAATGTGGTCCTATAGTGCTATCGGTGCCCAATTAGGTACCGATGACTCTATCATACAATGATATAATGAACATAATAATTCACATTTGCATAGGGTTATTGTTTTTTACTAAACGTCTAAAAAAAGTAACTAACCCCCCTTAAATAATGACCATTATTCAAAAACGGGCTATTGTATTACAAATATGTAAGATGTGTTAGAAGCAGAATTTATTTCTGCGCATTTTGACACCTCATTGGATATGATAGCCCACAAAACAAAAAAACACCTATCAATTTTAAGTAGTGAGGTCCAGATTTGAAAGTTGCACTTACACCAATACAAAAACACTCAGACACATGCATACACCCTTGAGAGAAAAATGGGGTCTTGAGATGATCTCTTGTAAAAAATTTTTTACCCAAATTATATTGAGAGTGCCTCCCTGGTAAAAAAAAAACTTCAGCAAGTCCAGTCTACACTCAAACATGTACTTTGATCCACACATGCACCTACACATTAGCGACCTTAAAATAGAGTCAGAAGTTTACCGTTTTCTAAAATCCATTTTCCGTGTTGTAATCCGTGTTGTAAAATTTTTAAATCCATGTGTTATGAATAAAGCTTAAAATGTACAAACAATGATTATGAATGATATTATTGTCACAATAAAGTGTTCAATATCGCGATCAATATGCTCTGATTGGAATATTCTCACGAGAATTGGCTGACTGTTACAATATTTAGATGGATATGGGTTCATGCATTTGTAATATACCTTTATTTTGGTATTATTAAACAGTATTTTTTATCATAGATATTGACACACACAACTCAAGATTGTGTTTAACATTTATTTCTCTTATCTTTTAACATTTTTGTCACGTCATACAAAAATGTCATTTTCCGTGTTGTACCTCCGATTCTGTGTTTTTCCGTTTTCCGAAAAATGGAAAACTTCAGACTCTACCTTAAAATATGCATATAATTTTGTCTTGTCTATAATGAGCATAAAGTTGCTGAAACCAAAACAAAAATATGAAGCAATATTTATCTGAAAATATGATATAAAACCAAGGAAAATAATAAATAAAAAAGATGGTGACATTTGACTAGAACATATGATAGAAATTTTTTATTTCAGGTTAGAACTGGCTCAGTTCCTCTGATCACAACACCCGATAGCGAGCGTGAAGCACGAGACTGAGAGCTACTGAGCGGATTTACGAGCAGTGGCTTTAGGAGTTGGATTGTCATCTGCATGGTACAGTTCTGAGCACGTAACTAGTGTTATTTCAGGTAAAATGTTGATCTATTTTGTATGCTTCAAACTAATTAAGCTTTGAACTCAAATGTGAATTTGTCAAAGTTAAACCACTTTAATCACACTGTTTATGGGTCTTAGGTGGTGCACACACTCATTTGAAGTGAAACAAAATGTGAGAGATCATGATTTAACAGTAGCTTGCTAAGATGAACACTTCTAGTAATTTTCAAACTTTGTGTTGTGTGTGAGACCAAAAGTTAGATTTGCACTGTGCTGTACGTATTACAACTATATTACACATTTGTACACAGTAAATTTCCTGCAATGGAAGGATATAACTTAATAAAGCTGCATTTAAAAAGAAAGATGACAACCTAGGTTAAGTAAGCATTTTGACATTGTTTTTGTTAGGCATGTAATAATGGACATATGTGGCGGTAGTGGACGTCACATCCCCCCTAATTTTTTCCATGGGGTCATTCCCCCTAAAAATCTTAACAGAAGAAAAAATAAAGCAACAATTACCATATGCATATTCCTTATAGGCCCCCAAAACACATGTGTTTTAGGCCAAAATTGCGTAAAATTACAAATTTTACATATTTTGTGTGTACTAGCCCATACCCATGTAGCAAACTTCTCCTTCATTTTGGACTAAAATAGTCTATAATTGAAAAAATTTCAGAACTTTTGTACGCAAATGTCTCCAACAAAATATGCTGTCCTGTTTCGTTTACTATCAGTTTGTTTGCTTATGATTACTTGATTAGTAAACTTAACTATAGAATTATAAGTAAAGTCTATGATCAATGGGAATAAATTCCATATTGATAATGATTATAACAAGATACTTGTTGCTGTCATACCTACTGTAATAAGGTAAGGCCAGGGCGATTGAAAATTTGTTTTTTCACAGTTGTTAAATGTGATAATCATAATTTATGTGACAATGAAAAATCATGTTTTCCTTTTTCACATTTTGCATAAATTAAATATGGTATAATATTCATATCACCAGACTCTGCATTCTGTGCTGTGGGTACTGCACATTCATTCCCTATTCCGCAAAATATGGAGTAAAGCACTTCAGTTATGTGACTGTAGTGTATGTATGCATATCATGTAATGACACATATGATTGGTTGAGAGCTGGGCTATAAGGTCTAAAAAAGTTTGTACTGCCCTTAAAGCTCCAAAGTCAGGCTCAGTCAGTCAGTCAGTTTTATGCAAGTTTACTATAAAATACAATCAGGCCATCTTAATTATCAAAGCTTGTGAGAAATTGAAAACCTAATGCAGAATGCTGTGTTTCTTAATTCTTAATTTTTTTTATGTGTCGGTACAGGATTTTGGACAAGCATTTTGTGCAAAAAATATTTAAATGTTGCAAATGTTGGAATAGCAGACAAAAAGTCACTGCTACAAACTATTATTCTTCTCTTTTATTATTTTTGTGTCCAATGTTTGCAAAAAAAATCGAAAACTTGAAATCAAATATGAATTTTGAGTTTTATTTTTGCCTTTTTGTTAAAAAAAATATAAAAAGAGATAAAAAAATTAATTTCTTGATTTTCAAAGAGCACTACGCGCACAACTTTACTAACGCGCGCGTGAGCTTTGAGACACAGGATTTAATTAAGATGGCCTCAAATGAAAATTGAAGAGTTTTTCTACCAGTACTCTGTTTGTGAGAAAAAAATGTCCTGGTTCACCTTTGTCTAAACATTCCTCACTTTTGTTTTAGTAACCATCAGAATTTCAATGGTCTAATATTCAATGGCAAAGTTCATTATTATAAGTGCTTCTTTTAACAATAATACCCGGGCAATAATAGCTCAAATTCTGACCTCACATTGCAGAGAAACACCATTTTGGTTCACCATTTCCTATTGGTTCACCATTTCCTATTTCTTTGGTATCTTAAGGCCAGAGTAATGGAAGACACATTCGTTCACGCCCGAATTTGAGATTTCTTGATATTTATCAACACTAACATGTATTCTTTCACTTGAAACTGACAAAAATACAACTTCCTAATATTTACTTGTATTTTTGCTTGATTTATTCACTCCTTTCAACTCTAAAATGTCACATGGCTCAAGACAGCTTAGTAAATTGGCGGAAATAATGAGTCAGAAATCTTGTGAATGCGAAATATTGTGATTCTGCAGCGATTCAAGCGTCAGCGTGCCGTGGCGCAACTCTCTGCGCGTATGTCCGACGCATGATCAAAGGCGCATTCGGTATGTTGTTAACGCCAGCAAATGTGATGTAAACAAAACAAAAATTTGCAGTGAAAAAGCCACATAGATTTTTTAATTATTTTGAATTTAGGTGAAACGAAAACAAAAATTATAGAATAAAAAAAAAAAAAAGATGCATATTTAGACCATGCACCAGATACAGCTTTTACAAGCGTGAAAGTCTTACCGTTTTAAAATATAAGGGCGTTTTGTGCATAATTTTGACATTTTTTACTAAAACGTCGATTTCTCAGAGTTCATTTTTGACAATATTGCACAATTTTTGTGACAAGATAACTCGAAAAATATGCAAGCAAAAGGTAAACATTTTGCACTATCGTTTAGAGCACATCGAAGTCTAGGGAAGGTTTTCTCATTTTTTCAAAATATTTGTTTTAAACAAAAATATACACCATTATGTGCAATTTTTAGCTTAATAGAGTGACAAAATAGTTTTTTCACATGTTTTTTGCAATATTTTGAAAAATAAGGCAATTTCAAAAAAATAAAAAACCTTCCCTAAGTTCATGTTTCTTCTCCATGAAAAACTAACTAAAAAGTTTTTACTCGAGCGGATTTTTTTTAACTTGTCACAAAAAAATTGGGGTAAAAGTGCATTTTGTGATTTTTCAAAAACTTGAGATTTTTGAACAAATCTGACGTCACCATAGGATTCCTTGACTCATTTCCTTTCCAAAAATGTATAGTTTTATATACTTTCGCCATACAATTAAAAAATAATGATGCTCGAAAAGGTCCATGTTCTCTCCCATTACTCTGCCCTTAATATGTATAGACAGTATGGTAATGAGCTATAGTTCAGGAAAAAAGTATAGCTTGGTGTTGCGATTTTTAATCTCAATGGGCTTCAGTAGGTAACTCATGGGGCTGAAACAATACGGTAGCCTGCTTATTTCACCCTTGAATACAATGGTAAACAATGTTTTTTAATGTTTGTCATGCTTGTTTCTTCAATAGATCAAACTTGTGCGGTACAAATTGTAACAGGCAAAATATTTTGCGGATTTTATATTGTATGAAAAACAAATGCTACATTTTTTTTCCAGATTTTTGAGTCAGTCAGTAAAGGGCAATACAAATTTGTTTTAATTTGAAAGCTACACTATCCCTGTGGAAGATTTTGGAAATATCTGCCACAGAGGAGATATGACTTTCAAATGGAATGAACATGTTAGTAGCTCCATTTGAAACTCACCCTCCCTCTATGGAAGATTCAGTTTGAATCTTTCTCAGGGAGTGTATGGAATTCAAATGGAGCTGCCTAATGTGTTCATTCCATTTGAAATTCATACTCCCCTTGTGAAAGATATTTCCAAAATCTTCCACAGGGGTAGTGTGGATTTTAAATGGAATAGCCCAATGGTGTTCACTGCCCAGCTAAGCTGCACAGGGAGATGATCATGCATGAGGAAGAATGTGTAGTAGGAAAACATGTTTAAAGGATGTTTAGTCTTATTTCATTGTAATTATTTCCATAATGATAATTACAGAAAGTTTGGCTATATCTGGGGTTATTCAAATTTTATTTGGGTAGGCAGATGCCTGCAAGATCTGAGAATCAGAGAAGTGGACTCACTACTATAACTTTCCCACACTGGGACAGTACTTTTTTAGGGAGGGAGTGATGTAGTAAAATTGTTTATTTCATATAACAATGTTTGACCCTTTCTGGCACTAGCCAGTGGCAATGATTCCTGCCCTCTATCATCTTGTAATCTGATCCTAGTAATCTGGTCTCTTGGTTAATTACATGTTCATCCATGAAGTACTCCTGTCAGTGTTTTCATTAATACCTTAAGTTTTGGTCACTTTTCCTTCTTAAGGAAACTTTTCTCTATTTGACAGCCACATTTTTTTACCTTTGCAAATTACTCATCACTTCCTTCCCTAAACTCTAATGATCCCATGAAATGGATCTTGGTATATTTTATTTAAGATCTGGAACCTTTAAACAAGATTCCCTCTGTTTTCTGGTCTTCTGATACCAACAATATACCTGGAGTAATATCTCAAAATATCACAAAAATTTGTTGTTTTATGTGGTTTTCTTGTAGATTCACTACCAAGGGATCTTCCATCTATCCCTGAATCAGTATGCACAAAACAAGTTAAACCAAGTCTAACTTCAGGGGGGCGGCCAAGATTGGCTGAATTTTGGCGTTGTCATTGGTTTTTACACGTAAACACAAAATGTCTCAAATTATTCCAAAACTGTCGTATGTTATTAAGCACTATTTTATCAGTCTAAATCCGTTGAGGTTCGCCAGTGAACCTCATTGTAAATACTGTTTTTAGAATGTTTTGTATGAATAACATACGGTATGTTTATGATATATACCTAAAATTTCCCCATTGTGTATCACGGTTCGCTTGGTCTAATGGTACGGGTCTCGCCTGCGGTGCATAGGGTCCGAGATCGAGTCCCGATCACTCCCGGCTATAATTTTTTTTTTCTTCACATTTATTTTGAATCCAAAAATATTTATTTTTATGTGAAAATTTATACATTCACTGAGAAATATATTTTGTGCATTTTTTTTTTTTCTGTAACGGGGCCAATAGAGCTAAAAACACAACTCAGCACGGGCGTCCAATGTCCAGGCAGTGTTGCCGTCATATTGTCTGTTTTGTTTACGATATTGGCTGTTGCCACAGTGAATAATGTAGTCCACCATCGTCTGTCTAACTTTAGACCTGGTTTGACCATGGAGATTAGTCCTAAGGAGAAAAAACTTTTGGTATTTACATACCTAATTTCATATTATTGTAGGTCCTGTTAAGGGCAAATATGTGTAGCTTTATATAAAAAGGCTGCTAGAGAAGTAAAGGAGGAAAATAATTAATGTAAAAGGAGTCCTCCCTAATTCTAACCTCCATGGTTAGATGAGGTATACTGTTAGACCTGGTCTAACTTGTTTTGTGCATACAGCTTACCTTTATGTTATCATATGGTATGAAAATATCAGATTGTGATAATTTTTTTGTTTTGGATGGACAATCATTTCTAAAGATTTTAATCAATTCACAATAAACATTTCCTTTATTTACACTCTCTAGTTGGAACATAAGATTGTAATTCTTCAGAGACACCACAGAGAAGGAATTCAAACATGGCGGCCTCCTATTTAGAAAGTGCTGAAGAAGACCTGACTTGTCCCCTGTGTTTTGAGCTCTTTGCTGAAGAACACCACCCTATTGATTTAAACTGTCCTCATGTAGTCTGCTCAATATGCCTCGATAAAATGATCAAAAGTGGACCACATGTTATAACATGCCCGGAGTGTCGCAAGAAAACATTCGTTCCCAGAGATGGTGTGAGCTCTATGAAAGTTAACCTACGATTACGGAGTCTGGCGGAGAAGCATGAGAAATTCCGCAAAGAACAAGATAGCGCTGGACACTGTTCACAGCACAAAGGTAAAAAGCTCACAAGCTATTGTGCTACATGTAATGTTTTTACTTGCAAATCTTGTGTTAACCACACAAAACTATCCCATGATGTCAAAGATATCAATGAAGGGCAACACAAGCTGAGAGTACAATTACGTGGCTCATTGGCTGAAGCAAAACATACCGCCACTAAGAAAATGGTCAAAGTTAAAGGCCTTGTGGAAAAGGAGAAGACATTTAGGACCTTTCTGACTGGAGAAATTCAGAAGATAAACCAGCGTGTGGAACAAGTTCAAAAACAGGGTGAAGACCTGAAGCAGAAACTTGGTGAACTTGGTGAAAGAAAGCTACAACCATTACTTAATTTGAAGACTAAAATTCAAAAGGATGTTGATGATATAGAGGAGATAATGAATGAATGTATCAAAACAGCTAGTAGTGGAAATGTCTCAGAAATCACTAAATGCCAGTTAAAACTGGATCAGTTTCTTAAATCAAAAAATAAGAATATATATAATGAAGTGTATTTGCAAAAGGTAGGGTTTGTAGAGAGTCCTGGGGAACTTAAACTGGGGAAAGTTGTACACAAATGGACATGTATCAATTTAGAGAAGATGCAACACTTTACCAGAGAAAAAAACACAGATGTCATATCTAAAGGTGCAAATGGTGTGGTTCTTACAGGAGGAACCTTTCAAAATTTTGTGTGTATATACATGAGACAAGTGGATGGAAGGTACAAAAAGAACAAGGAAAAGTTAGTTTTAAGATCAGGCTTTTTAAACAAGTTTAATCTTGAAACAGACATGGTTTGTGATATGACAATGTCAATAGATGGGAAGTATATTATAGCTAGAGATGGGTATGTAGAGGTATACAACAATGACTACACCTTTGAGAAAATCATGTACAAATCCCCCAAAATGCATGAGCTTCGTTTGGTTATCATCTGTATCACTTTGCTTCCTAATGGGAACATTGTTTTAGGAGACTATAGGCGTCGCACTATCATAATTCATGACCAATATGGCAAAATGCAAAAGATAAAAGAGATCAGTGTGTCCCCATGTTGCATAACTGCCATAGATGATGCAAGACTTGCAATAGTAGATAAGTCGACGGCTTCAATAACTATTATCAATCTCGAAAATCCAAACCACTCAATGACTATCACACTGCTATCTATTCGATTTGGGTTATGCTTTCAAGAAGACACAAACAGTCTGTTGATAGGAGCTGCTGAAGCCCCTTTGCCTTCTATCAAACTTAGTCCTGGATATGGTACTAATCCAGCGACCGGGAAATGTTTGATACAACAGTATTGTGTTGATACAGGCAAATATATTTCTGGTACAGAAGTCAGAAACCTTGTGACTTCACAGGTGAATTCCATTACCTGTGTCCCAATGCCTGATAATGCAGGTAGCATATTTGCTACAGTTGAGAAAGGTGGTATCGAACTATACAAGATTAGTGAAGACCTAGAGAAAAGTCTGACATTTGCTGAAGTTCTGGAGCAAGAACCAGAACCTAAATTCAGTACAAGGCGCCAGCAAGGTCTAGTAGATCGGGGTGTACATAGAGTCAGTCTATGGAAACATGGGGCTTACATAGTGGGCCTATGTTGCTTTTTAGCTGTACTCTATCTGTCTTACCTACTAAGGTAAAAGTGAACTGAGTTGAAGATTATCACTGTAACACATTACGTGTAAAGGTCATTTCATACTATGCTACAAATGCGGTGCCAATATAATTGATTACTTTTTGAAACAAAAAAGAAGATTGGTTGCTTGCCCTCCACAACTTTTTCAGAATTGGGTCGCTCGTTCGGGATTAAAAATTTTTTTTAAAGGTCATAGCCAAAAGATTACTGTATGCCTTTAATTAGCTATAGCCCAAATAGTTGTGAATTGGGATATTTCTCTACTGTATACCACTTCATTCATGTTTATAAAACAGTTTAGAAGTGTGTAGAAACTGTCAAGCATGTCAAAATGCTGAAAGAAAATAACCTTTTTTGTTGGCCTTATCGTTACTCGTCACATTTCCAAATTAAAATGTATTTAACTTTATTGCGATACTGCATTGCAGAAAACTATTATTAAAATGCAAAAGTGCATGGTAAATGGTAAGGGAGCCCAATGCCAAATATTTTCTATAGAAAATTTAACGGACTATGGCCCAGAGCAGGCAAATATCTGAATTGCACTTTAATACATTGACAAATAATATATGTCAATTGTTGACACGGAATGATTTATATGCCTGGTATTTATGTATACATTATATTTTCAAAGGTTTCCCCAGGTACTTGATTCACAATCCAATGACCTGTGAATTCTGTATAGCTAAGTAAGAATAAAGTTCATTACAGGTAGACTTAGGATAATTAAATTTAGTTACGATGATGAAAACATGGCATGACTTCCTCTTCCAATTTTTCCAGTCATCAAAGTTTCAAAATTCATAACCATAGATTTGGATCAAGGATTATAGACCTAAGAAAACAAGATTTCACTTAATAGTGCACTTGGAAAATAAAAATGCGCAACCTACCGTAAAACCCCGTCTACAAGCATATATAGTGTTTTTTATAAAAGCTTAATTAATTCGAAGCAAGCGTTAATATAACAAAAAAATAGATCGGTCTTAAAATAATACTTGTTTGTATATGCTTGGATCCGTAATTTAGTTGCTCAAACTCCATAATGGCGACTGGATTAATGTAGCTTTCATCAGAAGCACACTATATGCTTGTAGACGGGGTTTTACGGTATGCTGTTTTTCATTGTTTATTTCTAGCCCAGCAAGTTACAAAAAAGGTTACCTACCCCTGCTTTAGATGGATGAGGATGACACTCTCATCATCAATAAGTGATGAATAAATATGTTCACATCATTCCCGGTCAAATAAAAAACCAACAACAAAGATTCAAAATGTTTGCTTCTTGTTTTCTGTGTGTTAATTACTTACTCTATTGAACAGCAGTTTTAAAATTCATGTATATAAATATAAAATATATAGAAAAGTGAGTTGCAAATTGCCATTTACCAATTTATGGCTAATTAATCCATATAATTTTGGACCACTAAGTTTTCTTAGTTGTCTAGAAATACTGGAATTTTGATACTTCACACTTACATTAGAGGGAGTGGGTCAGCCTCCTAATGAAAGGACTTTCGTTTATAGGACTTGAACATCAAACTTTTAGTTTGTTCCCTAGGGATAGGGCTAATAAAGAGGTTCATTTTTTTAACATTTAAATGGCCAAATTTTTTACCGTTCAAACAGAAATTGACAGGCATAAATAGTTCACTATCAATCGTTTTAATACCGGTTCTGAGTACCTAGGAGCTCACCTTCATCCATGGATCGGTTTCAGTTCCAGCAGCACAATTTGGATCAATTTTGATAATCTCTTGTAAGCCTCCAATATAAATTCTTGTCCCAAATTTAGACAGTATTCTGTATTTCTGAGGATTCTCTGTGTTGTTTCTAAGTGTTGGGGTGACATCTTTGGCTCCACAGTCTATGAAACAAGAAAAACATGGTATTAAAGGGCCACACAGAGATGTTTTGTACAAATTAATTAATTTACAATAAGTGGCGATTTGACAAACATTTGTTTAAATGATAACATTACCAATTCCTGCATGAAAATCTATCATTTATATGCATAGTATGTAACCTTTGCAAATGAACAAGTTGTTTTTGTATGTTTTTATTGTGTCTTTGTATATTTTTAAGGTAAAGAAAAAGAAACATGTCAAGTTTCCCAAAAATTGTGACACAATCTGATCCATTGAAACCAAAGTCGCAAAAACGCAAATTAAACTAGATCGAATTATGCGGTTTGTTATTAAGGTGTCCCCCACAACAAAGGTTGATAAATATAAAGAATACTATCTAAAACTTTCATTACCATGGCCTGATTGGACACATATAATTATTTTCATGCTGTAGATTTAAGGAAGTTGAATACTTCATTCAACTCAAAATAAAGTTTTGTGACAACTGACTCCCCATATACTTGACTGCATCACACATATATTTAATTATGTATTAATATCTAGGTACCTGCATAAAGACATGGCTCTTTAGGAATAGTTGGCTTTTGTTGTTGTGCATGAACCATTACCATGGTGACCCATAGCAACACCCAGGCAACTCCTGAATGCATCTTTTGTGATGATCAATACCTGTATTAGGATAAATGAAAGAATATAATATGATTGTGAAAGAGTGAAATTCATTATTGGGAATAAAGAGGAGCTAGCCACTCCCCACTCCAGGTGGTTAAAAAGTAATTTGCACACTGTATATTGTTGTTGGATTCCATATGGCAGACATTAGCTTAATCTCTCACACACAAATTTCAAATGGAGTGACCCATTTAAGGTAATCCCATTTGAAATTCATACTCCCTGTGTGGGAGATTAAGGTCTTGTCTTCCATAGAGGGTTTTGTTACTGCGTGAGTCAATAAGTCCCAACTCACACTCGCGTAAATTCACATAAGCGTTCGCTAGTCACGCATTACGCAACGCATAAGCATTGCGCCCAACAGCTTGCATGCTATTCTATATCAATACACAGTGTTATGAGTCGTATTTTTTCCGCCTTATATAAGCCGAACAAACTTTAGCGTATCTGTATGTCAAATGTTTTTTTACAATGTAATGATGTTAAAATGTTCCAGTGTGCGATGCATGGTTCTTTCTTCCCCCTGTACAATGTATACTGACATGCTAAGAATTATATGGTTATGCATAGATAGATGCACTAGTAATGTTTGAGTGTAAAATATGGGCGAGGCATAGACGAGCCACCTACTTATCTGAACATTTTTACTGCTGATGGCATATTATGCGGGTGTAAAGGATACTGTAACACCTAGTGTTGCCATCGACATGCAATTATGTCAACATGTTGTTGACATATCAGAAAAAGTTGCCAATATCTACATAAAATTTGGATTTCAACATTTATTGACATTGTTTATGACACGTACATCATCACACATGGTACTTATGAAATTGTAGTAAATTAACTTAAAATCTTTAAAAGTAACCATGATGTCTTACATTTAGCAAGGCTGTCATTTCTTTGGAAATGCTTGGTGTGAGACACTGTTGAACAGAGGTGTACCCGATTATTATTTGCCGACTACAATGTTCATTTTGACCCATGATTATTTGAGCCACGGCGTTTCAGAATCTAAAAAATGAGTTGGGTAGGGACAACAAAATTATTTTTACAATGCGTGAGATTTTACTCATTTCACAGCTTTATGCATGAGATTTAGAGGCGTGTCAGAGATTATACTACCTTGGCGTGAGACTGTGAGAAAGTGTCCCAATGCGTGAGAATCACGCCCAATGCATGAGAGTTGACCGCCCTGCATATAGTAAGTAGATTTACTAGCTTGTACTTAAGCTATGCATTAGAGTAATGCATAGAATACGCATTTACTGTGGAATATAGGATTGTTTATTCAACTTGACATTTTCGACCAAGTCATGGGCGTACTTTTTTGTTGATAAATTTTTTGATATGTCGACAAGACAAAACCTTTTCAATGACAGCACTAGTAACACCCTTTATTTCTATTCTGTTACCGCAGAAATAATTTGATTTAAACAAAAAATACCACTTAAAAAAAATTAAGTTGTTATATCATGGTGAAGCATATATGCAGCGTAAGTGACAACACATACATGCATATGGAGTGATCAAGCAAAATCAGTCCAAAGTCGGGCATAATTAATTTTCAATTTTTTACATGATGATATAAAGCATAATTTGCACAACTACATTATGCAGAAAACACCATTGAAATTGAACGTTTAGTTTCAAAGATATGAACAGTTGAAGAGTTTCTGGTCTTTGTTTAGGTGTAGACATCATGTAGGGCCCAAATACATGAAGTCAAGTAAAAAACGGGTAGCGATTTTTAATAAAATAAATCTTATGCCGCATAGTTTATAGTAGTTTATAGTCTTTGTTTAGTCCAAAAATTCAGTTCCAGAACAAAATATTCACTAAAGTGACATGATCCGGGGGGGGGGGGGGGGGTGGGGGTTGTCACTCACTCCTTGACTTGCTACGCACCCGCATCCAAGAAAAACGTCTAAAAGGGTATGTTTTTCACCACACAGCGTCGTCAACGTCTTTTTGAAAAAGGGGTACTTTTTCAGAAGGCATCGCCATTTAGGGGTCCTTTTTCAGCCAAATCCTTAAACGTCTAGGGTTAGTAATATTATTGTTTGAGTGAGATTGTACTAATTTGATAACTAGAATTACGCGGTTCGTAAATAAGGTGGCCCCCACACATAGGTGTTTGTAAATACAAATAATATGCAATATGCAAATAAGCGCATTAATATTCATAAATTTGTAAATAACATGACACAAAACTATACAGCACATCAGGCCACCATTTCCAATCCACATACCAAGTTTGATATAATATTGGATGGCTGAGCATGATACCATAACATATCGGATGAGTCATAAAAATATCGGACGAGCCAGCGGCAAGTTCGATATTTGTATGACTTAATCCGATATGTTATGGTATCATGCAAATAAGCCATCAATATTATATCAAACTTAATATGTGGATTGGTTATTAGGTTTTCTTAACTCCTAATAACCCTGAAAACATAATAATGAAGTTGATTGGTTATTGTGTTCAAGCTGCAGAGTGGATTAATGAAAATTTAGGCAAAATATGCAAATAAGCTCATTAATAGTCATGAATATGCAAATAACATGACACAAATCTATACAGCATATCAAACCACCATATCTAATCCACATACCAAGTTTGAAGTTCATCGGCCTTTGTGGATTAATGAAAAAGTACGCAAAACATGATCAGATCATTAATATTCATAAATATGCAAATAACATGACACGTCAGGCTAACATATCCAATCACCTAACCAAATATGAAGTTGATCGGTTATTGAGTTTAAGCTGCAGAGTGGATGATAACATAAGCCCCACTTTTTAATTGATTCTTGTTACCTTTGTACATGTTTTCTTTAGTATCTTTAGGTCTGCAACATCAAAAAGACACCTTGGGTATCAAATTAGCCCATTTTCCTGTTTACGCCACTTAGGGTATAAATTAGATATTTCTCAGTTGACGCCATTTAAGGTATGGTTTTTGCATGTGCTACGCCATTTAGGGTATGATTTTGCATGTGTTTCGCCATTAAGGGGTGCAATTTGGTTATGTGAAAATTCACCATTAAGGGTGCATTTCAGAGGTGGTCGGACGCTTGGTAGCACTTTTGTGTGAGAGTGACCCCCGATATGATCATGTTTTTAAGCAACTCAAAGCAAGTAATTATTGATTTATTGATCAAATATTGGAAATTCCCTTATATTTTACTGTAACTCCACAACTGTTGTCTGTGCTGAAATAAAATTTCCAGTGCAGTAGTCCTTGCCCCCATAATATACATCTTTCTTGTCCCCAGTGTGCTATAATATTTTAGAAAAATGCAGGGGTGTAGTACCCCCTTAATGTTGAAATTTGGATGAAAGTTATTTCGATGAGTTAACTGTAACTTTTGAGCAAGATTTGCCTATTTTGGAGAGTCTAAAACATTGCTGAAGTGTAATTTTAGCAACATTTTTGATGCAATCCCCTGTCGTGATCGGCTGTGTTTACTTCTGAACTTCCATTGCTTTACACAGTGTCATGCTTAAGCCCCTTAAAGCAATATTATAACATTTTCAAACAAAATAGATTAGCATTTCTTTGCAATAAAATGTTAGCTTTTACTGTCAGATATATCCCTTTTATTTTTGAGCGAACAACTACGGCAAAGCAAAGAAAATAGGAATTTACTAATGTTGCCAATACGTACCACTCCTTCGGTCATGTTGTGGTACGACCCTTTGTTGTGTATATCACCGTACCGCATGCCGTGACGTACTGTATGTTATGAACATCGTGTATGCGTTCGACTAATATAATTCCATCGTAAATAATAAAGCGCTGAATCAGCGTTTAATTCAAAATCACGGATTTTGACAAAACTACAGCACTTAGAGTCTTGATTTTTGCAGGGTATATTGGTTTAATAAAGTACAATTTAATCATGTAAAAAAAGGAATTTTAAAAATTCAGTGAGGGCGTCTTCCTCAACAAATGTTATAATATGGCTTTAAGCGAATCCGACTAGAACTAGATTTGGAATGCAATGGTCTCTAGCCTAGAATGTGAAGCTTATTGGTGAACAAATTCTTGGCTAGACTTCTCGAGCAAGTCACAGGGCCAGTGCAACGTATGCTACAGGTCAGGTGATTGCCGCACCAGTTTTGAGCATAGATGGAGAAAAAATATTTAGAAAGAAGTATTATTTAAAAAATGAACACTAATATTAAAAATGTTGTGGTGGTTTTGCATAGGCCTATCCCGGGAGGCCTATACAAAATTTTAAAAAAACTGTTTTCATAGCGCCACACCACTTTTCAGTTCCTTGTGCGGGGCCCAGCCCCAGGGCCCGAGTTGTAGACTACACCCATCGAATGCGTGTCATCGGAACGGTCATTGGCCCTCAGCCAGGACTGTAGAAACCCATGGATTCTATCCGATGATGTAGTTGCCCACATAAATTGGGAAGTTAGTACTTGCGAGTGTACTAGGACAGTATACTGCCCTGTACAACTGCTATTACTATACACACAGGAAGTGTGCACATGACATGTACACAATGCATCAATATAATCACGAAGCAAGAAAGTGAAACTGATCGACTGACGAATTCTGCACTCACTCACTGCACCGCGCGCGGCATATGGAAGCTTAAAATGTTTTCCGGGATGTTTTCATTCTTTTCACAAAAATACAAACCTGCTCCAGGAGCCAATAATCATAATAATACACCAACAAATACAGGATCACAGGATGGAAGCCAAAATACACGGAAGGTATTCAACACTAAAATCAATCAGTGCAAAACCATCACCCGAAACGCGGAAACAGCTGGAATCAATCACTCCACTCTGCAATCACTCTTTCCTCCTGGAAAACACTTTGGTATGCTACGATTTGGTTGGTTTCCTGTGTGTCAGGTCACGAAGTACTAGAGTAAGTGCTGCTGTATCAATTATCGGGAATCAATCAATTTTTGGGAATTCCCCGTTTCAGCACCTTGGCGACATTGGCGATAGCTGCAGTTGATTGGCTGAAAGTTTCTAAAGCAAATTGAAAGGGGCGGGACGGAGGACAGAAGAAACTTACCATCCCTGTGTAGAAATTTCTTTTTGAACGGGTGGGGGGGGGCACGATTTTTTTAATTTTCACATTTTTAAAGCTTAAAAGTTTTAATACCCTGATTTTCATTAGTACCCATCTTCTTTTTTTTGTTGCAAATTTATAAAGTATATAAATATGTTCATCATCTCATGTCCTGAACTTATAAAATATCTCTACATACAAAGTGGTTTTAAACCATTTTAGAAAATCATTTTAGCCCTATATATTTTTTTGTTTACTGTATCCTGGTAAGTGAGATGTGTGTTTCATAACAAACCATGAATATGTCCAAGTAGAATACATGAATAGAATACATTAAATCCTTTGTTATACTATCTATAGAAATATACTCACTGATTATAACACTGAATAAATTAGATAGGCCTAAATAATCTCTTCCACATAGACAATTTAATACTACACCATGTATGTATCTTCTATAATATGTTGTTAGGAAAAGAGATTTAAAAAGGCTATAAGGTCATCAAAGGTCAGGTTATAGGTCAATTGGTTCAGGTCAAATTCAGGCATCAATTTTGAATACATGTGATAGTCTGTGATATCATACATGTCATATAAATGAGGCATCAATTTTGATATTTTGTCTGTTACTGGATAACGCAGAACCAGACAAGATAAACAGGATTTTCTTGAAAGGAAATGCAAAGAGGTTGAATCACATTCTTCTACCAACCACTCCAGGGATCTCTTTAGAGCAGTGAAAGAAATCACGGGAAGAAAACACCAAAGCTGGATGTAATCAAAGATGAAGATGGTGAAATTCTAACTGAGAGTGATCAAATCAAACAGAGGTGGCAACAGTACTGTCAAGGGCTGTATGCAAGTAAAGATGGTTTAGGAGGTGCAACAGAACCAATTGAGGTTGATGAAAATGAACCTGACATACTGAGATCAGAAGTGGTGATGGCAATGAAGAAAATGAGGACAGGTAAAGCACCAGGATATGATGATATCCCAGCTGAATTGATCAAAGAAACCGGAGACGAAGGAGTGGATGTGATGCACAAATTATGCAATCTTCTATGGAAAGACAAGAGCTGGCCGATAGACTGGACCAGATCAATATTCCTACCACTCCCCAAAAAGGGTGACACAAGAGAATGCAAAAACAACAGGACCATCTCTCTAATCTCCCATGCAAGTAAGATCATGCTGTATATTACGGTTGAGAGGATCAAACAGCACATGCGTCGTGAGATTCCCCCAGAGCAGGCCGGTTTTGTGGAAGGCAGAGGCACAAGAGACCAAATAGCAAACATCAGAAATATTACAGAGAAAGCTATTGAATTCAACCGTCCAATCTACATGTGCTTCATCGACTATTCAAAAGCATTTGATACTGTTCAACATCAAAAACTGTGGGACACCTTAGTATCAATGGGCTTCCCAAAACATGTGGTAGAACTGCTTAGGACACTCTATGACGATCAGGAATCAATTGTTAGAACAACATGTGGTGACAGTACCTGGTTCAAAATCGAGCAAGGGGTGAGACAAGGATGCATTTTGTCTCCTCATCTGTTTAATGCATATGCAGAGTATATTATGCGAATGGCCCTTGAGAGTTGCAGCATTGGAATATCTGTCGGAGGCAGAACCATCAACAACTTACGGTATGCAGACGACACTACCCTACTAGCAGACAGTGCTTGTGAACTTGAGGACCTGATTGAAAGAGTGAGAATGGAGAGTGAAAACTTTGGGCTTTTTCTAAATGTAAGCAAAACCAAGGTGATGGTCATCAACCAACAAGAAGAGAACACCACTATTCATGCAGGAAACCAAGCAATTGAGGTTATCAAACAGTTCAACTTCCTTGGATCCATGATTTCAAACCAAGGCGGATGCTCTACTGAGATCAGACGTCGCATAGCAATGGCAAAAACATCAATGTGCACCATGCACAAGTTATGGAAGGACAGAAGCATCAGCAAGTCAACAAAGATTAGACTTGTCTCCTCTTTGATTTTCCCGATCGCAACATATGCGTGTGAAACGTGGGTGATCAATGCGGCAGATCAAAGAAGGATTGAAGCGTTTGAGATGTGGTGCTGGAGAAAACTTCTATGCATCCCATGGACCGCCAAAAGGACAAATGAGAGTGTTCGGCATGAAATAGGAGAGAAAGTCTCACTCATCAACTCAGTGAGGAAACAGAAGTTACAGTATTTTGGACATGTTGCCAGGCGAGAAGGAGTCAATCTAGAGAAAGTGATAATGTTCGGAAAAGTTGAGGGAAGAGAAGCAGAGGAAGACAGAGACTCAGGTGGACAGATGGAATTGTTTCGTTAACCAAAATGTCAATTTACAGCTGTTACACCAAAGCACAAGATCGACATGAGTGGAGAAACTTCATCAGAAAGGTCACGAATACTCAGATATGAGTAGATCGACGACGACGACGGATATATAATGGAAATGTGTGAGGTGGATATACTAAAATACCTTGGGATGTAAATGGTGAGTACAATTTAGATTGCCTAGTTGAGTTGGATTGGGCAAATAAATATAAAATAGTTACCAAAATCACAAAAATGAAGCTTACGGAAAACTACCTAATATGGTGGTATAGGTGACAAAAAATACAATCTTTTTCAACATTGCTGTAGTGTGGTTGTGGTAACCTGTTACCTATGGCTTAATTAAGTTTCAGTGACATAGTGTTGCAAGTTCAAAATACAAAATATAGCTCGACATTGAAAATAGAAGCATTTTAATCGGTTCGTTTTTTGATAGTTGTGGAGCACCAAGTTCATGAAGTCATAAAAGAAATCAGGGACCACTTATTCCCATTTTACATATCAACATTATTCCTCTCATGCGTCAGCAACACATATCCAAAATTTTATCGAAATCCGTTGATAGTAAGCTTTCCAAAATGAAGTGAATTTAGGGGGCTGGCATTTTCTTCGGGAGTGGGGGGTCACAAAAATACAGGGGGTCATAGAATTTTCAGACCAAAAATAGGGGGTTATAATTTTTTAACACCCAAAATAGGGGGTTATAGAATTATTAAGGGCTGGTGACTCAAAATTTTTGCGCGCTGCGCGCGCCTTCTTTACACTTACAATAAAGGTTTTAACGTGCTCCACACACTTTTTTCACTTTTAAGTTTTGATGCGCTCCGCGCCTTAGTTCCTGCAATGAATAATTTTTCTTGAGTCTGTGTAGTTGGAAGGGGGGGGGTCATAAATTTTTTCGACCCGCGATAGGGGGGTCGTAAAAATTTTTTGCCCGTGATAGGGGTCATAAAAAATTGACTCGGTCACTGACATATTTGTGACCCCCCCTTCCAAAGAAAATGCCAGCCCCCTTAAATCATCAGTGATGTACCTCCTTTTGGCTTCTATCTTCAAAAGCATGTAAGCTACATTGATACCGATGTCACCAATAAAACGAGAAGATTTGCCCCTTCATTTTGCATACCACTTTGTCCAATTTTGTTTTGTAATTTCTTCACAAAATGCAAAAAAAATGCAAAAAAAAAAAAATCAATGGGTGTAGTACCCCCTTAAGAGCTCTGCAACCAACCTTTGTACATTATTTTATGTGCAACTTAAGAGCATATCATACAAATTGCATTCTGAATAAGCAATGCCCTTTTGATATCAAATAATTTAGATTTTTGATGCAATACATATTTCATGGCAAATTATTAAAAATTAACATTTTTGACATTTAACAGTCCTGGAAGTAAACTTTATAAAATCGAATGATATAATGTATGTAGTAGGGAGGAAAAAACGACTATCGTATGGAAATGTTGACCTTTCGTATTGAAGTTTCCCAAAACACCTACAAATTTTATGTCTTTTGGGAAACTTCATGTATACCTTCAATACAAAAGGTAAAAATTTTTACACGATGGTTGGCTTTTCATCCCAACCTACATACACTTTAAGTACATAGCATTAAATTTATAAAGTCTACTTTGAGGACTGTTAAATGTCAAAAATGTTGTTTGTATTATATCGCAAATTAAACGAGAAAAGAAAATTATTTGATATCAGAAGGGGTGTGTCTGATGCCAGGGTTTGATGTGCTGTCAGGTTCCCCCCCAAAAAAAAAAAAAAAATATGGGTGACCAAGCCATTAAAAACTTTTTAAAATTTTTAAAAGGCCTATTTTATTGAGATGTTGATGCTGATCAACAAGTTTATTAGTCAGCATGAATGACAGGAGCCTCATCGTTTTCCTCAAAGATACTGAAAACAGCTAGTAAATTTTATATGAACACTGCTGTATCAATGTAAAACAAAAAAACACCTCACTCCCTTCTCCAAAAACGTGGAAACGGTGAAACTAATTTTTAATTTTGTGTGGCCTATCATAGCCATTTGAAGCCTTTTTGAGCTAGGAATTCAATGTGGGACTGTTTTGGCTCTCAACCAAAGACCCCATTAAAAAGTTATGTTCTCACCCAGCCAGTGCCCCCATAATTTAGGTCCAAAAGTCTGTTTCTCACCCAATGACCCCACATATCGCTCTCACTGAATGCCAAAAATCATGCTCTCACCCAATGATCCCATTTTTGTTGATGTTTTTGCTTTCACCGAATGCTCCTTAGGCCTATACTGTGCACATGGTGAATAATTATGTCAGCCCTACACCTACTGACCCAAGTCTACATGTATATCCAATCCATTAAAGTGGGACTCCCCTCCCCGGAATAACTGAAAATGGGTGAATGTTTTTATGTCACCTGATGGAAATTCTCAAATTGCCCACTGGGCAGGTACCAAATCCAAGTGCTGCACTACACACATGTCACAATGAATGAACCAAAATCAAGATATCAGTTTATTGTTGTTTTATTTTGATAAAATATTTATTAGTCATGTCAATATTACTGAACTTGAATATGTCATATTAACACTGTGAAGTTGATTGACCCAATAGAGGAGCAAGGAGCATATCTTCCTTCCAAGTTTTGCATACTGAATTGCACCCTTTTAACTTTTGACATGCAACCTGTGGTTTGGGTGATATTCAGAAGTTTTGTTTTGAACTGAATTTTTTTTTAAAATTCCAAACATGCTTTTCTATTGGCCATTCATTCAGAATGACAAACTTTCTGACAAATGACCCTTTGGAATGGTTTATGAACTTCCTTAGACAAAAACCACCCTTCAGCAGGAACCAATGAGTACTTTGGGTCTCATTAAAGGGATATCACATTCACACACACAAAATAAGTGTAGACATGATTTAAAATTAAAAAAATCCCTTCCAATTAGTTGATTGTGTTTGGTTAAGTGTGCAATCCAGTATGCTTAAGGGTATACAAGGTATTGTTGGTTGAAGCAGCCAAAAAGAAATTGATTTTCATTATCTGAATCAATATATTATTGAAAAATAACACTTTGGTGTTTTGCAAAAGTTCATTCTACAAATAATATACTTTGAAAACTTGCTTAATTTATTGTTGTTAATGAGTTATGTACGTTTTACAAAAGTGTTGTTATGTTGTTTTAGCCCTCTTTACAACATAACTCAAGAACTACAGGACCTATGAAAGTATATCTGTGATATTTGAATTCTTCTACACACTCGCTATATGAAATGATCAATGCAATTTTTGCCAGAGCTCACTACCATTCGCAAGATGCTGTGAACTACCCAAATCGCAACAGTTTAAAATAGTTGCTAACCTTAAAGGTTTTGGCCAACATAACTGGACATGTGATGTCCTATATAGAGCCTACAAAAATATATCTGTGATATTTGAATTCTTCTACATGCTCGCTATGAATTGAGCAATGCAATTTTTGCTAAAGCTCACTACCATTTGCAAGATGCTGTGAACTACTATTTTTCAGCTGCTTTGACCAACAATACATCGTATAACCTTAATAAGGGTAAAAAGAAAGTTTGCTTGTTCATGATGACCATTTTAGATGGATGGGTCAGTCGGTCGAAAAAAAAAATACTTTTGTTTGTACAAACTCCTCAAATGCATGTGATGCTGTAGTCATATTTAAAGGCCAAAAATATTGTTGCGTTGCCCTCAACCATCCGACCCTAAATCTTGAAAAATCAGGGTCGATCAGGATGATTTTTACAGATTTGTTCAAAAAATCAATGTTTTTCACTTAAAATTAATATTTTATTGAAAGACTAGTCTTTAATTGATGTCTAACAGGTATCCAGAAGTCAAAATTGACAGATGTCCCCTAATTGAAGAAGCATTATTTGATATTTGAGGGGATTTTTAAAAACTGAAGGTTTAAAAAAAAAAGAAAAAGAAATCCGACTGTCCGACCCAACTTTCCCATTTTCCCACTTGAGGGCAACACAACAATTTTTTTTTTTGCCTTATATTGGTAAAACCGATGATGACGAAAAAAAACTTTATGATTTTGATAAACAAGCAAAAAAACTTTTTAAAGCATCTTTGTGTTGGACGACTGTTTTGACGTAATAGAATAAATCAAGATTTTTGAAGAGGCTTTCAAATAAAAAAGTTTTCAGTGAGAATGTTCGGGATGGTCCGTCGGACAAGGACAAGCAAACAATCCTTGATGGGAAGGCCTATTAGCATGCTGTATTTTATTATTATTATTATTTTGTTGTTACTAATGCAATGATTATTATTATTTTATCATATAATTATTAATTGCATACAATTTGGCAACACTGTATACTGCATAGTAGCACATGTATCTGGGTATATAATCAAATAACTGACTTGAATACATACAATATGTGTACATCCATATCAAAAGGATGCACTTGTCGGAGCTACATGTGTCTCATTTCACATAATAGCTAGGAATACAGAACTTGATTCAATTCAAGTGGAGGTCACTTCAAATCATCCCCAAGTGACATGGTTAAGGAATGTTCTCTCTATTCCTAAACCATGTGACTTGGGGATGATTTGAAGTGACCTCCACTTGAAATGAGTCTGGTATTTATTCCTAGCTATTATGTGAAATGAGACACATGTAGCAGCCGACAAGTGCATCCTTTTGATATGGATGTACACATATCGTATAAAAATAACACTCTATAATTGCTGATAAACACTGCATAAAAATAAAATCAACACTCATTTGGGTGGTCATAGTTTTTGATGTTAGTAATTAAGGCAAATAATATAGATATAATTATGTATATAAATGTTTGGAGAGTTGTGTTGTACCCAGCAAACATGCAAATAATCTTAAAATGTTATAACATCATGTTATCTGCTTTTTTCCTATAAAATTATGTAATCTTTAAGATTTTAACATCGTTTGATGCTGCTGAGATATCATTTGCAACTAACAAAATTCTTTGCATGTTATTATCAATGTTTATACCTTATTTTCACCTTAAATGTTTGACCCCTCAAGAAAGTGTGGACTTTCATTTTGTGTGTATTTATTATTGCATTTTCATACATAGTACTGATCAACAGATTTCATTATTAGGTAAAAAGAAAATAGTACTCAAAGCTTGCGAAGATTTTAATATCCAATGCAGAATGTAATTATTTTTCCCCAACTTCCCCCCCCCCCCCCCGACTCAAACTCAGTCAAAATAAGCTTAAGAAAAGTTGAATGCTTGGAACCTTCAAAACTTACACTATTAACACATAATGAAATAATTCATGTTCACCTGTTTAAAGTGTTAATTAAACAATTCTTCCAACAACAACTACTACAACATCAACAACAACAAGAACAAGAACAAGAACAACAACTAGAAGGCTATATATTTGTACACAAATACGGCTATACCCGCATGTTATCGGTGTACCCAAACTTACAGTCCTTATTTGCTGCACTCTCGTGCAAATAAAGAACTTGTAAAAAGTCCCCTCCCAGGGGAGTTGTCTCTCCATAGATTGCCGTTGTCAGTCTCTCTTATTCACAGTGAGGCTATATAATATGATTAGCGGAAAACTATTCCAGAGGGAGTATGTAAATTAAATGGAACAGCCATTTCAGAGGGAGTATGTAAATTAAACGGAACAGCCTATTTTGGGACCATTTCAGAGGGAGTATGTAAATTAAATGGAACAGCCAATGGGTATGTAATTTAACTGGAACAGCCTTAAGGCTTCACGCTGGTATTTCCAATTATTATTTTAATAATTATAATACGGATATGTCTGTTTAGTCCTACATGTGTGGGGAGGGGGTATTGGGGTGTTAGTAACAATATAATTCTCAGGTGCTACTGTGTACAAATTCTAAGCCCGGAAGCTGCTTTATTTGATGAGAAACGGCCGGCCCTTTGTTTTAACATTTGGGGCCCTGGGGCCCATAATATTTGACTTATGAGGTCCATGGACATATGTTGAAGTTTAATTCTCTAGTGCTATCAGTAGACTCAAGCTGGGCACTGTAGCTGCTTTATTTACTGAGTAACGGCCGGCCCTATGTTTTAACGTTTGGGGCCCTGGGGCCCATATAATGTAATATATGGGGCTCACATGTACATATAACAATGTGATTTTAAGATGCAATATGTGTACTAACTCTGAGCCCTAAAGCTGCTTTATTTACAGAGTAACGACCGGCCCTATGTTTTAGCGTTTGGGGCCCAGGGGCCCATATTATGTGACATATGGGGTTCATATATACATATGACAATATAATACTGAAGACCTATCTGTGTACCAAATCTGAGCCCTGTAGCTACTTTATTTGCTGAGAAACGGCCGGCCCTTTGTTTTAACCTTTGGGCCCCTGGGGCCTCTAGCCTTGTACATCTGGGGCCAAAATGGGCAAAAGGCACATCTACAATTTAGGGCTTATACATGTGCAACATATGAGCCCTAGTGTCCTTGTAGCTTTAGAGCTAGGCTTGTCAATCTGTTGCCCCTTATTTTTAACATTTGGGCCCCTGGGGCCCATAATATATAACATATGGGGCTCATGTATACTTGTATTTATAGAGTACCCCTGGGGCTATTAGTGTACCAACTCACGGCCCTGAGGTTGCTCCATCTGATGAGAAACGGCATGGTTTGTGTTTTTACATTTGGGCCCCTGGGGCCCGTGACCTTGACCTCTGGGGCGGGATGGGCAAAAGGCACATCTACGGGGTAGGGCCCATAAGTGTACCACATATGGGCCCTGGGGCCCTTGTAGTTTTAGTGCTAGCCTTGACAGAATGATGTGTTTGATGAAAAAGGAGGAGGAAGAGGAGAAGAAGAAACCACAGGATGGCAATATACCCGTCCATGCTTCGCATGCGGGTATAACAACAACAACAACAACAACAAAATTGTGGAAGAAATTTAATTGCCAATTTATCTGAGACAAATGCACACCGCAAAACAAATGTGTGCAGCAGTTTTGAGAATTGAGACATACTATTTTTTTGCCTCATGAAAGTCGTCATATTATAATATTGGTTTATGTTATGTATAATACAACTACTAAAAAAATAAATAGGTACTTATTGAAAGATTTCTGGCAGAAATACACCCTGCATTATCAGGTAAGTGCGCTTTTAAATTTGAGCCAAACAAATGAGGTAAAATGAAAGAAAACAGTAAATTGTGAATGTATATAGGTCGGGATATAGGTATTTGATTAAAACCTCAGATTTTTTGACAAATACAGCACCCGATGCCTTGTTTTTTGCAGGTTATTTTTTTGTTAATTAAAGTACATTACAATCGTGCAAAAATCAGAACTTCAAAAAGCATTTGAATGTGTCCTCTTCAGCAAATCTAATAACATTTCCATGTCTACTTATATAGCTGCTTCAGCAATCTTGATTAACAATGCCAGCAAAACATCAAAATTGTACAAATATTTCAATTACTGTTTTGCATCAAACTATAAGTATCAGTTGAATTTGAAGTTAGTTGTGATTCTCTTCATTTAGTAAAAGCATTTATTTCTTGTACACCTTTAGACAACTAAAAATAGTAAAATAGTGTCTTCGTTCACATAAATTAAAGGGACATTATAATATTTTGATTAGAAAAATTGTGAGGTTTTACCAAGACATTGCATACGCATTTTAAACATGTATAATGAGAAAACATTGGCATGTCACATAGATCATTTTGCCATTTTGTACTTTCCATGACCCCCTGCTGGGATCACAATTATCGTAATTATACCTTTTATTACAGTTGCACCCTATATAACTTTCAGGGCATAAAAGAAGAATATTGCAAGACAATTCAACAACTCTTCCTATACCTTTGTACAGGATCGAGCCAACCGTTGTTAATCCGTGATGAATCCACACTTTTACTGTAGCGTATAAGGAACGCAAGCGAGACTACGCGTTACGCGAGAGCGCGTAAAATTCGTCATGCCTGGAACCTTTGTGCGTATGCAAGCTTACAAGTTGAATTCAGTATTTTTAAGGTAGGAGTAAACATTGCTGTTTTATTCTGTAGTTTTATTGCTGATATCAACAGAGAAATCATGGAAGTGTTTGTAGGGCTGAGTGGCAATTGTTAGCTGACATTCCTCGTAAAATAATCGTGAATTATACCATCTTTAGCTTCTTTTCGTTATTGAAGGGATTCAGTCATGTCTCACCGTTGTTCATCACCGATTAACAACTCGCGTCCGGCGTGTCTACGTGGTTTACTTCGCTCGGGCAGCTAAAGCACGCAGACGATGCGGACGCATCGTTGTTAATCGGTGATGAACAACGGTGGAACATGATTAAATCCCTAAATCGCCCATTACACCATACATAAATATGTCATCAATTCCATGGACAGGCTGCACAGGTACCATATTCAATCTTGTAATTCTACAGCAGGAAAAAAAAAAGAAAAAATATGCATAATTAAAAAAAAATCAAATACAGTATTTTATGAATCACCATCCTCATGTTTTTTTTTGTTAAAAATTCAACTAAATAGGTCAATAATTATGCTGAAGGAGATGTAAATCTAAATGAGGGTAAACAAAGAAAATTTTCGTTAAAATTTGTAATTTTGTTATTCTTTGCCAAAAATTGTGAAATAATATTAGTAACAACTATCAGGAAGGGTTTCTGGTAATTTTAAGCCAAAATAATAAGGTAAAATGAAAGAAACCCACTTACTATTTTGGCTGCATAACTGTGGTACTCTATGGGGAACTTAGTATTTTAATAAAATAAAGGGGGATTTGATGATCCTAGCATCCTCTTTTTATGACATTTTTCAGTCGATATCCATGAAAAAAGCTTATTCCCAAATTTTGAGTTGATTCCGATTTTGCGTTTGTGAGTTATGCATGATTATGTGCGTTACTGCTCCATAGGCCACTGTTGTAATTTCATTCTGGCATACCAGAACGAATTTCAAATTTGATGATATTTTTGCTAAATGAATTCATCTGCAAAAATGTTGGTACATAAACATTATGTAGCCAGAGTTTTCCGGTGGTATAAAAATCTCAACTTTTTTTTTTTAAAGAAGTGGGGGGATGAGGCTGTGGATCACAAAATGCACTTTATATTCAAAAGTAGGCCAAGGAAAAAAATCATCCTTGATTAGGATTTGAACCTGGGACACAGGCTCTTACCAACTGAGCTATCAATAAAGCCAGTGGCATCGAAACGTTATAGTAAGCTATATAGGCCCAAGGTTCCAAATCGTATCTCCCCCACTTCTTCAGCAACAAGCATTAAGGGCAAATAAAATTTGATCAGTTCAAGCAAAGTGATTGGAGAAAACTTGGCAACTAAAAGAGGAAGAAAAAAATATTTGAAAAAATATTATTTCTCCTTAATGCTTGGAACCCTGGGCCTAAATAGCATACTATAGCACTTCAATGTCATTGGCTTCCTTGATAATCCGTTGGTCTAGATTAGAGTGGCAAGTTTTCCGTGATTTAAAACACAGAATTCTGCGATTTTCCGTGCGCACAGTGTATTTTACCCATACGAAAAATCATTCCGTATGGACCGTACCGTGCATGCACAGATCACAGACAGTGACGCAATCAGCCAATCAGCTGTTGGGAAATCATTAACCCAATGACGTCATCGCTGCATTTTCATTGATAAAATTCAGAATCGTTCAAAAACACGAGTTTTTAATTGCAAATATTTAATTTTTTTAGGTATGAATGTCACTGTCTATCTCAAATTAACATCGTGTATTATCGTAGCGTTGAATGCGCTGAAGCTTGTGAGGCGGATTTGTTGCAAATTTGGCGGATCTTTTGTTTTTTGAGACATTAAAAATCCATCTTTCGCATGGCCGCTGTGTGTGTGTGTGTGTGTGTGGGAGCGGGGTTCAGCTATGCACGCGCTGCATGCATAAACACTAGTACTGCTGACTGAGTGTACCAATCGTAGCAGGGTGTAAAATATACAACAAAGTCAATGTTTAATCTCAAATACGTTATGGGGTAAATATACGCATTTGAATAATTTAACAATAATTTGAATCTGAAAAATAAATGAACATGAAAGTTCATGAGTGATTTTACAACATATTTGACTGTTGGATAAATATGGGTGCTGCAGCTTTAGAGCTAAGGCAATATGGCGCATGGGTAAATTACACTGTGGTGCGTGGTTTTAAATACTAAATTTTGTATTTTCCGTGATGTAATTTCAATTCCGTGTTCTTATTCGGGGTAAAAAGAAGTTACTTGCATTATCTTCTTAGTTGTTTTAAGCCTGATATCTTTGAACATGGACTTCATTTTCATTATTTTAACCTCACATCTCATTATTTTTGCTTCATTTTTATTGTTCTCCAGGAAAAAACATGTTTCCCGTGAATTTCCGTGTTTTTCTGAAATTCTGTGAATTTGTCCATTTTTCCGTGACACAGAAAACTTGCCACTCTAGTATAGATATCCAGGAGTCCCAGGTTCAAATCCTGGTCAAGGTTAATTTGAGGGAAAGAATAAAATTTAATTATGTGCTTGAAGAAATAGAAGAATACGTTTACTTAAGTCATGTTGTCAAAATGAGTCACAACTACTTTAACAAAGTTAGAAGAGTAAGAACGGGATGGGGTGTTTTTGGAAAATTGAATGGGGTAATGCAGAGCGACATGCCATTATGTCTTAAAAATAAAGTCTACAACCAGTGTTACATACAGCTCAGAAACTTGGGCCATGACTCAGAGGATGGAGCAGAAGTTGAGAGTGGTTCAACACAGTATGGAAAGGAGCATGCTTGGGATCACAAATGATCAGAAGAATGACACAGGTCACCGATGTCATCCAGACTGTGAAACAAAAGAAGTGGTCTTGGGCTGGTCACCTAGCTAGAACATTAGATGGACAATGCACCAAACCGGTTACAGAATAGGAAGACAGGGAGGTAGATAGGGATGAAATTACTAAATTTCTTGATGTAACCTTGATGAGAAAGATGCAAGATAAATCAGAGTGGCGACACCTTGGAGAGGCCTTCACCCTACACAGGATGATGACGATGAATTATCTACTTTGCTACATTTTCTACATGGATAAAACTTACTGGATTAGCTGTATTATAATCATCTTTGTTCTTTGCAGCATCAGCCACAGCAGCATTTTTTCTGGTGACTTGTCTTGCTTCATATGTAGAAGTTATGCAATCTAAAAACAAAACAAAAAAAGCCATAGTTTGAATTTGTGTGATGCATTGAAAATACTACTAATTGATGTGATTATTCATATTGCCTAACACTAATTGAAACAGGGTACAGAGGGGGCATATTTCAACCAATTTTAGTGTCTTCATCCCAGTTATAAACAGAGCCAGAGATAAAAATACTAGTATGCTCCTGACGTCACCTGTCAGTCAAACTCGGAAACCATTTGTTTATAGTTTGTTGTGATGACTGACTCTCTGAACGCATCAGTAAAACAGTGTGCCTTATGGTTAATTTTATGGGAAACTTTCTTTCCTGAAGGCACCATGTCAACAATGCCTAGAAAAATTGCTTTTTGCTTTGTGAAGTACCAATTTTTTTACCATTTTCTGTGATTCATTTTCTCTAAGAACATTTCATTATAGAGCTTCATTTTCTCAGAGAACATTTCATTATAGAGCTGCTACTTCATGGAATAGACTTCCTTTTAATCTCTGTGCCAATTTGGATTCACTAAGCTTGAATGAGTTCAAGAATGCCCTATAATTTTGTTTATGTATGTATTTAAGACATTAATAAGGAACTCGTTAATTTGTTAATTTGAACTTGTTCTAAATTTCCATGTTTGTATATTATTCATATTCTTATAATGTTATTTGTATATCAATGTTATATGTATGTTATCAGGGCTTCCAGGGAGACCAGTACTTTCGTATGATGGAATTTTCCTGAATAAATAACGAATAAATAAATAAATAAATAAAATAATGAAGGCACCAGATGAATCAACCTTCCTTTTACGTACTACTAAACAATCAGGGGTCATGGGGAGTTAAATTGACAGTGACGTTAGACACAAACTATTCTATTTAATTCAGTAATTCAGATTTCATAAAACATGAACACACAAACACTGTGGACATCGATGGTTATAAGACCTATTCCAAAGGGTGCCACACACCATATAAAGAATGAATTCAGCTGATATGTCCCCCATAAGGGTATAATGTTAGCATGGTTAGATCCATGGTGTGGGGCGATTGTCAGATTTGTTAAGTCAATAATTTCAATATGTGACACCATCTGGTCCATGAGAGCCAAAGGTGGCAAATATGAAATTGAGATCAAGGCAAACAATAAAATACATAATAGACAATACAAAACTTCAGAACTTTAGAACCAGCTATGCTAGACCTCCTTTTCCCTTTATCACTGTCAACCTGATGAACCTAGTACTACCCAGGGCTTTAGCTGAGGGGAGGGGGTCCAGCAAAACTTAGACTGATCCTACCCTAATTTGGTCACTTCTTGTAATATTTGTACAATATCACTTGCATCACACCCAACAGAGTGCTTAGTAGGAACACACACAAGAAGTACAAATAACAAATAGATTATAGTGGGAATTCCAATTGAATGAACGCAGCTTTTAATAGCGTGACGAACATTTGCGTACACTGTGCGATGTACGCCAGCGTGTGCGACTGTGCGTGACTAACGCGAAAGTGAATCCAACCATGCCAACGCACTCGTGATTGGTTAGCATTGTATCCAAGGTTGTGCGTTCACGTTGTAGTTTGAAATACAATCGCGGTTGGATCGAGTACAGCTGTTGAAAGCTGCGTTCATTCAATTGGAATTCTTACTATAGTAAATTATGTGGTATGTGCCCCAACCAGAAGAGAAGTTCTTGGGCTTTTGTAGATGGTAAAAAATAAATAAATTAAAAAAAAAAAATGACCTCAAGCTTTGACCTCACACCAGTTGATATCACACATGCAAATGTACCCCAAAATGGTTATTGTGTCCAGGCTAAATCCCACTGGAATTCATTATAGCAAGTGTGAGAAATCATCAAAAGAAGCCTAGGGTTAACATCTATTTGCATTTTCTGCACAGACACAATGCCACCCGACATACATCAAAGGTCATTTGATAGTCCCCTTCCTAAACTTTGTTTGTTAGCCAGTATACCATCAAGAGCTCTATGTACCTTGCACAGTCAATGTATTATCTTGCGATTCTACTACTGCCCCGCCCATCGTGATCACACACCTAAAATGAAACAAATGAAAATATTGTCATTATTAGATGTTAGAGTAGAATTGATGGGATAGATACAGGATTGGAGAGTTAGATTGGCAACAGATGTAACAACCAGGGTGTTAGCTATCCACCCATTCATCTGTCATTTTTGTCAGGCAGGTTGCTCCTGGGACAGGCAAGTTTAATACCTGTGATATATGCTAACTTTAAAAAATAAAGCTTGAATAAATTTTATGAACTCAAAGCAAGACCAGACTAACAAATCAAGGCTACAGCAATAGCTTTTTGAACCGATTGAACCCCCAGATGGGGCAGAAGTCTGGATTATGTTTTGAGTGTAAATTTTGGACAGCCAGTTTTGGTGAAAATGATGGGTAATAATAATAATAATAATAATGGAGCGTATTTATACCGTGCAAAAATCATCAAAAAGATCTCAGGGCACGAAAACAAAAAAGGAAAGTATACACAATGAAACACAAAAAACCTTAAGATTCAGGGAAAGCATGTTGGAAAAAATGAGTTTTAAGACTACATTTGAATTAAGCGAGAGAAGTGATATTGTGGATACTTGTCAAATCCTAGCTAAGACACAGATAGATATAGCAAAATTGTAGCAATCTATCGTAAACAGAAAATTACAGAAAAGGGATGAAATAAAAGTATAAAATGTGGTCAGTCTTGTGCATTTCTAGCCTTACCTATATGTTCCTGATGTTCTAGTATGTGTGTTGATGTGCAGATAACTCAGTGGTTTATAATCCATGGAGCGAATCTTATTGAAATAAATAAAGTGACCTAAGCCAGTGGCCGTTATCTCCATCTCATCAGTACCGCCCGCTGCTGGTGTAAAAAACCAACTAGTGTCAGCGCTTACGGAAGTATCAGCAAACACACCTTTACAGACCAATGTGACATAATTACCATTGCAGACTGTTCTGCTAATTGCTGTAGAACAAATTACTGTTGATGTAAAAATATAAATATAAAATATGAGCTGTGCGGCATTAAAAACTGTAAGGGAAAGGGAGTGGAGGCATATAAGGTCATGTCTTCCATAGGGGTGTATGGATTTCAACTGGAATAGCCCAATCCTAATCCTGTGATGCATCACTTTTGAAAAGCAAAACATTGCTTTGAAAAGTGATAAAAAATGCTACAAATTACATTTATTGGGCATCCACTGATTTTGATAATTATTGTTTTGAATTAATTAAAAGGGCATTTCGTGATCCACAGCCTCATCCCCCACTTTTCTCAAAAAAAGTTGAAATTTTTATATCACTGGAAACCTCTGGCTACATAATGTTCATTTAACAAACTATTTCTTGCAGATTAATTCGTTTAGCAAAGATATCGTGAAATTTGAATTTCGTTCTGGTGCACCAGAACAAAATTACAATGTATTGTCTATGGAGCGGTGTAATACACATAATCATGCATAACTCGCAAACGCAATATCGGAATCAACTGAAATTTTGGGAATATGCTTTTTTCGTGGATATGTACTGGAAAATGTCATAAAAAGAGGATGCTATAAGGATCACGAAATACTCCTTTAATTCATTAAAGGTAATGACTAATGATCTTGAAAAACAAATTAGTAAAATGATAGATCCAATGTAGTTCACGTGATAAGCAACATTGCTCAGAGTTCAAATTTTGTTAAAACACTGTTGCAGAAACAATGGCTATTGATCAGCTCAACGCTCTGAAAATGGAAGTATATTTATATGCATATTTTACTGCAATATGAATTTAGCTTAATCCTCAACATGATAAACTCTTTTTCTAATTCTACACTTATTATGATGACCCAAATCTTCTTGGCATATTCTCTGAATTTTGGCATGTTTGGCTACAATAATGAGATGGTTTTTTGTTTGTTTGTTTTATTTCTTCTTTAACCTGGGACACTCAATCCGTTGAAAACACAATTAATCATCTGTTCTTCCTTGAGGCCCAGGGGTAATATAACTGCAAAGAAACTCACCTCCAGATGCAGTGAATCCAGTGGTCCTGCAAGAACAATAAATGGAAGAATTTTATACAAGAAATTTACTCATTACATATGCATCCTGTCATCTTTCATGGCGCTATCTAGATTAAAACATTACCAATCACTGTAAAATGTCAAAATCAGGGTCTTTTTATTAGAAAGGAAATGCTACAAATATTTTAACTGATTTGGCAAATATTGGAATTACTTTTTTTCAACCACCTCGATCGCACCATCTTTTTTAGTGTTCCAGATTAATTACTTTGCAGAAGGCAAATTCCTATTGCAAACATCCAAATTAAATTTAGAAAGTGAAAAAAACTGTTAGGCTATAAAACAGTCATATCTCAAAGCCCCCGCACACATTAATTTTTTTTCTTAGTGTATCCATGTCAGTTGAAACAGCAAATTCATTTTTTATTCCCCCTTTTTTAGAAACATTTTTGAAGAAAATTACTTGATTTGTACTTCAAATGTGTAAATCAACCACAATTTTATGCAGTGTACTTTTGAATACTTGAAAAAAGTTTTTAACAAATCTTTAAAGATCGAAAAACACATTCCGCCGTTGTTTTTGAAAATGACATGGGTTTTGAGACATTGGCCTTATCAAGCATTTTGTTCAATGTTGTATTGCTACTTACAGGTAAGGTGGATATATAGTATCGAACTGAGCTTGGGTTTGCGCTACTCCATATTGTAAATTTATTTGGATCACTTTGTTATGAGTTGTAGCATACAAGTATCTATCATCTCCATCTGGTAGTAGTCCAAGACCAGTAATTGGAGCACCATCAGTCTATAAATGAAGAAAAAAAATTGTATTTAGAAAAGCCCTGATGGAAAGTTGGTTAACAATGGAAACCAAATATACATATGATCAATGGGCTATTACATTTGAAATCCACACTACCCCTGTGGAAGATTTTGGAAATATCTTCCACAGGGGGAGTATGTTTTTCAAATGTAATTGGTCATGGTTAATCATTTTGAAACCCCTACTCCCTCTGTATTATGGCTTCACCTATATCATTCACAACTGGAGTGAGTATTTCAAATTGAAGTTACCCAATTGTCTATTCTATTACTCCCTCTGTGGAAGACTTCAGCTAAATCTTCCACAGGGTGTGTGTTGATTTTAAATGGAATAGCCCAATGTATCACACACAATAAATGGTGAATGCTTAATGTGACCACAAATGGGCTGTAATTTTGGTATTTTCACTTTTTGAGATATTGGATAAGCAAATTGTCCTAAAAATAGGCTTGACAATGATATATTACACATTGCTTGTTTGCAAGATAATAAGAAAATTCAGTAAAGCAGTTCAGAAATCCTTTGTTTTTTGATGTTTTTTGAGAGGTAACAAGCCATGCTAACATTACAGCCCACATGGATGGTCACATACAACATCCTTTTCTATTACACAATGTATCCCAGAGCCTTTGTGGTTCTTCATATCACTGTATACACATTTGGTTATTTTACTATTGACTCTTTGCACAGTAATCTTAAAATAAGTTGCCTCTGGTTACTTACTGATTGCCAATATTTAATGCTGCTGTCACTCAATATACCATCACTACCATCATATATCTTCCAAATTTTACCAGAATCTGGAAACAAAATTGACACAGGTGTATGAGTTCATATTTAAACAAAGGGTCTAATATAAGTTCAGAGAAACACACATACACACCCCTTACATGTATTCACATGCAACCATGGACTTCCAAGGACTGACATTTCATATTGTGGACTTCTATATTATACACAAATCTGACAATCGCCACACCGTGGACCTGTACCTGACATTATACCTCGACAGGGGGCCCTGTCAGATTAATTCATTCAAAGATGTGTGGTACCCTTTTAAGTGGAATATGTCTTGTAACCATGAATGTCCATTGTGTTTGTGTGTCCATGTTTTATGAGCTTCAATTCATAAACCCAAAACACTATAATAGCCCTCCCCTACACACCACCTACTAATTTTGATCAGCAAATAAAGACTCAGGATTTTCTGGTTTCATCCTGCATCTAAAACTGGTTTTCTTCTCCGAGTATATTGTCCTGCAGAAATAAAGAAATGGTGATAATGGACTAAACAGACCTGCCAACTTGTAAGTTTTTTTTCCAAAAAATACAGTTTTTATTTATTTATTTATTTATTTAAACTTTCTTTACCCAGGGTAGCTCCTTCAATGTCAAAACACTGATTTCCAAGGAGGCCCTGCATTTACAATGTGAACAAGAAGCATATATATACAGTAATAAATCAGAAAATACATAATTATAAATGCCACATGAAATTGTGAACATTTGGGAAAACATGTAAATTCAGATAAAAGGCATATTACACTGGTTTTATCAAAAACAACTGCTTAAATTGAGCAATACTCATTGACTTAAAATTACATCTACTATCATTTGGAAGGCTATTCCACAATTTAGTAGCACGTGAATGAAAAGTTCTTTTACCTGCATTAATATTATATGGTGGTTCAAAAAGAGCAAAGTTGGTTTGACTCCTGGTTCCTTTAGAGTGCATATCATGCATAAAAGTGAACTGAGAGGAAAGGTAATCAGGAGCCATTCCTTTCAGGCATTTGAAGGTGAGTGTTGCCATATAGTTGAACCACCTATCATTTAATTTATTCCAGTGAAGAGTACTCATCATGTCATCAATTGGTGTTCTGATATCAGCAGAAAGAATAATACTGAGCAAGCCTATTGTGAAGAATTTGAAGGAGTTGTAGAGCTCAACAGAACAGTTAGACCAAACAGTATTACAATAATCAAAATTAGGCATAACAATTGCATTAGCAAGCATGATGAGGTATCTTTTGGAATATAAGGTTTGACACGTTTAATTACACCACATCGCTTAGAAATACAGGAAGACATTGCATTAATATGATCAGACCAAGCCATGGTAGGATCAAATGTAACACCAAGATACTTAAATACATCTACACGCTCAATAGTATCATTATTGTAATATAAACTAACATCTGTAAAGTTTTTTAACACCCTGCTAGTGCCAAACACCATGAACTTAGTTTTCTGAATGTTTAATGTAAGATTATTATTCTTGAACCAGTCAACAATTTTAGATAAATTACATTGAAGCTTTGATTGAAGAGTATAAGAGTCATTAGCAGTACATAGTAATGTGGTGTCATCGGCATACATAGTACATTTACAATCAACACTATTAGAAAGACTATTAACAAATATTATAAAAAGAAGCGGGCCTAAAATAGAGCCTTGAGGAATGCCAATATTAATGTTCTTAAAATCAGATAATGTGGCATTAATGTTAACAGCTTGAGCTCTATTACCAAGATAAGATTCAAACCACTCAAGTGTTGTACCTTTAATACCATAGTTGCTAAGTTTTTCAATTAAAAGAGAATGGTTAACACAATCAAAAGCCTTTTTGAGATCAAGAAATATTGCACCAGTGGCTTGTCCATTATCCATGTTTTTTAAAATGAAATCTTGAACATCATTCAGGGTAGTTGCTGTTGAGTGATTGCTACGAAAACCAGATTGGTTCTCTGACAGAATACCCATAGAAGTTAAATAAGAATATAATTGATTATGAACAGCTCTTTCGATAATTTTGGAAATGAGAGGCAGGACAGAAATAGGCCTGTAATTTCCAACATCCAATTTATCACCTGCCTTAAAAATTGGGGTGACTTTAGCCAACTTCCAGTCTGTTGGATAAACAGATGTATTTAAAGAAAGATTACAAATATATGCTATAGAATGACAAATGTATGGTGCAGCTAGCTTCAACAACTTGACACTAAAATCATCCATGCCAGGTGACTTATTGTTTGGAATATCGCAAATATGCTTATATACAAACTCTGGGGTAATATAACTAAACTTAAAAGTACTAGTACATGTATTAAAACTGTTGCTACCAACATTTACATCATCAAAATCTTTAGCAAGTGTAGTCCCTATTGAGGTAAAATAATCATTGAATACATTGGCAGTTTCTTTAAGAGAAGATGTCAACCTACCATCATTATCACTCTTCACAGTTTTGATTGTTGAAGAAGATTTTGAAGGCAATAATTTCTTAATTGTAGACCAGAGCTTTTTATAGTTTCCTACATTACTTGTGTTGGAATCAGTATAAAATTTCTTTTTAAGAGTGTAGCATAAGTTATTTGCTTTATTACGATACATTTTGCCATTTGCCAATCATGCGAATCATTTGTCTTATGAGCCTTACCATAATAGAAATCGCGATCTTTACAAACAGATAGAAATTCACTGGTGATCCATTCAGGTTGAGAACCTTTTATGCGCTTCTCTCTGATAGGTGCATGGATATTACAGGCATCATTAAACACTGATTTCCATGTGTCTAAGGCTATATTTACATCATTAATACTTTGTACACAGTTCCAATTAGTCTTACTGATTGTATTCACAAACTCTTGCTCATTAAAATTCCTATAGGATCTGGTTTTAGTAATTTTAGGAGAAGACTTAATTTGTTTCATTTTGCGAACAACATAAATAAGATTGTGGTCACTAAGTCCCAGACTATGAACACCAGATGCAATAATAGTTTCTGGTCTTGTTACAAAAGCAAGATCAATAGTTGTTTTACTCTTCTCCGTAATTCGAGTGTAATCCTTAATTACTTTGAGTGAATTGTGAGTGATTTGCTAATTTAGAAACTTTCCTAGATTCAGTACCAGGCTTAGATACATCAAGATTAAAATCACCTAAGACAATTACATTATCATACATAGAAACACAATTTTGAAACATAGCATCAATCCTATCAGTGTATTCAGCTATAGCATCTGGAACACGATAAACAGTACCAACTAAGATGGGTTTGCTGTGAGGAAGACATATTTCAACCCAAAGTGCTTCAACATCATTGATAAGAAGATTGCTTTTTTCAACAAAGGTTAAATTATCCTTAATGTAAATTACATTTCCCACATGGTTTTCATTTTCCTGTCTATTCTACACAAATTATAACCATTAATTTCAATTTCAGAATTATCAATACCACTTGTAAGCCAAGTTTCATTGAGTGACAACAAATCAATATTATTATCATGAAGAAGAATGTCAATATACTCAACTTTGTTTTTTAAACTCTGAACATTAAGGTGAGCCATTTTTAGACCTTTGCCAAGAGCACATTTGAGATCAATAAAAGGCTCTTTACTATAAGGAAGTTCATTCCAACATGTCCTATAGAAACATGATTGACACCAATATGGGCCATTGTTATTATAATCAGTGACACAGTTATTATGAAACATCAATGAACATTGAATGCATGAAATGGTTTGATGAGATGGGATTATCTTGCAAGTACACTCAGCACAAATTGTATTGTTATCACTTGAGACTTTACAATGAGATGGTTGATGGGATGAAAGGATGGTGTTGTTAACAGTGTTAGTTGTGTCACTGTAATTATTTACACTATTATTGCACATATTATTATTTTCACTACATATTGGAGAAACATAATTATTAAATGCATTTGAATTACAATTACTTGGCATTTGCAGATAAATTGCACAATCAGGATTTGAAGAAGTATCAACATTGAAAACATTATTAACATCTACATTTAAATTAGTTCCTTTGTTACAAGGGTTCATGTCCATAGGTTTTATCACACTGTCATTGATCTTCCTCTTATTTGTAGAAACACAAATAGTATTTTCTGCACTTTGTATATCAAACTTTTCTTCAGAAGAATTTTGAATATTTGTTGTTGCTTGTTTATCACATGAAATGTTTACATTATTATTTACAATATTGTCACTTTTCAAGATTACCATTGTCCAAAAACAAAAAATCCTGAGCGTATCAGCTGTGATTGGTGCATTGGTATGTAAACAAAGGCATGTTAGGCATATTATTAATCAATCAGAATGTTGCATAGAAAAGCACTAGGCACCCTGCGAGAATCATCAATGGCCATTCATCCCGGGCCATTCATGCATTGAGCATGCCAGTAAAGATAATAGTTTCATGATCAGTTTAAGCATGTATTTTTAAATATGTTTTTGACTTTGTCAACTCAAAGATACAAAAAAAAAAATTCTTTGGAACCAGAGGATTCAGTGAAATGGAAATTCATAAAGTCGTTTCGGAAAGGAGAAAATCATGCACGAAGTGCAATTTGCAGTGTGGATTTTCAATGAAAAATATGACTTTTGGGGTTTCAGAATACAGTTTTGTGATCTCAAAGGTTGGCAGATCTGACTAAATGGTAACCAAGCTCCAAACCCAACCCATATCTGTCTACATGTACCCCCACATATTTAGGGCTGTGCAATAATTATGTGCCCTGGAGAGAGCAAAATTAGGAGGCAAGAATATTTTTGGAAAACAATTAAGTTAAAGCATCCCGGGGGTGTGAAGGAGGGGGAGTGGAGGAGGGGGTGTGGAGAAAGGGGTGTGGAGGAGGGAGTGGCTGGAAATGAAAGGCAAAATAAAAACCATAGATCGCAAAAGACCGCCAACAGCTGCCTCTCAATAAGGATGTGCAACTACATTGCCCGCAGGCCTCAAAAGAACTACAAACCGCAAAATTTGGATATCCAACTAGATTACCCCGCAGGCCTACAAAGAACCACAAACCACGAAATATGGATATGCAACAAATTAAAACCACAAACAGCGAAAGACTGCCAACAACCACAGCTCAATATGGATATCCAACAAGATTCCCCCGTAGGGCTACAAAGAACCACAAGCCGCGAAATTTGGATATCCAACTAGATTGCGCCGCTGTGCTACAAAGAACCACTAACTGTAAAATATGGATATTCAACAAATTAAAACCACAAACCGTGAAAGACCGCCAATAACTGCCGCTCAATAGGGATATCCAACTAGATTGCCCCACAGGGCTACAAAGAACCACAACCGCGAGATTGCAGCATGGTCACTGAGTAGGTGAGTCACGCGGCTCGGTTGCTCCACTATTTCTGTTCATTTAACCCATTCCCCCTCGGATTTGAGAGCTACTGTTCCAAGATGAATAATAACCAAGGTTCAGGGAAGCATAAGAGACCAGGAACACCTGGGGAGCTCAAGGGAACAACAAGAAAAAGCAGGCTAAAAACTGGACTTTGCGTCGACAAGCGCAGGAGTTAAGCTTATGCAGCCATGATAATTCCAAGTCACAAGCAGACGGCGGCGGCGCTGTGCATGAACAACAACCACAATGGTTTACAGCATACGAGCAAAGGTTGGAGGATCGTTTTAAATCTTTGTATTTGAAGATCAAGCTGGAAGTTAGTGAAGCCCTGGATTTTCACAATGAAGCATGTGATTCCAAAGTGAAGGAGTTGCAATCAGAGATAGATAAGTGTTGGGACAAAATAGATGATTTAGAAAACCGTGCTCGTCGTAATAACATTGTGCTGTTTAATATCCCAGAAGGTTCTGAAGCAAATCCAAGCAACTGCATTGACTTTGTGAACAATTTGATCACAGAATTCATCGACCCCAATATTCCAGAAGGATCAGTTGATATTCAGCGAGCCCATCGTACGCCGACTGGACCTCCTAGACCAGGTCAGATAAAGCCCCGACCCATTCATGTATATTTCAACCAATTTTCTCAGAAAGAAATGGTTCGCAAGGCAGCAATTCCAGCTTTCAAAGCAACAAAGTATAAGAACTGCAAACTCTTTGTGGCTGAGGACATAAGCAAGCGTCTCCAAAATAAGAGAAAGGAAATGTTACCTACCTTCAAGAAGCTTCGTGAGGAGGGCAAAAGACCCTTCTTTTCCTACCCGGCCATCCTGAAATATTGGGAAAAGCAGGCGCTGTCAAAGTCTTCAAGATCACACCAGATGTGAATCCTTTCAGTCGTCAGAATACCCCATTGAGGTCTCAGCAACCATCAGTTTAGTCTAACTTTCAAATTCAAGAACTTGAACTTTCTTCAGTGACATTCGGTTGCATATTTGCTTTCATCCAAATATCTTCATTTTGGCAAAACACTTTCATTTTCCAGCTTCAGTATTAAGCAGACATTTTGTGTCTTCTTGCCAGTTTTCTTTGGAAAAAAATGTTTGAAATTGAAGTTTAAAAGTTTAAAATTCAAGTCCAGCTCTTAAAAAAATTAGGCCATTTTCTTTGGACTTGAACCATTTTGTGAAAAAGGACACTTATGACGTTATTAAGTACTGTTTCTCATGTTTGTTCCCTTTCGCGGGAATTTAGGTGGCACAAACATTGCTGATATGTTAATTGAATCTTTTAATTTTTCCTTTGAACAAGGCCTTTTGTCTCTTTCCCAAAGAAATGGTGTTGTTACTTTGCTTCCTAAAAAGGACCGTGATCCTATTTTTGTTAAAAATTACCGTCCTATTTCCTTATTGACGACTGATTATAAGCTTATTGCAAAGACCATGGCTAATCGTCTCAAACTTGTTCTTCAGGATCTTATTCATGATGATCAAACTGGTTTCATGAAGGGTAGGAATATTGGTTGTAACATTAAGTAACATTATTGATTTGATTGAATATTCGATATGAATAATATCCCAGGGTCTATTGTTTTGTTAGATATAGAAAAGGCTTTCGACAGCGTTGAACACAGTTTCTTATTTCAGGTTTTAAGTCGGTTTAATCTTGGGGATAATTTTATTCAGTGGGTCAAAACTTTTTACAATTGCGGAAAAGTTATGTTATCAATAATGGTTTTCTCAGCAATCCTATTGACATGTCTCGTGGAATTTTTCAAGGCTGTCCTATTTCACCATTTTTGTTCCTTTTGCCATTGAAATTTTGGCTATCAGTTCACAGTAATGAAAAAATAAAAGGTCTTAAAGTGGGTAACATAGAAAAGAAAATTAATTTGCTGGCTGATGATACCACATGTTTCTTACAAGGGGATTTAGAATCTTTCCAATTTCTCTTCAACATCCTTGATAAATTTGCTTCCTTTTCAGGTTGCAAAATCAATATGTCAAAATCTGAGGCCATTCATATTGGCAGCTTAAAAGGTTCTGATTTCCATCCCTTTGAAGATATTGGGCTGAAGTGGAAGACAAACACCTTTAAAACCTTAGGTGTTAATTTTTCTCTTAATACACATGCTCTTTTTGAGCTCAACTTTACCCCTAAACTTCATCAAATTGAGCAAACACTCAATTGCTGGAGGAGTAGATATTTATCTCTCTTGGGCAAAGTTACAGTTGTAAAATCCCTGTTGTTACCCCAGCTCTTGTATCTCTCTGTTCTTTGTATAAACATTCCAAAAAGTGTTTTCAAGAAACTGAATAGTATGTTTTATAAATTCATTTGGAATGGAGGGAATGACAGAGTTAAGAGGGATGTCATGTGTAATGATTATGATAATGGTGGTCTTCGGATGATTGACCTTCTTGTGTTCTCACAGGCTCAAAAATTCGTGTGGGTTAAGCAGCTGCTTGATCCTAATTATTCTAGTTTTTTGAAATCCCTTGAATTTTCTGTTTTATCTTCTTTTTATCCAGATTATACTGTCTTGTTGAAGGCAGATGCTCCAGATTGTGTTTTAAATACCCTGTCAAATTGTCAGCTAATTGAGACTATCAAATTATGGTATTTATACAAATGCAAGATGAAGGAAAAATTAAACTGGTCCGATTTCCATCTCCAGGACCCAATTTGGTGGAATAAAGATGTTCGGTTAAAAACAAAAAAGTTTTTCTTTTACCCTACTTGGGATGAAAAAGGGATCCATTGCATTTCAGATCTTTATATGGGTCACATTTTAGTTTTTAGAATTTGATATTTCCATTAAAGACAGGAGAAAATACAATTATTTAATGAATGGGATTTATTTGGATTGGTTCCAGAACCCTAAGAACATTCAAGAAAACATTTTTGATACTATTTCTGCTTCGCTTTTAGATGCAGAGAAGGTTTCAAAACATGCCTACTCAACTCTTAGGAACCAAGCCACTGTTGAAGCTGAAAACAAATGGGTTGATTGTCTCGATGTGTTCGATGAAATTGAATGGAACTGTGTGCATAGTAGCAATTTTAAATGTACTATTGAAACCCAGTTACGATCTTTTTATTTTAAAGTTTTTCATAGGGCAATTTGTACAAATAATTTTCTTCACAGAATTGGTAGGGTGGATTCACCCAATGAAAATTGCCCGAAACAATTTTGCATTTATTTTAATGCAAGAATGTGTCTCCCATGTGGGATGAACTTTGTTTTTATATCAACAGTGTCACTGGGGATTCTTTTACATTTTCAAATTTGATAAAATGTTTGGTATCAGGGATACCTCAGAACATGACCTGTGTATTAATTTCCTTTTTCTGTGCCTTAAATTTTACATTCATAAGTGCAGATTTAAACAGACTAACCTTAGTTTCAATGCTTTTCTGAATATGGTCAAATTAAAGCAGAAAATTGAGTATAAAATTGCTGAAAGTAAAGGCAAACTGCGGCTCCATTTCAAAAAATGGACCATTGATCTTGAAGCATCTTAAATTGTTGTCCTTTTCTTCAATTTTTTTTTCAAACTGATTATGGCAGGATCAAGATGGGTGTAACCAAGTAATGTGTGCACTTGTTTGACACAAGACTGGTGCTTGTGTTTTGTTTGTAAGAGTGAACGTTCTCTTTGTCCATCGTCTTTGTCTCTTTTGTGATTGTCCTTTGTACCTGTTCTTAAAAATTTTGACTATAATATTATGTTTTAATTCATGATCGTTGGGAACTGGTGGCCCATTGTGTATGTTTTTTCTCCCTCCACCAGTTCCAAGAACAGGGAATAAAAACTTCAAAAAAAAAAAAAAAAAAAAAAAAAACCACAACCGCAAAATATGGATATCTAACAAGCTTAAACTACAAATTAGCCAGGGCTTGAAGAACTGTTAAAGAACGCCAACAACCGCCGCTCAATAGGGATATCCAACTAGAGGCTACAAAGAACCACAAACCGTGAAATTTGAATATCCAACTAGATTGCCCCGCAGGCCTATAAAGAATCATAAAACCGCGAAATATGGATATCCAACAAACTAAAACCACAAACCGTGAAAGACCACCAACAACCACCGCTCAATAGGGATATCCAACTAGATTGCCCCGCAGGGCTATGAAGAATCACACACTGTGAAGTATGGTTATCCTACAAGTTTAAGCTATAAATTAGCCCCCGATAGAGGGCAAGGCTTGAAGAATGAGGGAAATTAAAACCACAAACCGCAAAAGACTGCCAACAACCGCTGCTCAATAGGGATATTCAGCTAGATTGCCCCGCAGGGCTACAAAAAACCACAAACATTAAAAATAATTATCTTGCCATGTTGTGGCCGTTAGATGCTTCTGTAGTATAAGCCTAAAGCCTAGCTACATATACGCGTATTTCCCAGTTCCAACTTGTCAACCTGATAACTTTCCACGCTTGGAGCTGCTTGGCTACATTCATAAAAAGAAAGGAAATCTCCCAAACAAACATTGACAATGTAAAGAAAGCAGCAAGTTTAAAAAGCCCCCCATCTCGGCTCACCTTTTGAAACTTGGTCCCATTTTGAACATCAACAGCAAATCCGTGTTTTAATTTAATTTTCAACAAAATACAACGTTTCCAACATTCGTTTATTTGCTTAATTCAATCATTTATCATGAAATTAATATTATAAAACAAAACATATATAGGATAATGGCTTACCATGCAAGAACAAGATAATAACCTTTCTGGTCATTCCAGTATGCTTACAAATTAATATCGCATCGGTGCATTAAAGATACATATTCTGGAAATGTTTTAAGTTGCCAATATGATTATGTTTTTAATCGGTACCTTTTACAAATGGGACCAAGTTTCAAAAAGTGAGCCAAGGTGGGGGCTTTTTAAACTTACTGCTTTCTTTACGTTGTCAATGTTTCTTGGTAGATTCTAAAAGACTAATGAAAATAGTACCGAAAAGCATAAATATGCAAATTTTCCTGCTCTCTCAATATATATCTAGACCATTTTTAAAAGGTTTGCAAATTGGGATCCCCAAAATTTGGCATATGCAAAGGGGGGGGGGTGGTAAATATTTATTAGCAGGCCGAGAGAGGGGGGAAACAATTTTTGGCAGGCCGAGAAGGGGGAAAGCATTTTTTGGCACACCATTTTGAAATTTTAACCTCCGGCTCATAATTATTGCACAGCCTCTTATTCACTTAATGGGTATAAAGCACAAACCTGTTCCAACAAATATGACATTTTCTGCAAGAGATCCGTGATTACAAACAACGATGCGAGAAAACCGAACACCGGTAGAATAGAAAAGTGGGTGATCACTCTCATGGCCTGGGTTTAAGTAGTTGTAATTATTGACTGTCTGATTCATAAGGGGACTGTTTCGTATAAAAGTTCTGTCATCACTGTCATATAAAGAACTTGAGTAGGAGCACTGTAAAGATAAAATAACAAATAAAATGAGATGAAATTGGCACTGGATTAATGTATGAATGAATGAATGGCATGCTTATAAAGCTCATTCCATCAATGACCCTGATGCGCTGTACAGAATCTTAATCTACAACTTAAACTACATATAATATATGCAACAAACAAATTTAGTACACAGTCACATGTTGAATGAATGAGTTTTTGGTGAACTATTGAATTGATTGAATTGAGAGCAGAATCTGGTCATGGCTTAGTAGTAGTAAACAGGGACATGGAACCATACTTACATCTCTTCCTGGCTGAGGCCGAGAATCAGCATCACATGAAGTACAAGTGGTGGTAGTAAAGAGGGACGTAGAGGTTTGTTGTGCCAGGTATGCACTTGTCTGAAAAACATCATCAATTTCAGTCAAAGTGTATATGCACACAGCTGACTCATGAGCAGCCAACCTGTAACAACAACAAGTAAATTTAATTGTTTATTTAATTAGAGTTTTTGATTTAAGTAACCTCTTACATTATAAACAATAGTTTCACCATTTGGAGGCAGGTGGTAATTAGGGACAAGGTACTTTCATGGGGACACAAAAGTTAATCAAAAAAGTAATAAAAAATTAATCATTTCTAGTCTACAGAGTAGTTTCAATGTTGGTAGAATTTCATTTTGATGGGATTTGGAGCAAAGGGAGGGGTGCACAACTTGATTCTGAGGTTATCTGGGTGATATTTCTTTTATACCCCCCACCGTGTCACAATTAATTTGAGCAAATTCTGCTTTTTTGGGTAATAAGGGAAGACATATCACAACTTTTACATAATCAGTCTTTTGTTTAAAAAATACTTTAACATAAGAACAAACCTCACACCAGATCTGACAGGATTTTTTTGATAAGGGAGCGTCATTATAGACCAATCTAACGAGCCAAGTGATAGTCAGAATTCAGACGGCCATTACTGGATACCGTCTGCACCAAACTGGTGTTGTTACTGCCCAATTGGGTGGATTAAATCTGCTTAAAAATTGATGTTGTAAACTTTCATCATTCTTTTGTCTAGGTGTAACACAGGCGATGGAATGTAGTTTAATATCCCAGCCAAGGCAACATCATTTCACACTTTAGGTGGGATAGACCTAAGGGGGACCCAGCTACGGCTGCCATTGAGGTGTAAGAATGTGTGAAAATCTACACCATGAACCCGGATATGATTGTATATTATGACTTTAATGTATCCCAAGTAATTCATCAAGATAAAACATTTTCCTTATTCATCAGAAGTTTATAATGGGAATCTGTTATAAATCTAAATACGTAAGATTGATTGTAAACCCACTTTAAGGATTGATTATCATATTGAACTTGGGATGGATTTTGGAACTTAAAAAGAATCATAACCATAGGCTCCAGAAGATTTTAAATATGGGGGGGGGGGCAATGGTGCCTGACCCAAATTATGGGACGGCCTATGGTACTTGCCCATAGATACCAAATTATTGGGGGCTGGGCCCCAATGGTTCCAGAGCCACTGATAATGGATAGAAATGGAGCCCACGCCATGCATTCTTGATAATCAATCAGTTACTTACAATGGGGTAGTAAACGCAGCATAAAAATAAGTCTCAGCTCCAACTGTAGTGGCAAAAACATCCTCTGAAAAAAAACCAGATAGAAATCATCACTTTATCTTCATTATTAGAAGGATGTGTTCCAAGCTGCATTTAGTAACCTCTAAGCTGCATTTAGCACCTTCAAGGAAAAGTCATATGCCGGCATCAATTATCACAGTATTCTAGGATGCTTAGTTCTGGGGTTATTTGAAGCAAGGTTTGGTAGAATTCAAGCATTTTGAAAATCTGATATGCAATATGTTGTTGACATTTGACTTAACTTATAAACTCTAAATGAAGCACTGTACAGCAATGTGACAATTGACATTAAAATATGCAAATATTTCTACTTGCTGCACTCGCTATATATATATATATATATATGAAGACCATTTAAGGTTTGTAAATTAAATTGGGATCCCAAAAACTTGCAAGGCATGTGCAAAGGGGAGGGGTAAAGGTTGGGGGAAGGGTCAAGAGGAGGGGCAAGCAGTTTTTTGCACGCTGTATGGAAATGTTACCTTCCTGGCTCATGATTATTGCCCAGCCTCTTAATATTTTATGTAACTGCAAGATATTTTTAAATCAAAAATACTGTTACAAATTATGCTTACTTCTGGGCCACCCTGTATTACTTACCGAGTTCATTATAATATTTAGGCACAGACGCAGGACGAGAACAGTTTAATTGAGCTTTGAGGTAGCTTCCCCAATCGCCACTATCAAGACCTACGTCATTCTGCAGATAAAATTAGAGATTCAGAGTAAAGAAAATATAATTAGATCCTGTGTCATATACTGGGATACCCAAAAAGGTGGTTTTGTTACATTTTGATGTGCAGCTTGGGCTTCTAAACAGTGTCGCTAAGTGAGTATTCCTTCACTTAGAAAATTCAATTAGGACTTAAATTGAGGCTAATTTTATTCTATATTACTCATGTTTTTATCCTGTTTTAAAATAATTTTTAATTATTTTCTTATGACATTTGGCATGAAATGTGCCAAGGGTAGTTGAGGATTAGGAGGAGGATTAGGAGGGATTTGTATCGTAAATATGATCTAAAACCCCCATTAAAAACTTAGTAAAAAATGTCTAAATGAACTCCCAGACATCTAAACCAAGTAAATAAATACAGAAGGTCATTCAAAAGGCTAATACTTGCTCAGAATGATTGTAAATGTGGAAAAAAGAGGTGGGGTTAAATCCCACCTACTTTGTGATTGTTTTTGCCCGCACTATCTCATTTTTTAACCAATTTCCATAAAAAAGGTGTCAAAATGCTCAGGAGGATGAACCACTTCAAATGAGACGTGTAGGTAAAATGTTTGAAACATTTCATTTTTTTACTATGTAACACAAAGGTACCCCAGGTTGCGACACAGGACCAATAAGGAATCTAGTATACATCACAATTTTTGACGCAAGACGTCTACTGGGATGCCTCCACCATGGAACAATTTAAATTGGGAAAAATAATACCAAATATCTTAAATAATGGTATTTTACAAGTTTACCTCAAATGACCTTTGACCTCAGTATATGAACTTGAACACTACCAATAGATGAGGGTTCCCATAGTGCAGCTATGACCGAAGTTTTGTTTCAATAGGATTTAAACTGTTCATTCGAGACCAAATTGTAACCAAAAGTCTTAAATAATGCTATTTTACGACCTATTATTTGGTTGCAATAGGGTTTCAAGGATTTTACGCCATCAGAATTGCTACATTTGTCACTTATTTTAAACCATGAGTCTTGCCTTCTTTCGCAACCGCCTGTTTTCGCGATTACTTTCGGTAGAAGTAAATGAACCTGTGGTGACCCTGAAATGACCTTCCAAAAATTTGGCTCTAAATGTTGACTGTACCCACCAAGTTTCATGTCCATACAAGTTTTTTTGAAATTTGACCTCAGATGATCCTGAAATGAACTTCCAAAGATTTGACTCTAAATATTGACTGTACCCACCACGTTTCATGCCTATACGGCAGTTTTTAGTAATTTGACCTCAGATGACCCCTAGGTGACCTGGGATGACTCTGAAATGACCTTCCAAAACCAAAAATTTGGCTCTAAATGTTGACTGTACAACCAAGTTTCATGCCCATACGGCAGTGTTTAGTAATTTGACCTCAGATGAACCCTGGGTGACCTTAGATGACCCTGAAATGACCTTTCAAATATTTGACTCCAAATGTTGACTGTACCCACTCAATTGTCAGAAAATATGCCAAAAATGCATGCTTTGGCTCTTTTTTTCAAGATATTAGTAAAATGGTGATCATTTTCTGTTATCTCCAATTGAGCTATGTTTAATTTTGGCAGAACTTGCTAATATTTTTTAATCCCAAAAAATAGGTGCTGTATTTTTCTGGAATAGAAAGTAGGGTCCTCTGAAGAGTGCCAAGAACATTACACGGCAAAGATGAAGGTAGGGGGCGACCCAAAGGTTTTGGTCGCAACATCAGTGTTTTCATCAAACAAAACGAGCTGTTGACTTAGTCCTAAACCTTAAACATCATTTTCCGAGGCGCGGAAGTACACCAAATTGGTGTACATGACACTTTGACATTCTTTTGTGGCGAGTGTCATGGTCTTTCAATTCATGCCGAGTGTCCTTGACAGGCTTGACTATGCTTCAGTGGTCATGAAAGAATTCAAAAGATAACCTCTGCCCCAATAATTCCAAGCTATTGTCTGAAACTGCACCTCGGAAGATGTATGGTAAGAACTCAGTCCTTAAATGATAGTCATATAACGACCAAAAGATAAGTGACTGACTATCATTGAGGACTGAGTTCCGCAGTCTACTGTTGACTAGAGAAATTAAACCCATATTGATATGGATCTCCTACCTTACAAACCCTAGCGACACGAGGGTAGACAATTTTTCCTTGGTTAATATGTTCTGTGGCATCCTCTCGAAAGAAAAATAAGACATAATCACTTCCACGCATTGAGTATTCAAATGGCCGACCAACAAAGTTGGCTCCTGAAAAAGTAACACAGGTCAGAAATTAGAAATGAATATATAAACTTGAAAACCAACCTTTGTATTATTTTTGTTAAATAGGAAAATGAATATTCCAGGGTTGCCGATTTTTATGTCTCCACTGTGATGCATACTGTTTTTGCAATGTCCGTCCTTATTGGTGGTATTCAAGGTCATATACTGAGGCCAAAGTTCATTTGAAGCCATTTTTTTTAAACCATTAAATTGGAGTAAAGCCATGGCCAGATGGCATCCCTCCAAGGTTGGTTAAAGAATTTGCCTATGAGCTTAGTGTTCCCTTAACAGAGGTTTTGAACACCTCCCTCATTGAGGGAGTAGTCCCTTCTCAATGGATGAAGGCCATTGTAGTTCCAATACCAAAAACAAACCCACCAAGCATTGAGAAGCTACGTACTGTTTCACTTACTAATAACTGCTTTGCAAAAATCGGGGAGGGTTTTATATCCAAGTAGGTTTTAGAAGATGTAAGTCATAAAATTGACCACCACCAGTTTGGTAATGTCAAAGGTACGTCAAGCTCACATTTTTTAATTGGCATGCTTCACTTTCTTCATCATGGCGCTGACAAGGCCAGCAAAGTTGGCACAGTGGTACTCACAGATTTCTCAAAAGCATTTGACTTGATCGACCATACTCTGCTTATGGAGACATTTATCCATATGGGAGTCCGCGAGTCTATTGTGCCATGGTTGTCTGACTTTGTCAGCAACAGACAACAGTGTGTTCGTTATAAACATGTTCTTTCTGATTACAAAACTGTCAATGGAGGTCTCCCACAAGGTACAAAACTAGGCCCAACAGGCTTTCAGATTATAATCAATGATGCTGTATCAAGTAGTGTGCCCAAAACAAAATGTTGGAAATATGTTGATGATTTAACAATTGTTGAGAACTGTATCCATCCCAAATCCAGCCAAATTCAAGATGTTTTGGATGAATTCAGTGAATGGTCTGCCAATAATAATCTGAAACTTAACCCTTTGAAATGTCAAGCCCTGCAGGTCTGCTTTAAGGTTGGTCTGAACCCTGGAAATATGGAAACTTTCGGCGCTCATAACTTCTAAATTGTTGGTCCAAAGTATATAAAAGTATACATATTTAGAATGGCAAAGACTTGATAAGTTCATCTGTGAGGTCAAATTTGGGCCAAAATGGCACTTTTATTTAAAATCCCTAAAAATAACGGTTTTTGGCCCACTTCTTTTTCGTGCATCGTAACAAAAAAATTCTCTGGCCAAAAATTTTTTTTTTTTATTTTTAAAAACTAGATCAAAATATCTAGGACCCGTTTTTCATTTTTTGAATTTCGACCAACTTTGAGAAATTTAGCCCAAAATGGCTAAAAATGCTGATTTTTCAAAAAATCATAAAAAGCCAGATTTTGGCCCAAATTTCAAATGTTTTTGGTGAAATTGGTCAAAATTCAAAAAAATGAAAAAACGTGTCCTAGATATTTTGATCTAGTTTTTAAAAATTAAGAAAAGATAAATTTGGCCCAAGAATTTTTTTGTTACGATGCACGAAAAAGAAGTGGGTCAAAACCATTATTTTTGGGATTTTGGGCCAAAAGTGCCATTTTGGCCCAAATTTGACCTCACAGATGAACTTATCAAGTCTTTGCCATTCTAAATATGTATACTTTTATATACTTTAGACCAACAATTTAGAAGTTATGAGGCCTTAAAGTTTCCATAATTCAGGGTTCAGACTCAACCTTAAGAGGAATACACCATGTTATCAAAATCAATGACATTCCTCTCTACTTTGTTTCTGAGGCAAAACTTTTGGGTATTTGGATGCAGGACAACCTCAAATGGGATAGAAACATTGCTGAAATTGTGTCCAAAACCAATTGTCAGTTTTATATGCTTAGAATTTTAAAAAGGTTTGGTTTTAATACCCAGGAATTATGTTCAGTTTACAAAGGATGTGTACGACCATTACTTGAATACACGGATGTAGTTTGGCATTCCTCATTCACCACAACTCAAGATCATACTTTGGAGCAGCTGCAAAAAAGAGCTTGCAAAATAGTTCTGGGCAATTTGTATGATGGTTATGATAACGCTCTTAATCTGTGCCAGCTAGACTCTCTAGCTGATAGGAGGGCGGACCATTGTCGTAAGTTGGCCGAAGAGCTTTCTGCTTCTATTCGAACAAAAGATCTCATCCCTCCTACCAGATTGGAGAGTCATGGCAGGGTCCTTCGCAATGCAAATCAAATCTTTTAACTTTATGCAAGGACCGATCGTTTCAAAAACAGCGCTATTCCATACTTTATCAATTTATTGAATAACTAAATGCCCTGAAATTTTCTGACTTTTTAAATCTGGTAATATTGAGCCAATTTTAGCCTTTTAATGGTGTGTATTCATAATGTTTTTTAATGATGTCTTGAATAAGTGCAATATTTTATTTTCTATCAACAGCAGTTGCTGTATTTTTCTTTGTTAATATTGATACTGTATTTTTTAATGTTTAATTGTTTTTAATATTGTAAACCACTTGTTATTTGGCCTGAGGGCCACGATATGTGTGCGAATAAAATATACTGTACTAAACTATTATTTAAGACTTTTGGTTCCTTGAAAACCGTGACCTTTATTTATAAAAAATCAAAACATGTGCTTACATGTGAAAATGTCAAAGAAATTTTTTTTCAGTACCAGTTAAAATGATTTCATAAATGCATTTTAATTGTATCCAAAAGTTGCAGAAGCATTAGGAATGAAGTGAAACAATTAATTTAAGAAATTAACTTACATTTATCAAAAATCATGTGATTTAAATAGCAAGTTAAATCGCATTATAAATCAACAAGATTTAAATCAAGCAACCCAGAATATTACATCTTTTATTCAATCTCTCTCTGCTGTTTTCATCATGAAAAGAACCACCAATTTCTCAATTTTCTTTAACAATCTCTCTATAATCTAGCTTTGTTCCATGATAAAGAAAACTTCATCCCATCAATTAATGGGAGAGCGTGGCTCAGTGGTTATAGAGTATTCCCTTCTGGTGCAAGTCATTGGCCCCATACCTGTTTATTACAGGCAGTTTTGAAAAGAGTGTTTTAATACTCATGGCTGTCCCAATTCCATCCTGATTTGTGTTCCATGCTGAATCCTAAAGCAATCCTTAAGCAGTAAAATCAAAATAAACAAATATATCCCAAAACAATAAAACAATAAATAAATAAATAAAACAATAAATAAATAAATAAAACAATAAATAAAACAATAAATAAGAAATTTAAAAATAAAATAAAAATAAAATAAAATAAAATAAAAAAATAAATAAACAAACAAACAAACAAACAAACAAACAAACAAACAAACAAACAAACAAACAAACAAACAAACAAAACATAATAAATGTGTTAATAAAAATAGATTAGTTCAAACTAATTTGTGGATCCTAGATTTGTCCCCTCGGATTTTTCCTTTTAAAATCAATTTTGGCTGCAATTCCATACAATATGTGTATTGTAAAATGCAATAACGAGTCGATGGATTAACCCTGAGCTGTATTCTATTGTTATGCAATAAATAAGCATATTACCTTGTGAGAACCTTTTGGTAGAAATAACCCAGGTTCCATGTATTGATCTCAATTAAGGCCATATTATAATATTTCCATAAGAAATAGAATTGTATTTTTGTAGTATAAAATGTTAGTTTTCACTGTCAGATATATGTCCTCTTTTAATTTGGGCCCAAACAGACAAGGCAATACAAAGAAAATTACTATTTAATACCAGCGCATATGTCGCCAATGCAAGCCACTCATTTGAATGCGAGTTGTGTCGGTTCTTTGATGACTGCCCGCACGCCATGTACATAACTGTGTTATGCACATCATGTACGAGTTCGACTAATATTTCCACCGTAATAAGACGGTTTATTCAATATCTCGGATTTTGACAAAACTACAGCACCTCAAGTCTTGATTTTTGAAGGGTATGTTAGTTTACTAAAGTACATATAACAATCGTGTAAAAAACAGAATTCTGAAAAATATTGAGGGCATCCTCCTCAGCAAATGTTATGATATGGCTTTAACTCATATACTTACTATTAACATGCTTGGCATCTAGATCTGAATTTTCTAAGGAAAATGTGAAAGGATTGCCTCCAATGCCTAATGTGCCTAATAACACCGACCCGATAAATGCATCTGATAGAGCTGATGGTTCCTGATATGAACCGATGAACAATGTCGGCTGACCACCATTATCTATATGGAGAGAAAGCAGTTAGTTTAGATAATTTATTTTAAAGACCTGACCTGAAACTGTCCTTAAGTAAAAAAAAAGTTGAAAATGGTTTAAAAAAATGAAGCTGAAAATGCTCTAAAAAAGCTGAAACGGGGTAATATAAACTGGGCTGAAAATAAAAGGAAACACATAAATTTGAGCAACAAAAGAAGCTGAAATTTGAAAATTAAATGCTGTTTTTCTATCTTATGGCCTAAAACATTAAAACAAAGCGTTTCCAAATTTGGAGTTTTATTGCTCCTGCATTTTGATATGAGAAGCTGATACGTACAAGTAGTATACAAATACGACATGGTTTGAAGGGAAATAGGGGGAACTACCACAGCCTACACCACCCCAAACCCGAAGGGCGAGGGTGGTAGGCCTGTAGCCAGTACCAAGGGAAAAATAGTTTCCCTGAAAATACCTTGTAGTATTTGTTTTATTACACCCCATATACATATTTATGAGAGAATGACTTCAATTCATTAACATTTAATAAGAAAATAGGCGCTAGGCCCACTTAAATGTTATGGTCAATCATGCATGCATGCTATATGCACAGCATACCTTTTATTATGCCTAGTTGAAGTTATTAAAGCTTCGGATCTGTACATATGCAATTCCCTTTTCAGCTTTCACAATGTGTTTCGAGCATCCTTTTAGTTTACTGAATTAATTTTGGTAATATCTGCTTCGGACAGCGAAGCACTTTCCGTTCCGTGGACACTGCCATTTTAGTTGTTGCTATAACAAATTTGTCAATTCCCATATTATCGTAGGGAGGACCGTGATACAATATAAATTATAAAGTCCCACCTTCGCGGATCGAAAAACACAATTGCGAAAGTGAGTACGAACTTTTGTCTCTGAGGATGATGATATCGCGAATAGGGGGGAAAACTATCGTCAGGTAAGATAGGTCATACTGGTGATAGGTCAATCTACTTGGTTTGTGTCAAGTTGCGATTGACCAATGAATTGGTGTCATTCTCTCATGAATATGTATGAGGTGTAATAATACATACTTACCACTTTTTACTACGTTTTTGTTCACACCAACTAAATAAACAACCTAGTCTCTCTAATATTCAGACTGTATGCTACTGAATCCATACTCGTAATCAGACTATATGAGACTGAATATACGGCAGTTAATAGCGGCCTGTTTTACATTAAAGTTGCTGTTGGGCAGTGTTACATTAAGGTTACTGTTGGTCAATGTTACATAACAGTTAGGGATAGTGGGTTAGGATTAGGGTTAGGGTTAGTGGAATAGGGTTAGGGTTAGTAGGTTAGGAGCAGGGTTAGTGGTAAAAGGTTAGGGTTAGTGGGTTAGGGTTAGTGGATTAAGGTTAGTGGGATAGGATTATTAGGGTTAGGATTAGTGGGTTAGAGTTAGAGATAGTATTAGGGTTAGTGAGTTATGGTTAGGGTTAGAGTAATCTTAAGGGTGATGGGCTGTCGATAATGAAAATGAGATTGTGTTATCGACAGCCCATCACCCATACACATACTTAGAGACGGCCCATCATCCATTTCATACTTTCAACTTTTTTACCCCATAATTTCCCTCATTAGGCCCTGTCCTCTATCGGGGGCTAATTTATAGTTTAAGCTTGTTTGCTATTGTTTTTGGAGCAACTTTGTTCCTGTAACACTGTGGTGCAACCTTGAACAATATTGTCTTTGAGCTACGCAACAAGAATTTTCCTATCAATAAGAAGGGATATTGTAAACCAAATTTGTGACAAAAAAAAAAAGACTCAGGCTCAAAATCACATATTTTCAAAGACATATTGCACTTTTATCCCACCCCTTGTGATTTACAAAAATACAGGGCTAGCTTACCAAGTATTGCCATGGTACTGTTTTGTGCCCAATTACGTGCAGATACATGAGTCATAAAACCATTGTATGATTGTTCACTTGCACATGTGCCTCCATTAAATGGTAAACGGCCAGCATCAACAGCATCCTGATCAGTAATATCACACTGAAAAAAGAAAATGAAAATACAGAATGTCACAAAATAGTAATAAATAAAAAAACAAAAATATGAAAACTAATCAACACACAAAACACGCAAGCCCGATGCAATGACTGCTTCGGGGCCATTATTTACATTTTCTACATCCACCACTGACTGGCCCCCACTTTCAAAATCGTTCTGTCACCGCTTCACTTTGGACATTTCAAAGTCTACCAGACCACTTTTTCAACAGGGTTGATGATGTTTACCTCAGAGGATGCTGGTTCCTCTGCAATATGGTTGCCAGTTGGCGTTTTCTTCAGGAGATTGTCAAATATGTGACCGAGATTATATTGCCCCTTGTCTCTGTTCAAGGTGATCCCTTGCTTTCTGATTTCCACTGCCTCTTTTATACAATGACTGTATCTGTCTCTTTGCCTGATACCTTAGCCTAATCCCAATCTATGATGTGATCTTTTTCCAGCACATAGTCTGTGATAGCTGATTTGTTAACTGTAGATTGGGATGCTGTGCTGGGTAAGTGTAGGAATGTTATATCATCTAAAACCTCTGCCAGATGATTGTCACAACAATCATGATCAGTGCTGAAAAAGAGGTCTGGTAGACTTTGAAACGTCTACAGTTGAATAACTGGTCAACACCTCCTCCTATACCTTTGTACAGGAGCCAACCGTTGTTAATCCGTGATGAATCCACACTTTTACTGTAGCGTATACACGAACACGAGCGAGACTATGTGTTACGTGAGAGAGCGTGAATTTGTCATGCCTGGAACCTGTGTGCATATGCAAGCTTTTTACAAGTTGAATTTAGTATTTTTCAGGTAGGGGCTAAACATTGCAGTTTTATTTTGCAGTTTTATTGTTGATATCAACAGAGAAATCATTGAAGTTTTTGTAAGGCTAGGTGGCAATGATTAACTGACATTCCTAACGAAATAAACATGTGAATTATACAATCTTTAGCTTCTGTTCGTTGTTGAAAGGGATTCAATCATGCTTCACCGTTTTTCATCACCATTTAACAACTCGCATCAGGCGCGTCTGTGTGGTTTACTTCGCTCGGGCAGCTAAAAGCTGCCCTCGTGAAATAAACCACGCATAAAATATAATATTACATTGCGAATTTCAAAAATCAAAATTATTTGATATCAGAAGGACATTCTTCGTATTCAGAATGCAATTCGATATGTCTGATGTGCTCATTATGTCCCACAATAAATACTGTCCAAATGTTCATACCCCATCCCTTAATTAAGCATTAAAATGAGCTGAAATTTGCATGATAACAAATCAATAAATATGGTTTTTACTTGACTAAAACAAATTAACACATTGAAAAAAGGGAGGCGAGTTAAGCGCAGCGGTAATTCCTCGCTTTGCACCACTGAGGTCCCGGGTTCAAGCCCGGCGCGCCCAAGGACTCATGTGCACTTGGTTTATCCCGATTCCATGCTCGCTCTCGCAGGTTTTCTCCAGGATCTCCGGTTTCCTCCTGTAACAAAAAAATCGGTGATTAGTTGTTTGGTTATCAAAACTTCCTTCACCCAATGGAATTTGGGGAGCTGCACAGAAAATTGGTGGATGTTACAATCTAAATGCGGATAGGTGTGCGTGCTCGGCAGCAACCTAGTTGATGCGATCTGATTGTGATGATTCATCATTGCAGCGAAATTACAGCGCTTTGAGTCCTCTAAGATCCGGAGAAAGGCGCTTTATAAATCCAAAATTTATAAAAAAAAAAAAAAAAAAAAAAAAAAAAAAAAAGAAAAAAAAAAAAAGAAAAGAAAAAGCAATGATAGAGCTCCTTAATTACAGATTCCAAATAACTTAACCAATCAGCTACAATGTAACTTACTGTATCAGGAAAACTATAGCATCTAGTGTAAGTGTTCCTTGTTCCACACACCAAAAGTTCACCACTTGTCTTTTCCACAGTACGGATGTAATTATCACAAAAAAGTGTCTGTAACGTAGATAAACATATAGTTTTTGAGAACAGCATTACTGCATTTCATTTTTTTTAACTTTAGAAATCCAGACAAAGTGATATTAAGAAAAATAACATCTTTGGGGGGAAGTTAAATTAATATTATGTACCGAGAATCAATTTAGAACAGGGGTGGGCTACTGATGGTCTGCCTGTGGTTTTTGAGCAGTCCAGAAGACCTGTGCAGAAAAAAGGGTTGAGTTGAAAATTTCTCATGCTTCTGCTGAAGTTGATTCAGAGTTTGCTGTCGCTTGCCACCTTTAAATTCATCATTGCGATTTTTTAACAACAAAAAAGTGCTTTTTTAGGTAACCCCTCCCACCTCTCAAATTTGTGCACTTTTTTTGACTTAGAATGCAATCAGAATTTGGTCCGATTTTTCATGTTCTGTTTTCTATTATAAATTGAGGCCTACTATTAAATCAATATGTTTCCAAACTTTTGAGTTTTATTGCTCCAGTGCATGGTTTTGAAAACTATAGACCGATAGCTTTTGCTCCATGGTTGGCAAACTGTTGGAAAGGGTAGATCAAACGTTAAATTTTTGTTTAAAGGCAAAAGAACAAAAATCCATCAAAATCAGCCAATTCGTTACCGAGAAATCCTGCATGCAACTTTCCTTCAAAAAACAACAACAAAAAAACAAGATGGCAGCCATCGTCATGGCAATGGTATTTGGAACATATTACTTTTTACTCAAAAACGTTATATCAAGTTACACACCATCCCACCAAATTTGCAGCCTTTGGGAACTTTACGTTAGAAAAACCCTTTTAAAATCAGGCTTTTTAATAATTTTTTTTGCAAAATGGAGCATTTTTCTACAATTTTTGGTCAAAATTTAAAAAGAATGAAAATACGGGTCCTCGATATTTATATCTACTTTTTCAAAATTAATAAAAAACTATTTTTACTCCAGGATTTTTTTTGTTATGGTGCCCGCAAAAATGTGGGCCAAAAAGTTATGAGGCCCCAAAGTTTCCTTAATTCCAGTTTCCATCCTTAAGAATGAATATACTCACTGGATCGGATGCAGCAAAAACTGTGCATGGTAAACCACCATCTAGGTCATCTGTGCAGCTTTCTATTCTTGCTGATCTCTGTAAAATGGTCATTTTATAAGAAGGCAGTGAGTATTGTATCTGGCATTAACATATATTATATTGTATTCATAGGTTTTCTTTTCATATCATTTTATTTGCCAGATAAACACATCAAACATACAACAAAAGCATATAAACACAGCCAAAAAAGAAAGTCTCCAGTAGTTCCATCCCCATTTAATCAGATTCTGATGAGTTTATGGCAAAATAATTTATATAATAATTTTCTATACACTTTCCTTCGAAGATTGATACCAAATTTGATATCAAAAGTTTAATCATCATGAGCAAAGGAACCGTTGTTTGGAAATTCATGCAATTTTAAAAATGACAAATTACGAATTGACCACGCAAAAGTCAATGCATGGTATCAGTTTATTATGTGGCCCGAAGCAACCCGTACAGGAATCATTATACACTTGCCATGCTTGCCTGCGCACAATTAAAAGAGCGGGGTATTTGATTTGCATTTTGACATGCATGGGTAAACCTTTAATGACAATGAATTTAGACCTTTCAGATGCGTGTAGATGTGTAGATGTAAAAAATACTTTTTTTATAATGTCGTAAAAGATGCCATTGCAGATAATGTTGTGTGATTGCTGATAATTTCATATTTTATGTTCATGATGCTTACAAGAAAACGTATCGAAAAAAATCTGTCTCATTACTTATTTTGAAGTCTGCACAAACTGTTTAGAACTTGAACTCAATAAATCTCCCGGTAAAGAACTTTACAACAACGCCGAAATGTGTGTAACAGCTACACATACAACCCGGCATGTTATACCCCATTTGAAATTCCCGCAGTCACAAACAATCACGCTTTATCGATTAACCTGCCAGCCTATTCAGGCGACATACTTCTTGGCACACACGCTAGCTCCGCCGCGTGATGCAACTCCCTATGTCATTTTAAAAATTGCACGAATTTCCAAAGAACGGTTCCCATGCTCACGATGATTAAACTTTTGATATCAAATTTGGTATCAATCTTGAAGGAGATTGTATAGAAAATTATTATATAAATTATTTTGCCATAAACTCATCAGAATCTGATTAAATGGGGATGGAACTACTGGAGACTTTCTTTTTTGGCTGTGTTTACAATGATTGCACAATAGATTTAATTAAAAGCATATAAATTTTTCATGGAGAATTGATCAGCAATTAACCATGACTTTCATAAAAGGCAAGACTCAAGTCCATGATGAGGAATCAAAGACTCCCTTGGTGTGCAAAACATAAAAAACTAGAGCGATAACCGCACCATAGCTGAACCATGTGGCTTCGACAGTATATTGTGGTAGGCCTATACCACTGTCACCCGGAGTCTGTAATGGCCCTTAATGACCTTAAATGAATTTTAAAATATTTTCAACATGTTTAGAATGTCATAAGGATCATTGCGTTTAAATTTCAGCTCAATCAGACATTTGGAAAACTTGACCTTTGACCCCTTTATGACCCCTTAATGACCTTAAATGAATATTAAAATGTTTTTAAAATGTTTAGAATGTCATAAGGATCATTGCATATAAATTTCAGCTCAATTAGAGCAGTTTGAAAAACTTGACATTTGACCCCTTTATGGCATGACCTTAAATGAATTTTAAAATATTTTTAAAATGTTTAGAATGTCATAAGGATCATTGCATATAAATTTCAGCTCAATTGGAGCATTTTGAAAAACTTGACCTTTGACCCCTTTATGGCCCCTTAATGACCTTAAATGAATTTTAAAATATTTTTTAAATGTTAAGAATGTCATAAGGATCATTGCATTTAAATTTAAGCTCAATCGGAGCATTTTCGGTTAAAATGACCTTTTTTGACCCCTGGATGACCTCTGACATTTGGAAATATTTGTATTATATTCTTTATGTTTTCCTCTTTCATATGGCACACCTCATGGAGTCATACCTTCGTGGCATTTAGAGATATGTCCATTTCAGACCAAATGGTTAGTCAGTTAGCTAGTAAGCTAGTAACATACACTCATATAGGCTGAGACCATTTCATGGTTCAGCAACAAGACTAATAGAGCTTGTGGCAGGGAGCAGAAAGAGTAACAAAAGTCACTTTTACAGTGGCAATTTTAGAGTGGCTAAACCTAAAAGCTCTGCAAAAACAACACAGAACTAGATGGATGGTGGTTCTCAGATGTCGCGATTTTCGACGCACAGCGTCGACCGTGATGCCTCCACCAAAGGGAGCGATGTGGTACCCAAAGTTTCAAGCCTCAAGGGCAGACTGAATTTGACCTCAGATGACTCCTGGATGACCCCTGATGACCCAAGTATGACCAAGAATTTCATTATTTGTCCATGAGGTACCATGTATTTTGAATGAGAGCACACAATGCACGATAAAGGCACCAGCTCTGAAAATTGACTTTAAATTAAATAAGGTTAATTTTTGCACTATTTTAATTTCTTTTTTCTGTTCAAACAAACTTTCTAACATCACTTTAAGTCCTTCATACCTCAATCGACTCCAACTCCAGTATTTTAATCCCAATCTGTCCAACTTACTGGATATTTTATAATTCACTCCACTTCAATTTTGCAGCATTTCATTTTTGACATTTTGAAAAAAAAAAATCTGCCTCATTTAATTTGTATTTTTGATAGAGAATAAACATCTTTAAAGTAAAGGTAAAATGAAAATAACAACAAATAATGTTTCTTCTTCTTAAACAAGACCAAGGGCAATAACACTTTGGGTGCTCCATTTTATTTCAATGCCAATGAGGTTAAGAAAATAGCAGTTGTTCCAAATCTACCTTTCACAGAATGAGCTGACATTCAAATTTTAGATGTCACTTGGACAAACATTAAAATTGGGTATCGCTATAAAATGTGTCATAAAAACAAAACAGCAAATGCTAATTCCTTGATTTTTTCACACAAGGTCACTAATGGATATATCATTTATAAAATGTTTAAAAACCTAAAAGGTTCAACTCGGTTCTTAAATAAAATGGATTCTTTTCTCTATTGCACTTTTTTTACTCACCCTGAACATACATGACATGATCACCCATTTCATATTGGAGGAAATTAAAATGACAAGGTATTTATAACTCTGGACTACATTAATGGGTTTAATGATATATGATGGGACCTGTTGACCAGCAACATTCCTTCTGGATAACCTCATGACATGTCTCATTTGTCTGGGTATTAATATTGCACCAGCTAACAATTTCATTAAAATCATTTTGAATGATGTTGATGTCATCTTCTGAGTAAAAAGACCTATAAAGGAGCGTCTCATCTGTATATTGAAGAAGAGGAGACTGAACCGGGAAGATCTAAAACAAAAAGATTAAACAAGAGAGAACCAAGCACAGACTTTTGTGGGACCCCCAATTTAACAGGGACCCACTCAGAGGATGCCCCTCTGAACTGAACACAGTCACACACTTGTAACAATCTATAAGAAAGGAGGAGATCCAATGCCAAAGTGGACCACAGATGCCATACAGATGAAGCTTTCTTAAAAGAATAGAATGACTGACCTTATCAAAGGCCTTATTCCAGTCAAGAAAGATGACGTCAACATCAGGTGGCGATCGTTTATTAAGAATTTATGACCAGTGATAGCAAACCGTAGTCAGGAGAGTGGTACAAGAGCAACCGGATATAAAATCCGGATATAAAACTGCTGTTGAGGAGAGATGAGCCTTCTTTTGTACATATACTCAACAACATTCCCTGTAACAACCCTTTCCAACAGTTTGCGAACCATGGAGCACAAAGCTATCGGTCTATAATTTTCAATGCTACAAATATTACCAGATTTGTGTAATGGGACATCATTAGCTCTTTTCCCAGTCATCAGGGATTTTACCCTCATGAAGGAAAATACTAACAAGCAATGAAAGAGGAAATGCAATCTGGGCTGTAGTATGCTTAAGCATGGTGGATGTTATACCATCAGGCCCGAATGCTTTGCTATTTTTTAAAGACTTGAAAAGTTTTAAAATCTCACATGAATTAGTGGAGATATTGGTCAAAAAAAGAAGAATACTGATGACCCTCACACTAAGTACCCAAAAGGTCAGTGTCACCTGAAATAGTGAAATTTGAAGCAAAAAATCATTGGAAAGCTATCATTTGCAATGACAGTAGCATCAGTAATACTGTACAAGAATCATTTACTTTGGCCTTTGAGGCACAAACAAAAGACCACAACTTTCTAGGTTGACTGAATGCAAAAATATTGTATAAGTGAAGTTATGTGACATTAAAAAAATTGGTATCAGAAAAAAAGGCTTTGAAGTAGAAGAAAGGTAGGCCAAATATCATATGCAAAATGCATGTCTCAAAAGAAAACTTGCCTAGTGTATAGCTTTCTAACAAATATTTCTGAAACTTTTTTGTTCTAGCCCATTGCTTGTGAAAAAAACAGCATGCATGAACATCTGTGGATGGATATGGGGCCATTTGTTGTGAGAACATGCTCATTTGATGGCAATTAGTTTACCCACACACACTCGCAGACATGATTTACAATGTGTTTTATGTTATTTGCCATCTATCGACACCAACTACAATTACAATTACACAGATTTCTGATGTGTCCTTGTTTGCCAGTGTTTACAAAAAGGTGTACACAGAGCACACACCATACCACGTAATGTAGGCCTGTTGCTCATGAGAGTCTACGATTAGTGCGGGGTGAGGTGGCAACCTCTAAAATAGTGCAAGCGTACACAAGGAAGTTGCGCGTAAGAGTTGACAAGTTGAGCGCTCCGTACGCTCAGATGAGTGATGTGTGGCTCAAACACTGTATCTGCGTCAGCTGAATCCAAGCACGCGTAGAGGGCACAGGCACAGAACTGTTCAATCTATGTATTTAAAAATCCAAGGCACATATACCCCTACTTACATACAATAAATAACTTACCACAATCCATGGATCTGTGCTACAGTCTGGGTCAATCCTAAGAAATTCCTGCAGGGCACCAACAAAAAGCTCAGTGCTGCCTTCAGTAGAAGGTAGAAGTCGAAACCTTTGTTCTTCAGTGAGTCCAGAGAGGGCATCAGGGGTTACATCTTTGACACCACAATCTATGTAAAGGTAAGATGCATAGGATTAGATTGGATAAGGATTCCATCGTATTGGTAAATTATAAATAAAATTCAAATGTGAACAAACAAGTACAAGACTAAAAAGAGACCAGAATATGCCATGTTTATGTGTTGCGCATTGAGGGTAAAATAGTGGACCATTGTGAGGAAAAACGTGGGCATGCAGGGAAACTTTGATTTCATTTAAGTACCTGTGCAGTAGTGTAGTCAGCTAGGGTTGGGGGTGGGGGTGGGGGGGGGGCAAGGGGCAGACAAAAATGAAAGAGAAAATCAGGAAGACAAATAAAAAGAAAAGGGGAAAGGAGACAAAAAAAAAGGGGGAAAAGAGAGAAAAAAAAGAAAGAAGAAAGAGCAAGGAAAACAGGAAAGTTATCAATTGCAGTGATTGGGGGACAATCTGCTTGGTGATTGAATGCTGGAAGCTATTGGGCTATTCCAGTTGAAATCCATTACCCCCTATGGAAAACATGACCTTAATTTTCCAAACAAGGGGTGTAGATTTCATATGGAGTTGCCAATTCAGGAAGCCCCATTTGAAAATAGCCCATTGTGCAAACAGTGCCAGCTACTCCCCCACCTCCACCATACCACTTATTGCAGGTAATGTTACATTACTCCTGGATGATTGCCCTCAAGTCATGTACATGTAAGTCAGCGACTTGTGTTGAATATCATTAGTTTTAGAACTATGGCATTGAGAGAACAATCAAATGTAAAATGCCAAAAATACATCATGTAGGCTTCCCTGGAAAGCCCCAAGCCCCAAAAGACCCCTGACATTTATCACAACAGAGTGCTGAAAGACCCCCAGATTTGATATTTTAGATTTCCAACCAGAAAAGACAAGAAAGACCAGTGATTTTGACAGTTTGAAGATCTGAAAGACCCCCTTTTTATGATACGTCATCAGCCCCCAAAGACCCACCATTTCCAGTACCACCAGGAGCAAACCCACCCCAAAAAAATGTACTGAAACCCCACCCCCACACACACACTTATGGGACGGTCCACCTTACCTACTAAAGTGAGGCACATATCAGCTGGATCCAATGGGTCTTGAGAGCACACTTCCACAGAAACACATGACAAAATCAAGAACATTGTAATAAATAAGGCTTCCATGATGACTGTATGTTATCCTTCACTCTGTAATCAAATCAAACAAACTGAAATATTAGGATATCATTATTATTTAACCTAATTAGTGTCCCACCCCTATCAGCAAGCCCTGTGTATTTTCTTACCAGTGGGGGAGTTAACCCCCTCCCCAAAAAAAACAAAACAAAAACCAAAAAACATAGCTTTCTCCCATCAGAAAAAATCACTGAAAATCAAAGTATTTTGAGCAAAAAATGTAATTAATATGTTATGCACATTTTCTGATTTTTGCCCACCCCAGATTCACTTTATCCTCTCCCATAAAAATCCTGGGGCTAGCTGCCACTATTTCTCATTCACCTGTTTTAAGCCAGGTTTTAAGCAGCCCCTTGTCATAGCAGACAACTGGGTAACAAGTCCATATTAAATCACAAGAAAACTATTCATCTGGAAATTGAGTTTCAGTCACTGTAACATTTGTATACATTGGGCTTTTTCAGTTGAAATCCATACAACCTCTACAGAAGACATGATCTTAATCTCCCACACAGGGGTTGTAAATTTCAAATGGAATCACCTATTCTGGTAATCCCATTTGAAATTCACACTCCCTATGTTAGAGTATGATGTATGGATTTAAACTGAAATAGCCCATTTTACCCATATCAAAAACAATTCAAATCCTATCACTACTTCAAGCTGACATCTGACTGCATATAGCCACATGATATTTTCTTGCCCTATATCTTGACACATGTTCTGAAGTTGTTGCCAATTATCACTAATCTCCACGTAACAACAACCAATTATAGTACAGCTAAAAAACAGATAAAATATCAAATATAGTTATACTGGTACTTACCACAAGCTCCTTATTGCACCGTGTGACCTACACTGTTATAGATGTTTTGCTTACTTAGTACCAATTGTTCCTCATACCACCCATTGAAGCATACACAATTATTAACATTTCTTGTCCTATATTTCAGCAGCCAGATAAGAAACTACATTACTGGCAGCAATAATTTATACACTAGTATGGTTAACGCTGCACTTTTTTTCTTCATTGTTCCGTGTTCTGTGCAGTCAGGTGTACCGTCAACCATAATAGGCACTCCACCCGATATACAATAGAAAGTTCAACAGTAAGTGTAATTTGGCTGGTTGCCATTTCTATTGGTATACTGTAATAGGTAGTAACTACTGAGAATTAACCTCTGGGAAATTCATTGTACAGTGGGAAATTCCCTACATACATACACCTTGATTTGTGGGTGGGGGATGTGTGTGTGATTAGTTTTGATATCCCAATTTTATGATGCTGGCAATGTTTTTTTTGCAATTTTGCAATTGTTCCTGTTTTTATAACAAATTAAGAAATGTGTCTGTATTATTTCAGCATGCTGTGGAACAGTTCAGTGTTGTGTAGCGGGGTATTATTATTGTTCTCTGGCAGTTCTTTATAAAGGATAATTAAGATTGGAAATTAACTATTTGAACACAGGGTTCTGCATGATTTGACAATAGTGATTGGGTATTTTAACAAAGACTTTTAGTCAGGTATCTACCAGGCTTTAATGTGCATCCCCCCCAGGACTCTACCAAACCAACTTTTTTAGCTTCCTTTTATGGTCCTATAACACATTCAAGATGTTAACAAAAAATATTTCCCGGCACTCCGGCCATATTCAAGGTTATAGGTCAACACAGGGGTCAAATTTCAAAGTTGCTCAAATCTCATTAACAAGCACATCAAATTATTCCTCTCATTGCAAGGATTCAGAAAAAGTATAGTTTGACCTACCTGCGACATACCGTTCTTGAGTTATAAGCAAAAAGGTCAAATTTTGGGCAGTGGTCAGTTTTTTGGTACACAGGGGCCAAAATTAAAAATGCTCCAATTTAAAGCGAAATTGGTCTCAAATTGCTTGTTATGTAACAATAAGTCAAATAAGGAATAGTTGTAACCATGTAGGATGTTTCGTTACCTAGGAAACGTCACAACATAGGTTGTGGTCAATAGGCTGTAATGGGGGATTGACCTTTATGGCCAATTTTGTCAATAACGAAGCATTTAGACAGTGCAAACAATTCCTTTTTGACTTGCTTTTGCATGACGAGCAATATGAGACCATTTGCGTTGAAATCGGAGCGTTTTTAATTTTTGGCCCCTGTGTGGCCAAAAAAACTGACCACCGCTCAAAATTTGACCTTTTTGCTTATAACTCAAGAATGGTAAATCGCAGGTAGGTCAAACTATACTTTTTCTGAATCCTTGCAATGAGAGGAATAATTTGGTGTGTTTGTTAACCAGATTTGAGCAACTTTGAAATTTGACCCCTGTGTTGACCTATAACCTTGAATATGGCCGGAGTGCCAGGAAATATTTTTTGTTAACATCTTGAATGTGTTATAGGACCATAATTTTTGAGCATTTAGACCTACAATTATATTGATGCTCATTTTTAGGCCTGGTATGCTAGGCCTTGGGCCTGACTTGTCATTTATTTTTGGTTGGTAGGCCTACTCGGCATTGACACGGGTAGCCGACCCTAGCATAACTCGCCGGCTCTCACAACCGATATTGGCATGTTGGTAGTGTTATTTTAGACAAGGTTTAACTTCAAGTCAGGGATCTAGAGGTGGGATTCATTCATGATTTATCAATAAACGATCGAAGCATATACTCGGGCCCATGGGCCTACAATAAAAACGTAACACGTTTTGTGAGAGCAAAGCAGGGTTCGTATGGGTCATGGAACTTTGATTTTTCATTTTCCAGGCCTGCAAAGTCATGGAATTCAGAAAATCTCTTGAAAGTCATGGAAAGTCATGGAATTTGACAATTTGCTACCACAAAAAAGTTTCTCTGATTAATAATATTATTTTAAACCAAAAATGGTAATTAAATTAGCTTTTTCATTTAATACCCTTTTCCGTGTTTTTAAAATCCATTCCGATTGTTTGGCCTACTTTCTAAATCGGAAAGTAAAATCATGCATTTACCGGCCAGCACCTGCTGGGTAAATTATGCACAGAAATTATGCCACTTGCCCACTATTCCGCCGTCTGAAGGTATATATTTAGTTAACTATTTAGCTATTTTTGTGCAAAATAATAGGCCTACAAGATGATTTCCGACATCGTTTTCGTTCCGACTTTCGGATCATGCATGAATGCACATTAATTCTTTTATTTAATAGGCCTATAGGCCCTACCTAAAAGATGATTTCAGAAATAATACTTCTGACTTTCAGATGGTTCATGCACATTAATATTTTTTTTTATTAAGTAGACCTATCTAGGGCCTAACTGCTATACACATGCTATGTCGTCTGAAGGTATATGGGCAATTCCGTATGAGAGAGAGCAAATTCCAAATGGTGAAAATAGTTAATATCTCCAAAAACACTGGTGCCACAATATATTACAAATTTGGTATGAAGTGATAGAGTAGAACAATATCTTTAATTTGATGCGTATTGCAGTTATATTGAATTATGTTTACTACTCAGTAATGATTTTTTTCAAAAGACATGATTTTCTGCCCAAAATTTTGTTTTTGAAAATTTAAACATACATGTTACATTCCGTTACCGTGGAATTGCCCATTTAGTAAAACTAAATTTATTTAGCTCTATAATAGGCCTACAAGATGATTTCCGACATCGTTTTCTTTCCGACTTTCGGATCATGCATGCACATTATTATTTTTCTTATTTAATAGACCTATAGAATGATCTCCGATATAGTTAACGTCCGACTTTCAGATGGTTCATGCACATTCACATTCATATTTTATTAACTATCTAACTACTACACGTACATGCTTTGTTGTCTGAAGGTATTACTATTTAGCTCTATTGGTGCAAAATAATAGGCCTAAGATGATTTCCGACATCGTTTTTCGTTTCGACTTTCAGATCATGCACGCACTTTGTTTTTTTATTTAACATGTATAGGCCTACAAGATGATTTCCGAAATAATTTGTGACATGATCAAGGGGAATGAGTCGGATGTCGCTAATATTGTTTTTGAGATATTGGCAAAAACAATGTTCAAATTCTTTTGTTTTATCATTGTTTTTAGCCATTGATAAATTGCTCATAACTTTCGGTAACCAGACGTCCGATTTTGATGGAGTTTGCATCAAAATGTAGCATTAATTTGTAAACAGCTAGAAAATGATGCAAAAAACTTCTAATTGAAAATTGCCGACAAGTGACTCATCCCCCCTGATGATGTCACATTTACTTCATCAGACTTTCAGATGGTTCATGCACATACTTTTTATTAATTATCTAACCCGGGCTATCTAACTGCTACACATGCTTTGTCGTCTGAAGGTATTTAGTTAGCTCTATATTGGTGCAAAGTAATAGGCCTACAAGATAATTTCCGGCATTAATATTAACCATGCATAGACAACTGGTAGGCCTATAGGCCCTACATGTACATATCCAGTATAGAGTTTTCTAATTAACATTAGCACTAGGTTTTTTTTTGGTTGTTGTTGTTGTTGTTGTTGAAAACATGCCCTAACAAAACCCGATGTTAGGCCTAAAGCTTCTGGTGGGTGATCCACCTAAATCAATGAATTGTTAGTTTATGCATAAAGCCAGTGCAAAGGTTTTAAAAATGCTTCGTGCATATAGTTGAATATGGGAAAGTGGACATTTTAAAGTGTTGTAACTTGAAAATGGAGCTTCTTTGAAAATTGTTTTGAAAAAAAATAAATGCCAATTGCTATTGTCATTTTTTCAATGTGAAGGTGGTTGAATTAAAGCATATTTTGAAAGTAGAGTGTCCCTTAGCATGGTTAGGGTTTTGAAGTACACAAATAGTAGGCCTACAATTGTATGAAAATGGTTGGTGCATTATATACCAGAGAAAGTCATGGAATTCTTTAATTAAAGTCATGGGAAGTCATGGATTTGTTTTGCTCACGAAGTGTAAGAACCCTGCAAAGATTTGTGCCGTCCGGACTTTTTCAAAAATCAGTGAGGGAGTCCCTTATTATTTGTTATTTATATGTTGTTTTTTACCATCCATTTCTGTGTAAAATTGCAATTGCAAAGGCGTTGGCAACACATCATAAAAACGGGGAGGCCCCTAATATTTTTTGTTATTTCCCCAAAGCCCTAGGCCTACCCCTAGCTTGAAGAGAGTGTTTGCAATACATGTTTATAAATGGTAAGCAAGAACTTCTAAACATGTATTTTCATTGCAACAATTTTAGAAACAAAGAAAGGGACCAAAGAGGAAAAATAACAAAAATATTTGAAAATCTTCAAAAATCGGGAGGGGCGTTATTTATTTTCAATTGGCCTCATCGGGAAGTAGGCCTACCGCGATCGTACTTTCAATTTCGTCGAAGAAAATCTTTTCTTGTTCTTTTGTCGCTTCTTAATTAAAAGCATTCATCATTTGCATTTTTTTAAGTTTAAAACTCTACTTCTGATATTTTGCGATATTTTATACTACTTAAAAGTTAAAACTATTTTCAATACACCTGTAGGCCTATCCGGTTCTTTAAATCAGAGCTAAGCGACCGATGCTTTTTAACACTTTTCATACGGATTAAATAAGCTTTTGTTTACAATATTTAGGCCTACGCTACGGCGAAAAAAGATGCATAAATTCACTTTTTTGACAAGTAAATTACCTTGAAATTCTAGTTTTGGCCAGTCTCGAACATCATCTGCCTAAGCATCCATGGCAATTTGATGATGGCGACAGTGAAGTGAACTTAGAGAAGCATATCCAAAGTATTGTTGTTGTTTGCCTATGCTATGCTGCACAAATGGCCCCGTAATGGCTCCCGTAATGGCGGCGATGTAAGAGGGCGCCCTTTCGAGAGTGCGCGGTCGGATTCGTCTATAGGATCCACAATTTTTAAGTTTCCCCTAACGCTTTTTGAAATAAATCGAACAAATATTATCACGTAAAAAGGTATAGGCCTATATGTAGCCTTATTTTACACAATTTATAGTATCACACATCATTGCGCTCAGTCACAATGATTCATTATGTAAAAAGAGGCTGTTTAAAAGTTGCATCTTAGTCCATAATCACATCAAAACCGACCACCTTGGAGCTGGCTTCATTTTCAGATAACAATGAAAGAAGATGAGAAAATATAAAGAAAATAAAAAGAAATTTGAGCTTGTTTTGCCTCATAAACATTTTTACTGTATCTGATTTTAAAGCTAAAAAACAGCAGTTTATCCTAGTGTTTAAATCTCCATTTTCATTTCACAAGTGGTTGGTTTTGATGTGATGGGTCACATTTGCTAAAATCATGTAAAAATTAGCCCTTTAGGGGCCAACATTGATTAATTTTGGCTGCAAAATATGTTTGCTAAAAATCTTCAGATTTTTTTTTGATTTGTCAGATTTTTGGTGAAACTTAAAGAGTAATTTTAGCCTCCAGAAAAAAATAAAAACAAAAAAATGCCGGACAGACCGACCCTACTTGAAGGTCCTTCCCTCCGTATATTGAACAGGGCTCGTTTTTTTCGTAGCCCAAGAGTGAACTCTCAAACAATACAGTATGCCAGGCCTATTCTTGTCTTTGTTTTAGGAAAGTGATGGACCCAGGTGCAACTTTTAAAATGGCCTCTCTTTACATAATGAACCATTGTGACAAAACATAATGTGTGGTGCTATAAGTTGGTCCAGATGTGTAAAACAAAGGCTACACAGGCCTTTTTTACATTGTTTTACGTTTCATAAAATATTTTTTCAATTTATTAGAAAAAAAAATTTAAGTTACTGATCTTATATTTAAAGAGGCGTGGTCCGATTTTTCATGTTCTGTTTCCTATCTTAGATTGAGGCCTACTATTAAAACAATACGTTTCCAAATTTTGAGTTGCATTGGTGGAGCAGTTTTGATGAGAGAAATATAAACGTGTATGCTCCATAGTATAGTAAATACATAAAAATATCGGTGTGATAACCACAAATCACTACATTGTTGTTCACACCATTTAAACGAAACATATATCAGGTGTTAAATTTCACTGGGGTAATGAGAAAAATATGAGCTTTCTTCTGATACCAAAATCTCAATTTTGTTGAATAAAAATGGGGGATGAGGCTGTCGATCAGGTCACAGACCTTTAAGTCAGCATTATTAATGGCTAGGATTTTCCTACTGAGGACCTTTATAGACCTATCTAAAAGATAACTTTTTGTGAAACTGGGCCAAATCTTGGCTTCACTTAAACTCTTAAAATTCAACCAAGACCTGACCCTATCCTGGCTAATGAGACAGTCTTATATGCATTTTTATGTTGTTTGCAATATGCTGGTGAGGGAATTGAATGGGGATGTCTGCAAATGCTAGGTGTCTCTATCCTTTTAACTTAAAACATTTCACTGTGACATGTATTTTAAAATTTGAAATGTTGATTTTCTATTCCACCCATACCAGTCGGTAGTTTTCATACACTGTATTGTATTGATGGGTAATGAGCCCCTTGGCTGAAAGCCATGCTTCTCAAATATGCGACCATCCTCCACAACTGAGCCCGGATGTCGCCAGTGCCACTATTGAGATATGCTCCATTGAACTTAACAATAAAGAATAGGAAACAAAGGATTTATTGACTGTTTTATTGATTTTTCACTACTTAAATGTCAAGTACTATAGATATGATATACATCATTTTAAAGCTAATTTCAAGCAGAATATTTTGGTTGAATATCTCAAAAATGATGATTGGCGACTTCAGGGCTCAGTTGTGCTGGATGGTCACATATGTCAATACAACAAGTGTAAATGGGGCCTTAGTGATTCAGCTCTATTTCATTCTGAATTATTGATTTATTCTGTGAACCGGAAATTGAGTTGTATCAAAATTACTTCCCAAATCCATATACCCCTATGGAAGACATGATCTTAAAGCCATAATGTTCGATTTCTTTCAAATTTTAATGAAGTTATTGTTCGATTTCTTTCAAATTTTAATGAAGTTATTCTTTACCCAAAATGCCGAAATAATATTATTTGATTTCTGCAGATTTTAAGCTGATTTTGGTCGTTTAACATGGAGTTCTATTGGGGCCTTTAAGTCACATTACAACTTAATATGTCGAAATTGCCATAAACACAACAAATTTGGCTGATCCCACTTACGTGCAAGTTGGGACATGTGTAAACATTAGCCTTACAAATATGCACAAAAAAATCAGGTTTGAAAAAAAAATTCCCAATTTCATATTACAAGATTGTGCATTTTGGCTTTAATCTTCCACACAGGTAATGTGAATTTCAAATGGGGTCACATGAATGACCCCTGTAAATGGTCACTCCAGTCTCCATTTGAAAATTACATCCCTCATGTGGGAGACTAAGATCATGTCTTCCATTGGGAGGTATGGATTTCAACTGGACTAAACACTCATACCATGTATTCACCAGCCCTCGAATTAAGGATCTGAAGGGGCATGGCCACTTTTTTAGGACAAGTTGATAATTGCCTTGGATTTTCACTGAAAAGACAAGGCAGCACGGCGGTTTGTAATATTTCAAGAGGGCATTATGGCAACTGTTGAAAATTGAGAAGGGCACCAAGGCAATTTCTCAAAAGTGAAGAAAATACACACAAACATAGATGATTTTAATTTTTATAATGAAGGGGCAGGGCTGGGGCACCGACGGCAACTTCATTAGAGGCACGGCAAGTGACTGCCTTGGGTAAAGGGCATATTTTGAGGGCATTACGGCAGTGGGGATGGGCACCCACGGCAAAATGCCATGGGTGCCGTGGGTTAAATCGAGGGCTGGTATTCACATGCAAGCATGTAGATGTAATGCTTGCTACAGCTGGGTACACGTCATCTCATATTACAAACCTAACATATCATTGAAATAAAATTATATACCATTTTTCTCTGATAATTATCTTTATTTTTTCAATATCAATACATTAACTTTATATCATATCAATGATAATAATAGCAACATGATTTGTTAGTTTCAACTGTATTTATCACAAGACAGAAAATGCTACAATACTGAGGACAGATTTGAAAGATCCTAATCATAACATTGTTGAGAAAGGTAATATATTGTTTTCAAGATTTTGTGATGATCAACATTGAATTGATAACTGGACTACCATTAATCTGTATTTGAAAATGAAATGTTATCAGCTTCAACTCTTTATGAAGAAAGGTGTGAGAGAAAATAGAAAGAAAAAAGGAGAGAGGAAAAAGAGTAAGAAATAGAAAACAGAATTCAAAAGAAAACTTTCCCCCTTCAAAACATCAAGAAACCTGAAACACATCAGTCTTGTGATTGTTGAAACATGCTTCAAAAGTGCCTCAAATCACAGTGCCTTGACCAAGTTTGTGTTCCAGTCACCAGTATGTTCATGTTTCCTTTCACAGATTTATAAATTGTTTAAACCTAACACTGCTTTTTGCTATCGGAAGTTAAAGAAAGGAGAGAAGATGAACAAATTTGTAGTATATCTTGTAGTTAAGATTTTTCTGTAAAGCGCATTGAGAAACTGTTTTGTTTGTAACGCGCTCTATAAGTGTATATTATTATTATTATTAACAAATAAGTCACTTGGTACCCCCTGGATTCGAACCTTGCACCCTTGGATGCCAAGCCCACGATCACCGGCCGGTTGCACTGGCCCTGAGCATATAGCACTTAGGGTGATTACGTCATCGCATCACAAGGGATTCATGCATACGCTGTGGTTATCATTGTGGTATTAATGGGTGTTAGGGTTAAGCTTTGAAGAGCACTAAAAGCTAAAATAAATATTGTGGCGCAAAAATTTCCAACATTACAGTATATTGTCTTACAATGTTTACCTTTAATTGTCTCTCAATTGACAATGACAAAACATTCATACAGTAATACGCAACCATCACATGAGTTTGTGCTCAGAGCAATTATCATAAAAAGAATGTAGATTCATATATTGCGGTAAATTGTAAACCTGAGAGTAATTGAGATTTCTACTTACTTAGGCAGCAGGTTGCAAACAGTGACCACACTGATAATTGACTGGGATAACATCAATGTGTTGAGCAGGGAGCCTAAAGACTTCCAGGATAGGCATATGAAGCAATGCACATTAAGGAGGGCCCAAGTTTGAACATAGACAAAATATCAGACTTAGACAGTCTGCGACCAACTCGCTCACTTATAGGGGTGACTAGATCAGCAAAATAGATATCACCTGGTCATGTGATGTTACCACACCGGGTCAGAGCATTAACAAAATTACAGCTAACTATGCCCAAGGTCTGGTGAAAGTGCTCCAGATGAATAGTTTATATTATGAAATTTTCATAACAAAAGGCCAAAACCTCAACTCACTTTATTGTACCATATTCTGCTTCTGATGTTTTGCATATTATTTTTCAACTTAAAAATAGCTGTTACAGCATTACAGACAACCACTCTTCATTTGAATATAACCTTAATTCTCATTAGCTTGTAGTGAATGTACATCATTTATAGACTTATTAAATTTGTATTAACATTACCTACAAAGCCCATCACCCGAGTAATAATAAAAAAAATATATATATGTTAACCTTTTAATGTTATTAATCATACTAACGTAAAGTAAAATTTTTAAGAAGTCACAGTTCATTCACACGACCGTCAATGGAAGAGATTGGATCACTTTATCTCTCAGCCATGTACCAGATGTTAAAGTTTTGATTGGAATTGCAAAAGGGATTATCATCGATAAGAGCAGTTTTCCACTTCAAAAGTGCATACATGAAAGTATGATCAGATGGGCAGGTTTATATTTTCAAAAGCTCTTACTTTTCTATAATATTCAAGATACAAGCACAGATATATGACTAAATAAAGTTGAATTTGTAAAAACCAAGCTAAAAATTGACTGTTTTGTTGACAGTTTCGTTGGTGAATCATCGACTTTCTCAAAGTTGGTATTGTTGTAATCCAGCAGGAAGTTATGTTTGCAGTCATGATGTTAGACTTAGTTACAGTCTCAAGCAGTGGATCATAGACAAGACTCAAATTCTTAACTCTCTCGTTTCTCTTCTGTCTGTTCTCATTGCTCCCTCCTCGTGATCTAAATTGTGCTTTCCTGTTGCTTACTCTATGATTTTTGACTACCTTTGTTCTTGAAATGGCTCTTGGATTCTTTCCTTGGGGATCTTGTGTATTTCTTCTGACTTGCTTACTTGGAACACTAATTTTGTTAAAGTTGGTGGCTTCTTAACTATGAAACAATCAAAAAAAATGTTTTAGCTTGGGTTTTGACAAATTTAACTTCATTTATTCTACAATCACCCTGTTTCAATAATATGACCATTGAGTGTGTCTCTTGAGTTGTATGTATCAATAATAGCAAGGAGTAATTATTGAATGATACTTAAATTTGCAGGCAAAGTGACACAGCACAATACAATACTATTGGCCACCAGTACATATGCACATTATGCAGGCAGTACCATGATGTTGTATACCTAGTATAATTGGGTATACACTGCTAAGTGAGACAGATTGGTTGTATTAATGGAATGGCAGCATGCCCCCTTCCTTGAGAAGTCTAGCTTCAAGTTTGCTCACCAATAGCTTCATATTTAAGGCTAGAAATCTAGAACAAATCAATGAAGTATGACACCATGTAAAGCAATGAAGTTCAGAAGTAAACACAGCTGATCACCCATCAAAAAGTTGTTTAACTTGCAGTTCAAATTAGGCAACCATTCAAATTAGGCTCTAAAAGATACAGCTGACTCATCAAAATAACTTTCATCCAAATTTGAACATCAACAGAATATGTAACATGTGTTGCAAAAAATGTCAATACCGATCTACTAAAAAATGATAGCTTGCGACATTAGCCTTGAATGTGCCAATTCGAAGCTTGATTTCTCAAGTAAAATGCCCCCTGCATATTTCAATATCTCTGACATAAATACCCAAAAGAAAAGATGATTAATAACGTTGGCAAGATTTACTGAAGAAATCTACACAAAATCAACCCTCTTCTTTCCCTGCTACTATTGATTACACTCCATGTTAATCCATTAGAATTCTCTGAATACACCCTAGTTCTTCTACACGTGCAAGTTTATCTCTATGGTGTACAGCGCTCCAAGAAACGTGGGTACAGGGTGACATCGCGGATATGGTGTCTGTTGAGGATCCATGTCAAGAAACGCTCAAAACCAAGGCCGTAGCCACCGTGAGGGCAGGAACCATACTTTCTCTGAAAGAGAGAAACAAAGCAAAAGTGAGGATAAGATTAAGGATCTCAAGTTGCAATACCAAAACAATTTATATGATCTAAACAAAATTTAACCTTGGTACAAATGAAAAGTACCTTTTGGTCCAATAGCAGAGAACACACTTAAAGTTTGTTCGGTTTATATAAGGCGGAAAAAATAAATAAAGATTCATAACAACGTGTATTGATTTACAATGGCATGCACGCAGTTGGGCGCAATGCTTACGCTAGTTGTGCATTGCGTAATGCGTGACTGGCACACGCTTATGTGAATTTACGCGAGCGTGAGTTGGGACTTTGTTGACGTGCACAGTAACAAAAGCCGAATAATTTTCGCCTTATATAAGCCTAACAAACTTTAGCATCATACTTGTTACTTTAAAATCAGCTTTTAAGCTTGGAAATATGATTTGTTTTTGGTTAACATTAAAATTAAGTTAAAGTTTATGAATTTTGTGCGAGTTTTAGAAATAATAAGGGTCTGTAAAATGATTCTAATATATCTACATTGCATGCTTACCTGATCTGTGTACCAGTAATATGGTTTAGGATCGATACCCTCTCTTTTGTAACCTACTAGTAGTTCTTCATTATCCCATATCCTCATAGATCCACCAATTATCTCACCTACATTGGGCATAAGAATATCCACCTGTAACCAAGAAACATATCATATAACAACGGTTTAGGCAATAAGTTCTGGTTTTTTCTTGCTTTCCTTTCCTTTTTACTTACTGATCTACACCTACCCCTCCCCCAAAAAAACAAACAAACAAACAACAAGACAAAACAAAAAACCAGGTGAATCAAGCTACAGATCTGCATTAGTTGTATGTTGAGGTTACTGCATATATTTTCCTGTTCACATTAACTGTGGCCCATATTTGCTCTTTTTATTCCTCCTACTCCTAGCTGTCCTACTCACTCTTTTTGTCTCTCACCTGCTACTCACTCATTCAATCACTCATTCAATCACTCATTCACTCACTCATTCACTCACTCATTGCAGAAGTATTGCAAGACACTGCAAGTTGTATGTTGGGTTCACTGCACATATTTATTTTCCTGTTCACATCAATTGAGATCAATAACCATTCTCTCTATTCCCCCTGCTCCCTCTTGCCTTACTTGTTACTCACCCACCAATCACTCAAACATTACAGAAGTATTGCTGGACAATACATGCCGTATGTTGGGTCCACTATGCATTTCTCTTGTCTACATAAATTGTGATCAGTCTACTGCAGTACTCTCTCTATTTCTCCTGCTCCCACCCACCCTCCACACTTGCAACCATGAATTTGAGAAGTAAAACTTACTGATTCTGTGACTCTCTTGTCCTCTGGACATCTAGGCATGTAGAAAGATTTGATTTCAGCAGGGAAGCGGCATAACATAATAGGCTATGAACAAACACAAAATCATATCTTGGTTACCTATCAAGTACCCTCATGATTTTGGCTAGTCTAGGAGACCTCTTCTGCAGTTCATAAGTCTATAAGCATCTCAGAATTGGCTGCCTATTCTTTGGTTCACCTCAAGATCGGTAGTTATGTCAATGCTTTTTAGCATTTATGCTGCAAGCGTGCCGAAAAACCGCCCTTGAATGCATGTGTGTATGTTCTGCATGATTAACTCTTAAGTGTGTGATTCGATACTGCGATCAGCAAAATGCTATGTCACTACAGAACTTGCGGCAAACCAATGTATTGATAGATGGCATGCTATATCAACAATAAATAACATGGTATTTAACTCCTTATCCTTATGTTATGAAATAATTCAAAGCTTTTAGAGTCCAAGATTTTTGATTTATTTTTTATATGGGCAAAATGGTCCATTATCTGGTGACGCTTTAGTTTCAAGAATTGTGTCCAGGACAAGGTGCACAACCATCATGGTTAAGGCCATCTTAAGTTAATAGTTTGTATCCTGTATCAAAGCTCCCGCACGCATTAGTAAAATTGCCTGCTTTTTGCGCGTTATTCCCGCAGGATTGAGTATATTTCAGTTTTTTCTGCTGTTTTATTTTTTTCCAAATTCACACACACAAATATTACGTCAGACATCAAAATAGCCTAAATTGTAAATCTCAATAAATTTCTTCATGATGACCACAGTGAAACCTCCTTGAGAGATGAAAAGGTGGTCAATTCTTGTCCAAAAGCTCGTCCCACAGATAAAAAAAGAAAAGAAAAAAAAACCCTTAAAAACTGTATTCCGCATTAGGTTTTCAAATTGGGAAGGGCTTTGAGAAAATTAAGATGGCCTAATGTCATTCTGGGAGTGAGGTCCCCCCTTTAAATATTGCCCGGTATGCCACTGCTGATGACTCATATCATACTAACAGTTGTAAATTGTGACCATCCACCACAAAGTGGTAGTAAAGTTGGCTCTAGATCATTATCTGTTTATTGCAGATTTTGAAAGAATGTACTTTCAGCTTTAAAATGACACCTCAATCAGCTTCATCGGACATCTGGAAGTCATCGAAGGTCAAATTCCTAATATATTTTACATAGAAATCCATATACTATTTTTTGATTGTATCTTAAAATGGAAAATGCCGACTTTACGACCAGTTTGTGGTGGATGAGCACAATTGTGCAAATGCTAATAGTGATTCAATGTGTCACTTTCAAGCTTTCAAGTTAACTTGAGTTCAAGTGGTAACCATTTGACACTACAATCTATTTCTATTCCACTATCACCTCATTATGTTTCTCCGACCTTTGCATGTTTGTAATTAGAAGGTTTCTGATACACAAAATCAATATATCTGATATAATGCCAGTTATTAAAAAAACCATTATCTATCTAAAATCCTGTCTTACACCTGACATTTGGAAACTCCACACGATCTATGTTGATGCGCATCAATTTATGTGGCTTACACTGCATACTAAATGGGCTTGACTCCATACTGCAGTGCCAGGTGAATGCATAAATGTGAACTCTTTCAGCCCGACTAATGCAGTATCTTCTAATGCATTCAAATATGTTGCAAAACTTGCACTGTTACTGCATGAAATTTACACTGTGTAGACGATCATGAAGTTTTCTTACCTCATTAATTTGGTCTGTCATCTTTCTCTCAGGCATTTCAGGTATATCCTGTAAGGTACAAAGAAATTAGAATGCTCATTTCATCTGAATGCATATATCAGTCATGTTTCTTTTCATATTTGTTTCCTCAGTCCTGTTCACTTAATATGTACACAAATACACAGCCAGACACACCCCTACTTGTGTTAGCCATCAAACAGGGACTCTGTCCAGAACTGTTGAACAAGGACATGTTTTTCTGATTTTGACCATCTAATCAGAGACATTATGAGGCATTCCATGTCAACTCCTGGGATGTGCACCAGCACCTCTTCAATTTTTTTGTTTTTCTGTGTGGTAGTAGATATTGATGAGAAAGTAAAATCCTGAAAATTTGAGCTTCATACTCCATTTCGTTTTCCCGTGGCATTAATTTGAAATTTAGGGGGGTGAGCGTAAAAAATGTGTCGCAACGTGAAAGATGATGTTTGGAGGTCCATAAATGTATAAAGGGAACCCCAAACAGCTTTAAAAAGTATGTATCCTGGGGTACCTTTTTGTGTAGAATTCAAATCTGGCATCAGAAAACTTGTGGCTCCTTTACTTAAAAAGATATAGGTGGGGCAAAATGTCTGACATTGGTTTTGGGGGTCAAAATGTACAAAAATGTACAATTGGAGTTTTGCATGGGTAATATCTCAGCTAAAAGTATTCTAATAGGCTCAATATGGGATAAGAGTAATGTCCTACCAAAGGGCTCTGACTGGCAAAAAATGGACAAAAAATTATTTTTACTTTTGGAGTTCTGACCCCCGAAGTTGGTCCTGGATGGACTGAAGTTGCATTTTGAGGGCCCTATATCTTTTAAAGTAAATGAGTCACAAGTTTTCTGATGCCAGATTTGAGTTCTACACAAAAAAGTACCCCAGGATACATACTTTTCAAAGCTGTTTGGGGTTCCCTTTATACATTTATGGACCTCCAAACATCGTCTTTCGCTATGCGACACATTTTTACGCTCACCCCTAAATTTCAAATTGATGCCACGGAAAACGAAATGGAGTATGAAGCTCAAATTTTCAGGATTTTACTTTCTCATCAATATCTACTACCACACAGAAAAACAAAAAAATTGAAGAGGTGCTGCGGTGCACATCCCTGGAGTTGACATGGAATGCCTCTTATGAGCTTTACATACATTCTATGCAAATTATACACAATTGTTTTATGATATTTGAACAGGGACTGATTTTTATATCACCCATATTGGATGCATACTCTTAAATGCAGTTTTTCGTTGCATATTAAAAAATTGTGGACTGTGCTCCGAGAACATGTACACCCTACACACTGCCATTAAAAGGGTCTGTCCTCCACTCCAATGCAGGTGTGTCCTCGGTTTATAATGCTAATAATCTGGTGTTGTGTGTTCTGTTCAGTACCAAACCCTACTGCATGTACCCATACATAAGCACCCTGTACATAGTGTATAGCTATCAAAATCAGGATGTCTGAATTGACATTTAACCAAGGACCAAAATGGTGATTTTTTTTAACCAACCAAGGTCACTATTTTTAATGCATAATAAATAGCAAACTCACACACAAATACACACACTAACCTCTCCAAATTCATAATAGGTTCCATCTTCTTTCTTGATATCATGTTCTTTAAGGTATTCAATAGCTTCAGTGTAGTTCATACGTCTAAATGGACGCTTGGGTGGTTTAAATTCCTTTTAGAAGAAAAAATAAGACATATTATAATATATTACTTAATTTCTCAAAATATTTAAAACATCAAACTTATTTAGCATTTTTCAAAACCAACATTAACATATTGTCAATCAGGAAAGTGTAATTTCTTCAGGAATAATTGGGCAACAGAACGCTTGCACCACTGAGTACTGAAGTCTCATGGCACCGAAAAACACTTTGGTTAGTTATAAGAACCGAAAAGAAATACTGCAAACCAGGATTGTCAGATTCTGATCCCTTAAATATTTTGTGTAGTGTAATATGTTAAGTACAGCTTGTCTGTACGCAGTGCAATAATACTCATACATATGAGGGAGGCACTAAAATGGAAGAAGTATCAAATCCAGGGAAAATGTTGAAATTGAAGAAGACATGAACTTCTGGATATTTATATCGATGAATAAATCTTACCCAAGATGAAATTTTGATAATGTATCTATCTGTTCTAATTTGCCTGTTATGTAACAGTGTATGTGATTGGTTTTAGAGCTTGTCACCTGCTGATCCTACATTCTGTTTATGCCCAGCTACTCAATATGATAATCAGAAATTGAAATACTTGTCTGGAAAATTAATATGATTTTGAAAATGCAATTAAGTTACTCTATTTTGTAAATAAACTGTAACACACTCATTTGCATTTACAACGAACTCGGTCCAATTAAAGTACCTGGACTTTCAAGTTGGATCGATCACTCCAACTACTTCATGAATATCAATTCCCTACCCAATTACACATGTTAACACTCAACACCTTGCATCACCGCCCTTTAATTCCACTGTATTTTTGATGTGTGTCACCATCAACTGGGTTGTTTCTACTGCTCTGCAACAGGTGGGTAACCAATCACCACTCTATGTGCATTTAGTGGGGAGACCGGAAGTATGGAAACACTTAAGCTGCTATAGGTCAGTTTAAGTGACTTTTGGTGTTCTAACTTAATCATCACTGTTTCTACTAGGAATGTCACCTTGTATCACCCACTTTTAACCACCTCAAAATGTGGTTGACACGGCCGACATTGAGGTTACTCCACATCAGCCAATTTGTTTCTACTGAGACCATTGTCACTTATCACCTTGCATCACCCATCAACTCTTTGCTCCATTGAAACATGTTGTATCATTCTGTCTTCTACATTACTCATGAAACCACAAGGTTGTAATTATGCTGAAATAAAGATGATCCTATGATAACTTACTGGGTGAAGTTCTTTGACTAATTCTCCCACAGGTGATGCTAGAACTCTATCTACTACGTCACATAAAAGTTCTTCTAATCTGTCTAATAAGTCATCAAATGTGATGAATGGACATTCTCCCTCTATATGGGTGTACCTGCAAGACATAAAATAAAAGGTCAAAAAAGGTGAAGGAGACAACTGATTTTTATTTGGGTGTGCCGCCGGATATCACATTATCGGTGCAGCCGGTCAATGTGTGAAAACTACAGTACTGGTGCAGCCAGTCACTGTTTGAAAAGGTCAATGGTCTGACCATTTCACACAGTGACTGGCTGCAGTCATGGAATCCCGTTGTGAAAGCACATCTACTTAAGGTAAAGGAGAACCTGCATATAATAGTGAACAGAGTGCCCATCTCTCTTTCATTGGCGATTGGGCCTCCATGTCATGTTGCTGTCACTACACCTCCTCCACAGTGAGTCTTGTTACCTTCCCAGCATTAAAGAATGCCGGTACGCATTTATACATGCTTGGCCACGGCAGGGCTCAAACTGACCATATATCACGATCATGAGGCCTGTGCTCTACTGCTAGACCACATATGACTATATATCCCCTTAAAATAAGAGTCAGGTGATATGATACTATAGGATACTCTATATTCTCTGATGCATTATCAAATGAAATTGCTTTTTTATATGGTTGTAGGAAAATATGCTGTTTGTCTTGAATATGTCTTCCTGGTTTGGTGCATTAAATTTGGCTGCCATTCAAACTTGCATTTCCATAATAATTTTGCACTATTTTCATATCACAAGCAGTATTTCGTATGTACAGGCATTTTGTCGGATTCAATGAATAAAACCATTGTTGGATTATTAAATAATTTTACAGGTGAATTAATACAAATTATATCAAGTGTTTGAGAATTTTACAATACTGATTATAAAACCAATTGATTCATCAATATTTCAACAGCATTTCTAGTTGTTTTCATTGGTAATTTATGATTCAGGTACATAGGCCTATTTGTGTAAGGATAAATTTATATTTGACAACCAAATGTAATGCAGAAGTATATCTTTGATGATAACCTATGGTTAACACTTCCCATATCAATCTAAACACACAGTTTCTAAAATCTTCAGGAATGTATTCTGATTTGCCCGTGCACATTATATTCATTACTTTCCCCAACTTACTCTGCTAGATGCCTTCTTGTACGTGACTGTTCAGCACGGTATGACTGGGCAATGCAGAATACATCACCTAGGGCAGGCAACACAGTCTCAAGATACAGCTGAGATGACTGGGTGAGGTAGGCCTGCAAAACAAATCAAAACATGCATTACATTGCGAAACGATATTGGGAGAAACCAAGCATTATTATATTACAATAGAGTCACTGATCATCTTCATTTTTTGCCTTTGGTGAATAATAAGCCTATTATTAGAATGTTTGAATCTTGCGGGTATGTGTAATATATAGTAGGAAATGAGAAAAAGTGGAAATTTAACATTTTGTGCAACATATTAGAGCATAACCGAGCAATTTGCGGTTCTGTCCTGCTTCATTACACACTACACACTATTTTTTATCCCCTTGATAAAGCTCCCCTGACCCGCCCATTCCACAACTGATGCTAGCCCCATCCCCCACCTGTGGAGTGTCATACCAAGTTTTAATCTCTTGAATGAAGGCCCTATTATTGCGTTGAAGGAGTGGCCAATTTTATCACATATTTTCATCTTAGAGAAAATGCACATCAATTTTTCTACAGCACACTATGTGGTAACAATTAAGAATGCACACAAAACAGCATTCCAGACCATATATTCCCATATGGGTAATGAGAACAATAATGGATATACAATGCACAAAAATCTACACATGTTGATGGGGAAAAAGGTTGGGCTAACTTACAGGTATGAGGCTATCAAATTAGACCATCTTCAACATGTTTATGCAAGTATTCATTATACATGATATTCTATCTACTAGTTTATTCAAAATGCAACAATGACTCAATTGTTCTCTCTGGTCCAGTGAACTAGTCATTTCCCGTTGGTTCTCTTTATGTTCTTACCTCTTCTCCAAAGAAGTCAAAGTTAAACAATGTTGAGCCTCCTTCAACCTGAGTTTGCACTAGAGTGGGTGGAGTTACCTGTTAAAATTGAAATGTTAATGTGCAAAGGTTACATGATAAAGTTAATATAATATTGAAAGCAAGGAGTGTAGTTTTGCAGAACACATGGCTTCATTTGCTTAGTCCTACTTTCTTTCCTTCTTTTTCCTACTGTCTTTCTCACCCCTCCATTGTTTATGCTTTTTTAATTCTATTTAATTAAATCTCTTCTCCATCTCTCCCACCTCCCTCTCTTTATTAATATATAATTTCTTATTCCTTGTTTAATTTCTTATTCATTTCTCTTACCCATAGATTAACAACATAAAGATGACGTCCCAACCGGCAAAGTCCACCTTCACCTGTTAATGAGGGCTTATTGTTACATGACATGCGAGAGACAAAAATGTTACGCCAACTCTGTGCTTATTACAGAGTATTTTTCAAAATATTGCAACGCCATGCAAGAGGCACGGGCCATAGAATGACTGGCCCTCACTAAAATTGCATGCAACGAACAGAGACTATGCCTGTTGGGGGCGCCATCTGTATGTAATTAATCCACACTCTTACCTCATTATAACCTCTTGCAAAGAAATGATCCCGAAAACTGAAAAGAAAAAAAATCAAGTCAATATGTAAAAGTTGAATGTGTTGACACTTATGATTAATAATGAAGAAAAGGATTTTACTTTCAAATGATACTATTGCTAGCTACATATGCTTTCTGGATTTAGAATAAGGCTGGTAAGTTAGTATTTTACTCTAAATCTGTATAAAAAGAAGATATTAGATTTATCACAGAGGTCTATTCACATGTTTTATCTATTGGCCTTCAAAGGATCAATGATGTAGAGTCAATTACTCAATACCACAGTGGACAAGATCCTGCCAACACTGGTAACTGCAAAATTGGAACACTAGGCTAAAGCTCCACCCAAGGGTACCACTGTGAAACAGAACCTCTTGACACTCAGAGGTAATGGGTATTTTTAGGATACAGGAGAGCCTATATGGATCTAAAATCATCAAAATTGATGAGGAAATGCAATACAGCAGCTGTCTTGATTTTGTTGTTGTTCTTATGATTGAGTTTACCATTATCAGTATTTTCAAAAATAAAAACTGTTCCTATTTTTCCATCCAAAAACTATAAAAAAAGGACCACTTCCAAAACAGGAATAGTTGGCAGGTATGAATAAATAAACCATAACTTACCATTGCATAGCAGTAGATCTGACCCGCATAATTTTGGATAGCTACAACAAAAAGACAATAAATGTGGAATTGAATTAATCTGATACACCACAAGCATTGACACTGGCTAAATGGTTATCCTTGCACTAAGACCTTTATAACCATTTTTAAACACCAGCCAGTTGAGTTGATAATTCCTAATTCTTAAAACGGTTGGTTTTTGTCTGCAAGAACAGATTTTTGCCAGCAAAGTGGCAACAATTTTTTGCTGGTTAAACCACAAAAAAAAGGACCAAACTAGAAGAAACTCATGCAGTCAATCAAACATTAAAAAAGTAATACAGGAAGTGCATAAACTCAACTAGTTTATAATAAAAAAAAAACTTATACAACATGGTTAAACCATGTTTTTTTTTTCCTTCTGTGGCAAAACAATTTCTTAAAAGAATCCAGCTTTAGGCCAAAAAAAAAAAAATTGTTTGTTTGTCCATAGAGGCTTATGAAACAGTTGGGTCGGTAGGTCGGATTTAAAAAAAAAATTTTTTTACAGATATTGCACTTGAAACTGACAATTTGAAGACTGGTAAATAAATCAAAACACGCAGCACTTTACTGGTTTAACTCTTGAGATGGTTCTGCATCAGGCTTCCCGTTTAGTGTGCGTCCAGACGCGTATTTTACAAATTTGGAGTTCACATGACTAATCAAGTATTTTGCGTCCATGTCACATGCATGTGGGACGAGACAAAACTTCAAATTTTATCACTAATTGATGATAAAATAAGAAATTTTATTCTTTTATATTTTTAAGATAATAAAAGCCCCAAAATTTTGACCCACCTGCTAAGAATTGAAGTAAATTCTGCAATATTTGTAAATGCAACATCAGGAAATCGTGCACTTTTTGCATGCTTTCCGAACGATCGCTGTTTGATGACCTGGGGAAGTCCCGATTGATTTGTTTACAAGCAAGCCATGGATTCCGATTCACGAGTACTAATATTGAGCAAGCATGCACTGAACACGTGCCGCTAACGTGCGGTTAATGTTTATTTAAGGGTAGACGGGGTATTGGGAGGGCGAGTTAGCGCAGTGGTAATTCTCTCGCTTTGCACCACTGAGGTCCCGGTTCAAGCCCCGGCGCGGCCCAAGGACTCATGTGCACTTGGTTTATCCCGATCCATGCTCGCTTTCTCGCAGGTTTTCTCCGGGATCTCCGGTTTCCTCCTGCTTTCAAAATCGGTGATTAGTTGTTTCGTTATCAAAAACTTCCTTCACCCAATGGAATTTGGGGAGCTGCAGAAAATGGGTGTATTGTTACAATCTAAGTGCGGATAGGTTCGCGCCGGGTTCGGCTGCAACTAGCCTAGTTGATGCGATCTGATTGTGAGGATTCACCACGCAGCGAAATTACAGCGCTTTGAATCCTCTGGAAAAAGCGCTATATAAATTCCGAAATTTATTTATTTATTTATTATATTATTATTGGTCGAAGCAACCTAAAAATTGATTTTCATTATCTAGATCAATATATTATTGAAAAATAACACCTTGATGTTTTGCAAAAGTTCATTCTATAAATTGTATACTTTGCAAACTTGCTTAATTTATTGTCGTTAATGAGTTATGTACGTTTTACAAAAGTGTTGTTGTTTCAACCCTCTTTACAACGTAACTAAAGAACCACAGCACCTATAAAAGTATATCTGTGATATTTTAATTCTTCTGCACACTCGCTATGAATTGAAAAATACAGTTATTGCCAAAGCTCACTACCATTCGTAAGATGCTGTGAACTACCAAATCACAACAGTTATTTATCACAACCTGACAATATTCAATTTTTAATATTTTAAGTTTATTTTCTCATAAATAATCTAGGTTTCCTTTATTAGTATTATTGTTACGATGAATAAAAGCAATTTTAAAGACAAAATTTAAATGATAACCCTTTTTCGTATTATTTGTGGCAGCACGCTAGTTTAGCTTTGTAGCATCAACAACACGTTAATTAAAAAAAAAAAGAAATGCGGAAGTAAAATTTACGAACGAAAATTTGTTCCAGATTGACAGACTTTGCTCATGTTTTTGCACCTGTTTTTGACCATGTTTCGGACCAAAACTGACACAGAAATGAGAAAAATTACCATAGCGAATGGAGATGGAATATCACGGCGAAAATGCACTTTTATTTTTTTTTAACAATCAACATTTGATGAGGTGTAGACCGGAATGCGTGTGTATCGTCATATTATACAACGGCGGTTTATGTAAATGAAGCTCAAACATGAACATATACATGTTTTAACAAAAAATAAAAGACTGTATTATTTTTCTAAAACATATGCGTTATCATCTTTATAAACTATTGTTACGATAAATTTATGGAAATAATAATGTTTTTAGAATTGAATTGTACATATTCAGCAAATTTCTGACTCGCGATGTATTAAAATCTGTACATCAAATATACGTTGTACGCACTAGAAATATACATAATTTCATGTCATTGAAAAGTGCATTGTATTTACACAACAGCGACGAAAATACAACAACAATGCGAAATGAGCTCCACGGTCTCCACCTGGACTCTGTAAACATCCAAATACGCATGGGTACAGGTAATAATATTTCTGTTTTCCCCAAATTTACTTTGTAGATGCATTTTGAAAAGAAAATATTGAATTTAAAAAATTGGAAAAAAAAAAAAAAACGGTCGGGACCAGGGTACACGGTCGGTCGGACGAGGACAAACAAACAATTTTTTTTTTGGCCTTATCACAAATATGTGTACATCTATATCAAAAGGATGCACTTGTCAGCTGCTACACATGACTCATTTCACATAATAGCTAGGTATAAATATCAGACTAATCTTAAGTGGGGGCCACTTCAAAATTATCCCCAAGTCATATGGTTTAGGAACATTCTCTGCATTCCTAAGCCTTGTGACTTGGGGATAATTGGAAGAGGCCCCCACTTATCTGAAAACAGAATATATCCAATGTAATGATTTTCAAATTCTTTCACACAGCAGTTGTTTTGAATGTGCAACAATTGGTGTCATGAAGCTCAGTATTTTGTTCAGCACACAGGATTCAATCAGGCCATTCTGCTTAAAGGGCAAAATTATGCCCTGGTAAGAGTTTTACTGAATCTGTACAAGCTATAACTTACATGTTCTCCTCTGAGCATCATGTGTCTTTGATCCAATTGAACATCTATATGAGATTCCTGTTGTGAGAGAGAAACAAAATATATTTTAAAATGAAAACTTGCTACCATTCTTTGTATGTCACTTTAACTAGTTTATTCTCACTCTTGCAAATCGGATGCACTGAAAGCCTGATTATAACTAGACTACCCCGTAGTCCACTTGCCCATTGTGCATACTCTGGATATTGTATTTAAGCTTAAAACTCTGATTTAATTAATGTGTGCACAATTGATAGATTTTCACATCTGTTCTTTTCAGTCACCCTACTCCCTCTGTTTGTTAGCTTCCCAAGTGGACTACTGACATTGGATTGCAGTTTTCATGCTTAACACGGCTGTCTATGAGCTTCTATGGATGAGATTGTCGGAAATCTGGCCTACTAAAATTGGCCATGATGTAATGCATCTTTAAATGGATCTGGCTTGTGATTGGTCGCCTGATCTCGTTATGGTTTAAATCCTCCGGTACCTGTCATTACCATTAATAACTACATGGTACACAAGTATGTGGCCTACCCCGCCTTTGTGTTGTGTAATTGCATGAACGCGTCAGTATTGTGCATGGACGCGTCTTGTATTTGTTTGCGGTTAAATTTGATTGATAAACAAGTATGATTGACAGTGTGAGTGTTAGGGACTTTGCCCGTTTAAAATCTTAAGTCCATAGTCTATTTTTAACCTGGAATTTCGCGATTAATAAACTGGCAGATTCTAAAATCAGAATTGTTCAGTATTGAAGTGCCAATACAATTATGACATTATGATATGTTGCATTCAATAATAACTTGGATGATGTGCGCATGGTGACATGCAGCCTCTCCAGCTCTGTATTTTGTTGCTTATTTGTGCTGTTTATCGCAGTGTGACTATTTTACATTTGTAACCTGAGGATTGGGTATTTCATCTTGACTATCCTGAGCAAGTTGGACTGCAAAATTCTTCATTTTCTTCATAGATTTTTCATTTTGGACTTTTCTACCTCATTACTCAACTCACTTCTGTAAGCTTAACCATTACCTATCACAGCATATAGGATACTGTACTCCACTATTGGATTGGACCTTTTCATCAAATCAATATAATCTCCTGTTTGCATCATCTGTGAGTACTTGATTCATCAATTGTTCATCAATTGTTTGCATTGACTGGAACTACTCAGCTATGGGATACATTATCTTGTTGTCCTTGCTGCTGATTAATGTGCATGAGAGTATAGGCCTACCTTGCTCTGTTCATTATGAGGACAATGCTAAATTATATCATCGTTTGAAGTTCTCAGGATCACATGCTTGTTACTACAGTAATACATCGGCAACTTTTCAGCCAGATATTTTAGTGGCTGGGGACGTAAATCCAAACCCAGGTCCTGAAAGTTGTCCTGAAACTGATTCTATTGAACTGGATACTAATCGTACAATAAAATACCAGCGTGACGAACTCATAAACCTATGCTGCCCCCCATATACTATTTCTACCCCGCTTCTCCACCATATTCAATCACTTCACTTAAGACGTCGCCGCACCCACAGAGGTAGGAGAGGGGTAGCGCAAAGATATATCATTGGTTTCCCCTCCTGCTGCCGATCCGGAGTCACACACCCGTCACATAAAGTGGATGTGCTTTAATGCTCAGTTATGTAGTTAGATAGCCACGGACATTGCTGAAATCATAACTGATAATAATCTGGATCTTGTAATGTTAACAGAAACTTGGCTGTATGAGAAAGGCGATGAGCCATATATGAGTTTTATGACCCCTCACGGATTTAACTGTCATTCTTTCCCTCGTGGAGCCCGGGAGGTGGTATTGCCATCATTGTGAGAGAATCTTTATCTAATATGATCACTCTCACTCACCTTGATTACACCTCCTTTGAAAGCGTGGAACTAAAACTGTCCATTCACCAAGTTTCCATCATATGTGTGTGCTTGTATAGACTGCACCCTGGTGAACATCTTGTTAAACATACTAGAGTTAACTTTCCAACTTTCTTGTCTGAATTTACTGACCTTTTATCATCTTACGCTAGTTTGAAGGTCGATGTATCCTTTACTGGGGACTTCAATCTCCATTATGAAGTTCCAACTGATTCTGAAGTCAGACGACAATTTCGATTTTAACTGATTTTGGCTACTCTCAACATGTCGACAAGCCTACTCATAAGCTTAATGGTATCCTGGACTGGGTGGTTGTGCGGAATGACAGATGCGTTACCAAGCACGATGGACGTGTTGAAGTTTCCTAGTTTGTCCGATCATTTTGCTGTTTTTGGTCACTTTGATGTTTCTAGACATACGCCTAGTAGACGCTTCGGTGACCTCGCGTAATTTGCGAGCAGTTAACTTTGACAATCTATAGAAGGGTGTTGTTGAGCTCGGTGGCGCGGCGCGTAGGGGAAGAGTTGGATGCGGTGTGGTCTTGTTGCCGCCAACAATACTGGTCTGCAACTAGTTCTTGACCAACACGCACCCCTGACTACTCGGCAGGTGAGGGATCGTGCATCGGCTCCTTGGTTGACGACTGAAGTGAGGGATGCAAGACGTGAGAAAAGGCGTGCTGAACGGCTCTGGAGGAAAACTGAATTGACTGTTCATAAAGAATTGTACATAAGTTCGAGGAATAATGCTAATAAGTGTGTTACTAATGCTAAGAGGCAATACTTTGCGGACAAAATTGACTCAGCTGCATCTTCCACAAAGCAGCTATTCACAATTGCAAATGACCTTCTCAGAAAATCTCAAACCTCAGTGCTTCCAAATAATGTTGCTCCTAGTGATCTCCGCAAGTCTTCTGCAAATTCTTTGCAGACAAAATCCGCATCTAAGGGATAAACTTGATTCTTGTCAGTGTTTGCCACCATCTTTTACTGCTTTTGAGGGTCCTGTTTTCGATCACTTTGATCCTGTCACTGAAGATGAGATTTCTGAGCTGGTCCATAGTATGCCAACAAAGGGTTGCTTATTAGACCCACTTCCAACGTATCTTGTGAAACAGTGCTTTGTTGATCTTGTTCCTTTGATTAATTATACTATCAATAAGTCCCTTATGAGTGGTATTGTTCCTATTCAGTTTAAGCGTGCTATTGTTGTACCCATCCTTAAAAAGTCCGGTCTTGATAATAACTGTCTTAAGAACTTTCGGCCAGTTTCTAACTTGCCTTTTATTTCTAAAGTTCTTGAAAAGGTCGTCCTTAAACAGCTCCAAAAACACCTCTTTGACAATGATCTTATTGAAGTTCACCAATCCGCGCAGATAGAAAAGGCCATAGCGTAGAGATCACGCGGTGCTGAGTGTCTTGGACGGCCTTCTTAACAACACCGATGTGAAAAAGTTTCTCTTGTGGCTCTCCTTGACCTCAGCGCCCTGCTCGATACGCTTGACCATTCTATTCTCATTGAGCGGCTGGCGACCACTTTCGGTGTCCAAGGAGTTGTACTTGAGTGGTTCACTTCATACGTGACTGAGAGGTTTCAATCTGTTAATATTAATGGAGTGGTTTCGGACCCATTTCCATTACAGTACGGAGTCCCTCAAGGTTCCGTGACTTGGGCCGGTTTTATTCACTCTTTATTCTCAACCTTTATCCGACATCATTATAATGCACAAATGTAATTTCCACAAGTACGCCGACGACACGGAAGTCTCGCAATCTGACACCCCAATAAACTTTGAGCTCACCATATCTTCCATTCAAAACTGTATCAGTTCCATCTTGAGTTGGATGAATAGCAACAAACTTTTGTTAAACACCGACAAGACTGAGATCTTAACTGTTGGTACGCCCTCTCGCATAAAACAAGTTGACAGAGAAGAAGATGATACCATCCAGATTTTGAATTCTGACATATCTTTCCAACAATCTGTTAAATACCTCGGTGTTCGGCTGGACCAAACGCTGTCCATGTCTGACCATATAAGCGATATATGTCGCTCTCTTTATTTATCTTTAAGACAACTTAGCACAATCCGTCCATATTTGTCTGAGGAAGCAACGTCGTGTCTCGTTTATACTCTCTTATCACGCCTCGCCTTGATTTCTGTAATTCCACTTTGGCTGGTATCACTTCTGATCAAATTCTCCGCCTCCAGAGGATCCAAAACTCTGCCGCCCGCTCATTGTTAAAAAAACGTAAATATGATCATATCACTCCCATACTTTATGAGCTTCATTGGCTACCCATAAAATTCCGCATTCAGTTTAAATTATGTGTGTTTGCATACCGCCACTTTACCGGTACCCTTCCGCCTTACCTCTCCGCGGTTCTCTGTACTTATGTTCCTCAACGCTCCCTCCGTTCATCATCTGAAAAGCTACTCAGAACCCCGCGGGTTAATTTATCATCTGCCGGTATGCTCCTTTCGTTATGCTGCCCCTGTAGCTTGGAATTCCCTTCCCAACAACATCCATAATATCACTTCTCTTGCTCAATTCAAATGTAGTCTAAAACTCATTTTTTCCAACATGCTTTCCCTGATTCCTAAGGTCTTGTGTTTCACTGTGTGTCCTTTGGTTCTTTTTTGTTTTCGCGCCCTGAGATCTTTTTTTTGATGTTTTTTTCGCGTTATAAATACGCTCCATTATTATTATTATTATTATATAAGCCTACGTAAACTTTACTTTTACTGTCACTAATATAATTATATAAACTTTTTCATAACAATTTTATAGTATTTTGATGTAATTAATATCAGTATAATTTCGAGTTCAACTGAATGCTTTCATCATGATTAACATCAAAAATAGACTATGGCATAGTCTAGATTATAACTGAACTTTTCCATCTGAAATATGCTATAGTTATTGTTCAAATCATATTTAGCCCCTTTTCTAAAGATACATGGTACGGGCTACAACTGGAATACTGTAATAGACGTGGAACACCTTCGCCCCACACATATGCTGATGGAAGAAATGCATTGTGGGAAGTGTAAGATATCCTCTCTGGCCGACACCAGACCATGAGTGAAGCCAATAGGCATAATCAAGGGAATCACTTTTTAAAATTGGATATGAATTTTGCTACTCAGATAATGTTGCAAGTTCAGCATTTATTTTGTATTGAATTTGGTTAGGGGATGCATTAGGGTTAGGTTTTGCCAACAAATATGCACTCCAATTACACCAAGACTCCTGATAAAAAAGTGATTTAATTCTGTTTCATGATCCCTATTGTGATTCTATCCATCAGCGGAGATCGCATGGGCTATTCCATTTAAAATTCTCACTACCTCTGTGGAAGGTTGTGGAAATATCTTCCACAGAAGGAAAATGTTTTTCAAATGTAACTGGTCAATGTTAATCATTTTGAAACCCATACTCCCCCTGTATTATGGCTTTACCTATATCTTCCACAGCTGGAGTGAGTATTTCAAATGGAAGTTACCCAATGTCTATTGTATTCAAAACTCATACTCCGTCTGTGGAAAACTTTAGCTATATCTCCCACAGGGGTAGTGTCGATTTTAAATGGAATGGCCAAATTCTCATACATACCTCATTGACCAAGTTGTCTGCACCACCAGCAGGTGCAACATGTATCAGCTCCCAGTAGTCACATATCAACTCATGACCATCTGGTGCCTAGGAAAATTAGAAAGGATATTTGAATCAATTAGATCAGCTAGAAATGATTGATATGAGGGCAGCAGGAGATTACACTTTTCTAACAAATAATTCAAACAATGTGTCATCTTGTCAGGATGCTATGCACACAATGTAATGCCAGCCATGGCTAAAACAGTTGTTTCTTTATTTGCTTGTTATTTTTTTCTTTGCTTTTCTTGACATAAAAATTGATTAAAGACTATAATTTGTCAGTGAAAGGGTCAGGAATAGGCTTGGGCGTTTGTCCAAAACAATAAATGTAGATTTTTTTTTTAAATCAATTATTTTCGATCTATCAAATATTGCATAAAAAACCATTTTTGATTGAATTAAAATGTCGATACTTTAATTATGGTGTTTTTAAATGATCGAGTACCTGATTACAAAAACAATTATTTTCGATTAATCAAAATATCGCCCAACCCTGGTCCAGACGAAAATGTGACGGCAACATTCTGTCCAGGCAAGCAAATGTAACCAAATATTTTGCCCTGGTTTGGCAGCAAGAAGCAAGGCATTTACAGGACCCTTAAAGCAAATGTTAACATTGATATATTGTGAAATGACTTACTGTTTTGCCTTCAGGGAGCTCTTTAATTTCTCCATAGAGAGTCACAGTACTCTCTGTTGATAAGATCATGGCATCATAAGTTTGACACTGTAAATCAAACACAAAACAATACACAACATTAATAAAAGTACACATACAATTTTACTTCGGCTGTACAAGTTTTCTGATTAAATATGACCAAATGTGCAATTTTATTTGGAATGCGAGTCCAAACAAAGTGTAATAGTAACATTTAAATAAGCATTCCTTTCATTATTGCCATTTAAAAATGAAGGTTATGAAGCTAGAAAGATAACAATTAAGTTCCTTCACCTTCAGTATTACAGACATTTCACGTTGTCTCCCCGTGGCAGCACCGATTTTCTGCATTCAATATAAAAAGGGCACGCATACACCGGGCAATTCCATTTGAAATCCATACACCCCTATGGAAGACATGACCTTAATCTTCCACACAGGGAGTATGCATTTTAAATGGGGTCATCTGAATGGTCCAGTTTCAACTGGAATAGCCCATTTTGCTGTCTGCGCCCTTTTATACTGCACAGGTATAAGAGTTGCAAAGGTTTGGTTCTGGAAAGAAAAGAGCACTGCTGAGTAACACTTACTAGCTTGTCATTCAGAACACATTGTACAAAGCCTGTTCCATCTCGTAGCACGATGAACATCAATGTCTTACCTACAAGATTTGAGAAAAAACAAAAAAACAGAGAACTTAGATTGCAGGATTTCAATGTAATTTGTTTCAATATTGAGATCTATGATGCATAATGGATGGCCTAAATGCTGTATGGAGTGCATCACATCACTAAAGAAAGATCAAATAAAGGAGAGAATTAGGTGGCTAAACAACCCTGTTCTAGGGGTGGAGGGAGTTATCCCAAGAAGTAGGGTCTGTCAATTGGTCAGGATTTTTGGGGGTTTTATTTCTAAAAATGAGGTCAAGCTTGAAACATCTGAAGAACATAAAAATCTTTTGCAAGCACATTTTGAAAATATTCTGAATTTTTTCCAACAAATTTCAGTCAAAATCAATCCACTTTGGCCAACTTTAGCTGAGTTTAATTGCATACAAATAAAACTTAACTCCCAAAATGAAAAATCTGTGTCGGGTGGGCCTGCAGAGAAGAGATATTTTGTTGAGTTATGGAAAAAAGTCCAACTTTAGAATGCCATAGGGAAAACAAGACCATGGAAATAACTTGCCAGATCAGGTATGGACAGAACTGTGCGCTCTTAATAGCGATCAAAAGAAACTATAACATTATTGAACTTTTAGGTACCAACTAGGTATTTGATAATATTACTAGGGATAACCATCAAAATTTCATGTTGCTCCTTGTTTTTTGGATAGAACTCATCAATAGAGGTATTTTGGTGGTTAAATGGTCAAAATCGGTCAAAACCTTTTTGAATTATGAATTTTCAAAGTTTCCCATTCTGACCGGTCATTGGAACGAAATGAAATGACAAGGTCCAAAAATAGCAATTGGGAGCAAAATTGGCATAAGCATATATTTACCTTTATATATTTCTTTATTTTAACATATGCAAACATGAAACAACATATTGTGAAAGTATCAAAGGGTTTCTTATGAAATGGCACTTTACTAGTCAATGGCATAATTTTTTTTTTCAAACCGAGGCATTGAAATCATGCATTTAGAGAACATTTGGCAAAAATCATCCAAGATGGCCGATATGGCACAAAATCAAAATTGCACTAAGTACAGGTGAACTTTTTTTTTCACAACCAAAAATGTCAATGTTATTGGGTTTAATATGACCAATTAGTAGGTGTATGCAAAGAAAATCTTAAGTGTCATTGAAGGTCATTGACTCATTCACAACAATAGAGGTTATCCACTTCACTCATCATGCTCATGTGTGACTTCTAACAAAAGGTGCTGGTTCCGTAGTATTCCTTATTCAATACAATTCAATGCATGACCTCGAAGTTAGCTGCATGACTTTCGCGGGCTATTTTGAAACAGTTATGGTTGCACATTCAGGTACTTCTTTGAAAGTTCTAAACAAGGTATAGCCAGCAGCAAGTTGTAAATGGTATAGGCCTAAATATAAGAAAACGTTTAGGGTTGAAATCAGGTGAACAATACATCGAATGAGCACGAAACTTCACATTTATGTTCAGAAAGGTGTCTTCTTAGCATGATTTGAAAGGAGTATGGAAATTCCAAAGGGAAGCTGGTGATTTAATTTGTAACTCGAGATCTACTCGTTCAATTTTTTAACCTTTTTACAGAGGGTATGATAGAGGTATTACTGGCAACTCCGCCAAATTACAGCTCAGTAGGCCACGTTGTTCACCTGATCTTATTGACATGAATATTTTGTGCCATTCTTGAGCAGTGCTGAACTCAGCCACTGGCAATTAAGCGCACTGTGGCGATGGACCAATTTTGACTCGCACTTACAGGAAAATGAAATAAGTTATGTTGCTGTAATTTGCAAGATAGTTACAAAGCATAATTGGCATTAACATCCCCAATTTTTACAGAAAAATTATGAAAAATAAAAGAATGAGCTCAATTTAGAAATGTCTGTGCAAGCAGTGCACAGTTGAGCTCCCTGCATGTCTGTGGGAGTGCTCTAATCAAGTTGATGGTTCATTGGTCATCCCTAATTATTACTCTTCATTATGGCTGTCATGTTGCACCTGCACCAATGTCATTCAAACTTCATCTAGTTGCAAAGGGCTCACTGCACTGAGGACATGAAGATTACTTCTGAAAATGTGCGCAAAAATTGCCTATTTGGGCCCCCGCCCCCTAGTGCAAGGAAAAAAGGGGAAAAAGGAGGGAGAGAGAGGAAAAAAGAGAGAAGAGAGAGGGAGAGGAGGGAAAGAGAGATATTGGAATCCATACGATATGCAATACCATACGATTATTATCAATAAGCCTGGCAAAATTGTCTATTTAGGCCCCCGCCCCCCCTAGTTTGGGCCCCCGCCCCATACAGACTTGCCCCCCTGGAAAAAATCCCAGCTACGCCGCTGTGTGAGTCATCATTGCAATGTCTATCTTCATCTTCATACAAGGACTTTAAACACCTGAAGCTTACCCTGTCTGCGTAATCTGTGAACCCATCCTCGGACTCTGACCCTGGTATTACGGTTAGAAGTTGACTCTCTGATCTTGATCTGGAAAGAAAAGTACCAAAATACAACAACATAAGTCCAAAATTTATTTTATATTATTATTTTAAATTTATTTTAAAAAATTTTTTAAAATTTATTTTATATAACATGACATACAGGGTTCAAAAGAAATTAACTCCCCCTCCCTCTAAAATTACTAAACATTTCTTTATATAACTTGACATACATTTCATTGATTTGAAACATTTAAAAACCTGTGAATAGAGGAATCTTTTTCCTACCCTCCCAAAGTAAACATATATATAACTCTCTCATACTTTGACTTCAAGAACATTTGTCAATCAATATGTGATACAGGGCTCTCCTGCACCTTGAAACCTTTAAATTTCAAGGCCTTTCAAGGCCCAAAAGCATGATTTTCAAGGACTTACCACAACACAAAAATCATGATGCGGCTCTCTATGCGGCACATACATGTATTAACGAAGATGACTGCTCCTCTTCGCTCCCCAAATTTGGTCAAAATTCTAATTTTGAAAGACTTTCAAGGACCTTTTGCAAATTTCCAGGAATTTCCAGGCCTTGAAAAGGTGTTTTCAAATTCAAGGACTTTCAAGGACCATGGGAGCCCTGGTGATATGATCTAATCCAGACAAAATGAGGCAATTTTGAACATTAAGTTACTTCAACAGCTAAAAGCCTGCTGTTGCTGTTGCTGAAACTGATACATCCATAACATACTTGGTTACAAGGTAATATTTTTTGCCAGTATCTCATTTATACTTTGATCAGCTTGTAATAGGCAGGACTCATAACATATAGAATGGCATACTCACAGCTGGGTGCTGCGCTTTGCATATTTCATGACCAACACGTGCTTTTGTGAACTTACGCAGGTGTAAGTTGGGACATCATTGACTAGTGCAGTAACAAAAATGAATAATTCACGCTGTAAGAACAGATCATAGTATAACAACTGTTGGGATCAGATTGTGTCACATGTAAGTACTGGGTTTTCAACCTTTTTTTAAATGGAATTCAACTTCTTGAAGTCAGATCATTTTGCAAATACATGTAATAATATTTTGTAATTTTTGTTCATAATAATGGAAATTCTTGCAAAGTTAAGACACTGGATAGTATACATAATGCCCCTTTCTTTTCTTTTTCCAAAACTGTCAAGTTGTTAGAATAAGAATGTGTGAATATTGAATACTTACCTGTTTAGCCTTGGGCAAGGAAGCATCTTCTTGGATGGTGATCTTCTTGGCATCTTCCAAGTTCTTGGCTCTTCGCTCTGCATCTTCAGCCTGAGAAGAAACATACATTTTTTTTATATCACTGTATGAATTACACTTTGCCTGGCTTCAAAAGTGTTACATTATTTTCACAAAAGGCAAAAGGGGATTAAATCATGCCCTGGACATAAATGGGTGAAAGATGCAAAATTGGAATCTACTTAAATTTTGGGAATAAGCTTTTTTTGTGGATATCTATTAAAATGTGTCATAAATGAGGATGATAGGAATACAAAAAATACTTAAAATAATAAACATGTTAACCATACAGGCAATGGCTCGTTAGATGGTTAGACCAACAGTCTCACTATCAACGGTGAAAATCACACATATTTACCTTAAAAGTCAAGGCAAAAGAGTTATTTTTGTGATTTCAGCCATTTTAAAAATGTTGTAAAGAAGAAAATACAGCAATTATGACCCTGGATGTTTAATATTTGCATGAAAGAACATTAAATAAATAAAAAACAATACATCTCATGCCTTCTTTAGCTTTATTCCCACAATTATCGCTTCGTGAATATGCAAATTTATGACAAAATCAGGATTTTCCTAAAAATGGGGTAAAAATGGCCAATTTTGTGAATCTTTGGAAGGCTGTATCTTCGCAACGGATTGTCGGATTGAGTTGATTCAAATGGTTTTTAAAATCATTTTGCAGAAGGAACAATGCTGACAAGTAATTCCAGGGGTGGGTTTGAAATTTTCATGTGGCCGCCCTACTATAATATCACAAAATTACAATCTCTATAAAATGTTAATTAGAAAAGAAAATGCTTAGAGTTATTTCGAAGGGTAGGTTTTCATTTAATAAGTAAATCCCTTAATTGACTTGCCATTACTTTTACTTAGCTACAGCTTGATGAAAGTACACATCTGGTTCAGTAATGCCTAGTTAAATGTTAATCGGGATGCAAAAACAGGAATGAAAAATCTGCAAAGTTTCATAAAAAGCACACAGTGCCTACAATTACATAATATATCAATCTCGGTAAAATGTTAATCAGAAAAGAAAATGTTTGGGTTTATTTAGAAAGATAGATTTTTATTAAAAAAGGATATTTGAATCAATCAGATCAGCTAGAAATGATTGATATGAGGGCAGCAGGAGATTACACTTTTTTACTAAATAATTCAAACAATCTGTCATCTTGTCAGGATGCTATGCACACAATGTAATGCCAGCAATGGCTAAAACAGTTTCAAGACTATAATTTGTCAGTAAAAGGGTCAGGAGTAGAGTTGGGCGATTGTTCAAAACAATCAATTTTGTTTAAATTAATTATTTTCGATGTATCGGATATCGTATGACTCTAATTGGTTGAGCATTATTTGTTGCATAGAATCCTACTGTTAAACATAAAAAATTTAAAAAAATTTGGATTTATATAGTGCCTTTTTCCAGCTAGATCTTGAATGATTCAAAGCGCTGTAATTTTGCTGCCATGGTGAATCATCACAATCAGATCGCATCATCTAGGCCAGTTGCAGCCGAACCTCAGGCGCAGACCTATCCACACTTTTTAATACATGGCTGTGTATTTTTTAAGTGGAAAATGTGCGTTTTACAATTATTTAACTTGATATGATATTCTGATTGTAGTGTCAGGTAATTATCATCTTAAAAAATGCAACACTGAAAACATTGCTTAAAAAATATGCTCAGAAAAACAATAAATTATTTTGGATTAAATCAAAATGTAGATTTTTATTCAAAATTCAATCCATTGAATTGAATTGTAATATTGGTATCTAGCTGCATCGCGATGAAAGTACACAGCTGGTTTACTTATATCAAGTTAAAAATGAGTGACCCGATCTACAGCCTCATCCCCAATTTTTTTAAATGGATATTTTGGCATCAGAAGAAAGCTCATTTTTTTCTCATAATCGCGGCCTAAAATATATTACATCAGTGGCTCCGGACCCCACCCACCAATAATTTGGGACAGACACCATTGCCCCCCCCCCCCATATTTAAAATCTTCTGGAGCCTCTGTTCCATTTAGATGAAAAACAAAATGATAGCCTCATCCCCTATTGTGGTATACCACACATACTTCTATGCACAATTGTGAAGCATGTTTTTACTTCTAATATCAAAATGGCTAGTGCAATTTACCTCAAAACTTGGGAATTAGATTATTTTGGTACAGGTCTCAATGTGGGTACAAAACACAATTTAAGAAAAAATCTGACCACCTACCTTTAAAATGGTATTATGTTTTACATATTTTAATAAGAATGCAACTACTTGCTTTCCACCAAGAGTGACCGAAAAATTGGGGAGGAAGGGCCAGAGACGTTGTAGGGCTATAATACTTGATTTTGTTTTTTGCAAAATGAATGTTTGACTGATTACCACAAACTAAACTTTTGTTGTTGTTGACCTGATCAGCCTTACTTTGAGGAGGAACTGCTTTAATTTCCTGGTCATTAGTGTGGTTGAAACTTGAATAGTGTAGAAATATTTTTAGCACAAATGTTTATTTCTCACTGCACAAACGTGCCAAGAGGCACGCTAAAATAAGCCCTGATGATTTGAAGACGCTATGTTATGGAGTGGGACCTTTGTAATTACACATAAATCAACTTAATTTGAATTTCATGTGTCAGGTTGGAAATATTTAAAACTAGCGGGAGACCCGCGCTTTGCGCGGGTCCCCGCTAGTTGAGTAAACGTAAACGGGAGCGGTTAGTAAACGGGAGCGGTTAGTAAACGGGAGCGGTTAGTAAACGGGAGCGGTTAGTAAACGGGAGCGGTTAGGGAGCGGTTAGTAAACGGGAGCGGTTAGTAAACGGGAGCGGTTAGTAAACGGGAGTGTTTAGTAAACGGGAGTAAACGGTAATGATAATCATGCTGTCTTAGTGTAGATTATTCATCCAGCAATAATCAGATGTTGATAATCATGTTAGCTCCTGTCATGTAAGAAGCTAAACTTTTATTTAAAGGCTTAATGTACGGTTTCTGTCCATTTTGAGCTGAAATAACGAGGTAACGTGAAAGAAACACTGCTTGTTATTTTGGCCGTTTAACACGCAGTTCTATGGGCGGACATAAAGTCATAATTTCTTGAATTTATGACTTTATGTCGAACTTTGCTCTGTTTACCTACAAACACAACAAATTTGGCTGATTCCATTTTGGTGCAAGTTGTGACATGTGTAAACATTACAAATATGCCAAAAAATCAGGTTTGAAAAAAATTAACCAAATATATATTACTAGGCGGTTACCCGTATTTGGCGGTTCTCGGCTGTCGCGGTTACCTGGCTGATGGTGACTGATGTCCATAGGACAGTTTTTACTAATTTGACCTCAGATGACCCATTGTGACCTTGAAATGACCTTCCAAAATTTGGCTCTAAATGTTGACTGTACCCACCACGTTTCATGCCCATACGACAGTTTTAGTAACTTGACCTTGGATGACCCTAAAATGACCGTCCAAAAATTGGACTCTAAAAGTTGACTGTACCCATCAAGTTTCATGCCCATACAACAGTTTTTACTAATTTGACCTCAGATGACCCCTGGATGACCCCAAAATGGTCGTCCAAAAATTTGACTCTAAAAGTTGATTGTACCCACCAAGTTTCATGCCCATACGACAGTTTTTACTAATTTGACCTCAGATGACCCCTGTTTGACCTCGGGTGATCTTGGCTCACTAGCCGAAACAAACTTGTTCTGTCTGAGGTCCAGATGCACCCACCCACCAAGTTTGAGGAACGTGCGACTCCTAGTCTCCGAGAAAATAGGCGGAAAACAGTTTTTACTAATTTGACCTCAGATGACCCCTGGGTGACCATGACCCACTAACCAATACCAACTTGTTCCGTCTTATGTCCAGATGCACCTACCCACCAAGTTGCATGCCCATATGACAGTATTTACTAATTTGACCCTAGATGACCTCTGGTGACCTTGACCCACTAACCAATACAAACTTGTTCTGTCCCGGTCAAGACGCACCCACCCGCTCAAGTTGCATGCCCATATGACAGTATTTACTAATTTGACCCCTAGATGACCTCTGGTGACCTTGACCCACTAACCAATACAAACTTGTTCTGTCCCGGGTCAAGACGCACCCACCCGTCAAGTTCGAGGAACGTGCGACCCCCAGTCTCCGAGAAAAACAGTTTTTACTAATTTGACCCCTGGATGACCTTGGGTAACCTTTACCCACTAACCAATACAAACTTGTTCTGTATGGGGTCAAGCTGCACCCACCCACCAAGTTTGAGGAACGTGGCGACCCCTAGTCTCCGAGAAAATAGGCGGACAGACAGACTCACAGACAGACATACAGACAGACTACCAGTATTATTATATAGATAGGCGGTTACCCATATTTGGCGGTTCTCGGCTGGGCACGATTACCTGGCTGATGGTGACTGTACCCACCAAGTTTGATGCCCATATGACAGTTTTTACTAATTTGACCTCAGATGACCCCTGGTGACCCCAAAATGACCTTCCAGAAATTTGGCTCTAAATGTTGACTGTACTCACCAAGTTTCATGCCCATACGACAGTTTTTACTAACTTGACCTCAGATGACCCGTGAGTGACCTCGGATGACCCCAAAATGACCTTCCAAAATTGTGGCTTTAAATGTTGTCTGTACGTACCAAGTTGCATGCCCATACGACAGTTTTTACCAATTTGACCTCAGATGACCTGGGGTGACCTCTGATGACCCCAAAATGACCTTCCAAAATTTTGGCTCTTTATGTTGTCTGTACCTACCAAGTTTCATGCCCATACGACAGTTTTTAGTAATTTGACCTCAGATGACCCCTGGGAGGGGACCCCGGGGTCAGATGACTTAACTAACATAAACTTCTTCTTGCCAGGACAGAACTACACCCACCCACCGAGTTTGGGCCCTGTACGACCCACGACGGCCTCACCACGACAGTTTTTAGTCATTTGACCTCAGATGACCCCTGGGAGGGGACCCGGGGTCAGATGACTTAACTAACATAAACTTCTTCTTGCCAGGACAGAACTACACCCACTCACCAAGTTTGAGCCCCGTACGACTTACGACGGCCTCACATTAGCAGTCACAGACAGACAAACAGACAAATAGACAAATAGACAAATAGACAAACAGACAAACAGAGAATAGCGTATTATTATATAGATAAGATCGTACATTATGACTTTAAGTGAATATCCAGATCTGTGATAATGTTGTTATACTCACTCAATCCCTCAGATTTATTTTGCAAATCTGTCACCCAATGACCCCTTTTTTCACCAGCTTAAACCCAATGACCCCTACACCAAATCTGCAAACTTTATATTTTAGGCGCTTCGCGCGCATTGTGAACAAATTTAACATTTTTGTAGCAATTTCAGTTTCAAAAAGGCAAATTTTCACAAAATGTTGCCCAGAAAGTTATGTTTTACGGTTAATAGCACTGAATTTTAGCGTTTTCACACATTTTCTTGGAGGCCCCCACTACTGAATAACCCCCTTTTTGACCATAATCGCCTTCGATAGACCCCTAGTGTCATACTCTGGTAGGGACAGGTACGTTACTTTCATATTGCCCCCCGCCACCTCCCGGCGCACCCTCCATCAGACACCCTCTCTCCGCGTATTGATTAGTGTCAAAATGGTGCTTCAATTGAGCCTTTTGATTTTTTTCAAATACTCAACCCCCCCTGATACCCCCTGCGTATAAAAAAGTGTCCGTTTTGGCTTCTGTTTTGGACACCTGTACACTTTAAAGCAATGACAAAACAAAAATGGTCCCCGAAATGGCTTCGATTAGACCTAGGACAAGGTCTTTATTTTGATCAAGTGTTCGTGATTCTGAGTAGACACCACCCCAGGCCCTCGAAATCCGCGGTAACGCGGTCGCGCCTGTTCCCAGAAAAAAAAAAAAAAATTGAGGTAACAGAAAAAAAAAATTTAAAAAAAAAAATTGATTTTTTTTTATTTTAAAAAATTTTTCTAAGTTTTTTTTTTAATGTTTTCTTACGCACCCACAAACCTTACTGCATGTATTCAAACCACCCAAGCCCAAATAACATAACCCAAACCCTTGCCCTTACCCCCAAAAGGGAATTAGGTAGAAATTGATTTCACCTGAAAATGACAGAAAATCTGACCTATATTTAATGTTTTTAAATGCATTGCATGAATGTGTTTATAACGTTTTAATTACTTTAAATTGGCCTCATTTCAATTTTCATGGAAATTGTTATTTTTGTTGCCAACAAAATAAAAGAGAAACCTTTCACATAATTTTGGAAATTTGAAAAAATTTCTAAAATTCTGGAAATACAAAAAAAATACATTTAAGTGCAAAAGCTTTTTTCTTATGGGTAAGAACTTTTTTCTTACATGCAACAGCTTTTTTTTTATTGCAGGGTAGAAATTTGATAAATAGGTCATCATATACAAAATGCATGCATGGACCTATTTATCAAATTTCTAACCTGCAAGAAAAAGGCTGTTGCATGCAAGAAAAAAAAGTATTTTTTTTGTATTTTCAGAATTTTAGATTTTTTTTTGTATTTTTTAATTTATGTTAAAGCTTTCTCTTTTTCATAATAAGCCATAAAAATATCTATTTTGATGAGATGAGGCTAAATAAAGTATTAAATAATACTAAACATGCTATATACTCATTATACTGTTATACATGTAGGTCCAATTTTGGGGTGAAATCAATTTCACCCCTACATGTAATTATCTTTTGGGGGTTGGGCAAGGGTGTTAGGCTTGGTTGGGTTTGTATATTTATAGTAAGGTTTGTGAGATGGGTAAGAGTTTCAAGTGTAAGGTCAGGAAGAACGAGTTATTAAAATTTATGCTATAATTACTTGACCATGTCGGAAATGAATCCCACAAGATAATTCTGAAGATGAGGAAGTCCAACACTCAACTCTTGTTCATTGTTGTATTGTAGAGCATAAAATGTAGCGTATTTTACACATTACTCTTTACAATGCATTCTTCATGCACATTAGTTACCCCCCCCCCACCCATGGGGGCCCCCTCCCACATACCGAAGAGGGGTGTCAAAAATTTTCTGAATCATCGTTTTTTATATTGTGCATTAAATATATCAATTTCAGCCATGTAGGCCATGTTATTAGGCAAAGAAAAAACTTTAAAGAATGCCTCTCATGTACAAAAGTATAGGAAACTGAACATTTAAAACCACTTTTTTAGGATGAAGGAAGCATATTTTTCAAAAACGTCTGAAACAGGTCAAGAATTACTTTAACATCTAGATATATGCATTTTTATGTCACAAAGGGCCTCTTTTGGGGTGCTAAATCTGCTTAAATCGCCCAGGCTCGACCCCTGCGGGGGGCTCTGCCCCCTCGACCCCCGCAGGGGCTCTGCTTCTTTGACCGTGGATAATATTTCAGAGGTTTTTTTTATCAAAGCCCACTCTCATGCCTGAATTAGAGCCTCAGAATGGTGATTTCTTACTTTTAAGTCTAAAATCCATGATTTTTTAAGGCTTTTTGAGCCCCTGGACCCCAATCGTTAAGGGTGAGCGACAAGGCGCTCGCGAATTTCACAGAAAATTTAAAGCAACATAGTTGGAGTTCCCAGACAGGAAATATTTTTCCTATGCCCTGCACCACCCCCCCCTCAGACCATCAGACAACCCTCTTGTGGCGCGGGACCTATAAACCCAGGCGCAGTACGTGTCAGTGTGCGTGACTCGTCACTCATCGCGCGCGTGCATTTGATGCGTTTTTTTGGTCATGACCTGAGCCGTAAGGTTATTGACCTCAACAGCCTAGCAACCACCCATTTTTTTTGTTATTTCCATAGTGATTGAATAGTTTTGCAAAAATGAACCTCAGATGGTTTAATGGCAATATGTACCCGATCAATGTACGAATAAATCAGAGCTGAAAGTGAAATCATCTCTGAGTCTATTCGCGAACAAGATTTAGCGACTTCCTTTTATTTATATAGATGTTGCCAGTAGTTTATCTAATTTTTGTTTGTGAGAAAACAAAAGATAATACCATATAACATTGGCATAAGTATGAAAAATCCATGATCTGTGTCCTTATGTGAATAACAACCAATATATTTCCCTCGCCTTGTAAATGCAAGCTTTGTGGTTTGACATGGCAATGCTATTCCAGTTGAAATCCATACACCATCTATGGAAAACATGACCTTAATCACCCACACAGGGAGTGTAGATTTCAAATGGAATCATCCATTCAGGTAATCCTGTTTGAAATTCACACTACCAGTGTGGAAGATTAAGGTCATATCTTCCTGAAATAACTTAATGCATGATTTGGCACTGTAGGTTAGTCCAACCATGACTTAGAAGTAACTAACACAATCACAATGCCAGGTCACTTGATATACATATTACTGCCATCACAAATGAAGTTGAATACAATTTGGAGAATGGCTTGTTTAGAGGTTAATAACTGCGCATCGGTTATTTGGAGGGCATTGTGAAAAAACATTTTGCCTTTGGAACCCAGGAATATTCCGAGGTCCAAAGCAAAATATTAAGATTTTTCACAGTGCCCGACATATTATCGATATAAAGTTATTAACCTCATTCATAACCGTCACTTTCATCTCTTTACTTTACAAAATAACACACAATTTTCCTCAAAAATAAACAATTTTCACGTTTTGTCTTTCCTAAAATCTGACGGCGTTCAGTGTTTTCGTTTTGGCAAATAAATAAAAATGATTGGATCACATGTATCGCGTATATTAATGAGGTTATGAATTCCAATTAATATAATTATTTTCACACCAAAGTATAAAAATACTTCATAAAACTTCATTTTGCCTTGAGCCCTTCATACTAGCAAAAGGAGCCCAATTAAAAATGTCTGTAATGTGTATTTTTAGCAATCTTTTACCTTCAACCTGTAGAGTCTACAACTTAATTTTTTGATATACATGTATGTTCTTACTGAGAGTCGGTAAATAAATAAAAACCTTAAAAATCAATCAAAAATATTTAAATGCAGTAAAAGACATTTAGAATTCTTATTTTCCTTATTCATTGAGACTCGATACACAATTACAATATCTCACAAAATAGCTTTGTTGACTTTACATCCCACTATGGTGAGAAGCACAGTGCACTGGTTGAAATTTCCAAGGAGGGAGGAAATGGTAAAATCACAAAATTTTATTACTTAACTGTAACTAAAGAATTTCATTTTAATGCTACAATGCCTCAAATCAGGTAAAAATGGTGTAAAAGAAGTTATTAAAAAATACAGAAATCACTAAATGTGGTCATTTTACTGCTATTCCACTGGATACACATCAACAACACACATGACTTACCTCTTTCTTTTCCTTGTCTGCTGCCTTCTTCTGTTCCCTTGCAAAGAGCTTGGACACTTTCTTCCTCTGGGCCTGGGATACTTCTTCCCACCTCTGCAAAAAGAAAACCTTTGTTAAAGTTTTTGTTTTTATTATACTCCATATATATATTGGTACACGTCATGTGACTGTCAATAGACCCCTTTTTCAGCAAATCTGCCACTCAATGACCCCTTTGTTTTGACATTGATCAGCTTACACCAAATGACCTCCTTTTTTTAGAAACTTGCACCAAATCTTCCCACTTCGCAAACAATTCTGTAGAAAGTTTACCTTCAAAATGGCAAATGTTCACAAAATTTTGCACATTTTTGCCCAGAAAGCTATTTTTCACGGTCTATGACACCCAATTTTTAGTGTTTCCATAAATAACATGCACCACATATTCTAGTGTGTGTCCCCTACCCCCAAATTATACTAAATCAGGTTAGGCTACATGTACAGTACTTGACACAACTCATCTTATTTACTTTAGATTGCATTACACAATACCTCATTCATTTGGCCTCAAATACATAAAAAACCTTTGTGGCTGTTTAGTGATTACATTATTTCATCATTTTGGTAAAAACGACTTCATAGAAATCTTACACTACATGTATTACAGCTTTAAATTTGACAGTGATGTCAGTTTTGTTCTGTATGTTTACCTCGCCTTCTTTCTTAGCATCCACCATAAACTTTGGAAATGGCTCTCCTCCAGCACACTTCATTGCCTGTAGCAGTGTCTTGACTGGTTTCTGCTCACTGCCATCACCCGTCTCATCAATGCCCTCTTTCTCAGATATATACATCACCTCCATCTTCTTATCATCTGCATCAGCAAACAAAGATACCAACAAACAAATGATGTAAGGCAAACCAATAATTGAGAGTTGTCCTCCCAAGCATAAAATGGAGGAAGTTATACGGTCAGGATTTATACTTTTTTTCTCCTGAGAACAATCGGCCATTCTTATCTGCTTAAAACCTGAACAAGAGAGGTTTGGAATGGGTATACTATACATATTATTATTTGTTATATTGGGCTATTCCACTTGTAATCCACACTCCCCCTGTGGAAAATTTAGCTTAAGTCTTCCACAGAGGGAGCATGTTTTTCAAATGGAATTGGCTAGGGTTAATTATTTTAAAACCCATACTTCTCTATGACTGTACCTTTATCTTGGAGTGAGTATTACAAATGAAAGTTACCAAATTCTAATTTAAAACCAACATTCCCTCTGTTGAAGATTTTAGCTAAAGCTTCCACAGAGGGCATGGATTTCAAATCGAATTCAGCCCATTACAGAAAATAGTTACTGAATACTGACCGTGTACCAAAGCGACTTATCCTTTTTTAGTGGCCGAAATAGCCACCTGGTGGCAAGAGTAGCCCAGTTTACGGTATATTGAAATTAGGCCTTCCAAATTGGTATATTTCCAGAGAAATTATCAAAAACCTGCTGAATACTAGTGTCATGTAATCTCGCGTTTTGTTGCGCAATTTTTCGCGTTTTAAATTTAGTATCGCGTTTTTTTAATTTAGTGACGCTGACGCGCGCCATATTTTTTTATTTGGAGCGGCAGATCAAAAAGATGAATCGAGAGTCAACGCACAGTATAGCCTTTTTTTATATATTTCTGAGAAACAAGACCTAAATCACAGTTGTTTTAAGATGTCGTGAGATGATAGCCAGGTGGTGTATGACGTGCAGTCCCTAAATTCAGTAAATTTTCATCGTCAACCGTGTAATTGAATGGGATTATTTTGAAATGTTAAAACACTTGAAATATCACAAACAAATAGGCCTATGTTGATAAATAATATAAATATAAGCTAAAACCGTTGGGGTTTGATAATGAACCCCACAAAACTAACCGAGTATATGGAAAATGCCATACGGCCGGGCGGTTTCACGAGTTGCCGGCTCGATCATGTCATCCGCCGCCTGATGATAGCGGTGGTAAACCATAACAAGGAAGTAATTACACATGCTCATGCTTCGATGTTATATTAATCAATGTGAAACAGTTTGCCACCGCTATCATCTCACGACAACTAGTCTCGACTGTGGTATACCAGTATGAAACTACATGTATTAATTTAACAGTTTTTTGATGATATCTTCGGAAAAAAACCTATTTGGAACTCCTCATTTCAAGATGTTAAATGAGAAAAATAGGATCTCTCATTTGGTATTAATTTACATGATTATCATTATAATGTTTTGCAGCAAACCTTTGTCACTTTGACGAGAGTGTACTTTAAGTGTACATCACATATTTACTGTGTTGAAATCATTGGTCTCAGATTGGCTGCTGAGGCGAACTTAGTGCGGAACACCCCACCTTCGTGTCCTTTATCATATTGATATCTATCATGCTACGGTGGGGACTGCAAGCTGCAGTCCAAAATGGCGAGATCGGGACCGTTGACATAACATCGATCAAATAAACCGTGGTCTTGAATTTCTTAAGAAGTCCTGGCCTAAAAACAATGTTGTTTTTCAGGAGAAAACATATCAATCTTTGATATTATGAAGTATAAAATTGTTGGACAAAGTGGAACATCGTTTATTCGAGCATTTATTTAGATTGTTTTTGCTATGGAAAAATACGAAAATTGTTCAATTTTGCAAAGAGGGGTAAAGTAAAATCTCATTGAAAATATAATTTTTCCTCAAAATCATGTCCACAATATGATTAAATTGACTGTTTTTAACTATATTCTAACAATTAAAACTACAAAGAGTGTGATGAAATACAAACATTTTGCATGACTTCATGACTTCAATTTCGGTCCGTGTTCTGCACAAAATGAAGGTCACAAAAATATGTGCACTTGCCCAAGGAAAAATAGTCCACTAGGAAATTCATTACCCGATTTATTAGCTCAGATTTATTCAAGATTCAGATATGTTCTTGACCATTTTTTGACATTCCTCAACTATTTCTTTATTTAAATTGTAAAGAAATAGTTATGAAATAGTCAATAACTTCTGAATCTGAACTGAATCTTAAGAAATTAACCTCCGTTGGTTTCCGTCAGTTTCACGCAACTTAAGGGGGTACATGTACTACACCCATGGCCAATTTTGTGCCTATTTTTGCATTTTTCACAAAAAATTATAGCACATTGGTGACAAGTAAGATATGTGGAAGTGTATATTATAGGGGCAAGGACTACAACTACTGCATTGAAAATTCAGCAACTCAAGGCAAGTACCGTAGTTATTGATTTATTGATCAAATATTGGTTTCCCACTCCACAACTGTTGTCTGTGCGGAAATAAAATTTCCAGTGCAGTAGTTGTAGTCCTTGCCCCTATAATATACATATCTTACTTGTCACCAATGCACTATATTAAATTTTTGAGAAAAATGCAAAATTAGGCACAAAATTGGCCAGGGGTGTAGTACCCCCTTAAATTATACAGACCAAAATAATCTCTAGCACATACAGGATACCACAAAACAACTCGTTCATCATGGCTTTTTTACCAAAACAACATATTTTATGGACAGTATTTGATATCCACCTGGAGTGGAATCGGTTAAAAAATAACGTAGCAAAATTTAGAAACAAATTTCAAGACTAAATATCACATAGAGAAACATCCTGAGCATAAAAACCAACGCCTGAATTGGCTGTCCAATGGTCTCGATCAAGTAGGCCCTGTCTAGCTTCGCTCAGAGCCAATAAAAACACCGTAGACTACAATACCAGTATATAGGTATGCCAGGTGAATTCAAATTTGCCACCAAATTGCATCATTTTATCAAATTAAAGCCCTTGAGTAAAGAAAGCCAAAACTGAAAACCTTTTTGTCATATCCGTAGCAAAGTTACATCTTGTCAAAGATTGACTTTCATCAAAAAGATTCAGCTAGCAAAATTCCACAGCATTTCGGTGGTGTTTCTAGATCTTAGACAGTCTCATGATGATAGCAGCTTTTCAAAATCCCTCTAAAATTCCATGTGCAAGTGCCTCATCACCATAAAAATCATATATTTGGGTCAAGTGAAGTATAGACAACATATTTATGTAGGTTTCCTTGACCTACCTGTTCTTGAAAAAGTTTTAAATTTCTATGTAAATATGTATTATGTTTGGGCCCGGTCTAGGCGAATTTGGCTGACTATATAATGAAAGACAAAGATAAAGATAATTTATCGCGTCTGACGTCACCTGTCAATCAAACTCGAGCACGGTTTGTTTACAAGTGTCGTGATGATGACTTGCTGAACGCGGATTTATAACCGTGCGCCTTATTGTTAATTTTGCACCTTTCGACATGCAAACCATCTCAAACGTTAGGTCTTTATAGTAGGAATTTATGATAAGAAATAAGGTACCGCTAAGATGTACCTCATTTCCTATCATACTGAACCGCTTGTCTTGAGTCACTGAAATTTCAGTGTAGTAATTGGATTCCTTGCCTCTATAATATACATAAATTTTGTTACCAGTGTGTTATTATTTTTTGAGAAAAATGCAAAAATAGTCACAAATTTACCTTAGGGGTGTAGTACCCCCTTAAATAGCTCCATACTCCGTTGGTGAAATCAATATTCTATTGTTGACATAGATAAAGAAAGTTAAACATATACATTGTGAAATACACATGTGATCGAATATTCAATACAAGCACCTGGATTTTAGGTGAATGGACTATTTGTGTTCCTTTATATAATTGTAATTCTCAAAATTAAATATATCACAATTTTAACTTACGATTTAAAAATCGTTCGCCAAAAATGCAGTAAAAATGTATCCAGAGCCAACAGGATTGGTCGCTAATTAGTGTATTTAATTTCAAGTTAGTGTATTAAAAACAAAACCTGGGATTTACCTCAAAACAAATCGAATTTCCTTGTAATAGCAACACCATATGGGATATTATGTCTGGTTCCATACAGCAATATGCAGTATTGCTGTCTGGTAAGCAGGTACGAATAATTCCGCGTGAATTGAGACAGGGCCGTAGCAAGCGGGGCGGCCGGGGATGCCATGGCCGCCCCACTTTTTGTGAAATTTGTTATGTTTTTCTTTATATCTTTATTTCAATTCGGGAATATATTTGTAATTTGGCCGCCCCACATTTGTGATGGTCGCCCCACATTTTTCAACCATGCTACGGCCTTGAATTGAGACGTCGGAGCAGGTCAAACACAGAGGACTAGCCTACATCCTGTATCCTACTATCACTCAAACAAGCAAATCTCTTCACGAATTCACTCACCTTGCGATCCTACATCATCAGTTGAAACAAACATCTAAGTTTCCAAAAACAACTTTGTCATTCCTCAAAACTACAAGTAACTTCATTAATAAAAATTGAAATCCTACTATTACCCGTTATTGAAAATTTTGTTCGATTTATGTCAACCAAAAGAACGCACGAGTCGAGTTCAGTTGACCAAAATGGTATCTCCTGCCTCCTGGTCACCTCAGATATGACGTCAGTATCAAGCTGCTTATTAAATATTCATGAAACCGACCACGTGGTCACAATCGGTGGATCGGATTGGTTGAAATCAACGCCACGTTTTTGACCTTACAGGGGTCAGAGATATGCATGTATACATATATTCATGTATGAAAACAGCGATGCAGATCATCACCGGGACTGAGAAATGCAACATTTTCGATGTTTGTACCGGGGAGTTTCAGACACGGAGACTCCGCGGAGATTTCTACAAATTCGTCCAAAGGTAACCGAAGGGTTGGAGATCGCATTTTTAACTATCACTAAATGTTTCGGAATTGAGGTCGGCTAAAAAGTAGATCGTTTCAGGGACTGTAATTGGTGTATGTCACATTTTGAACAGTGAGCGATAAGTGACCAATTTGACGTTCAGCTAGACTGCCTAACTGGCCTGTATCTCGTTTCGGCCAAAGTATGTCTGTAATACATACCTGTTTTTAATGACTTTGCAACAATGTTTCTATTGTCAGCAATAACAGCTTGCATTCACACTTTTGAGTTTATATGGTGAATTTTCGTACACATCATAAATAAGTGAAATCAGAATATCCTGAAAGGAATTTAGGTAACGAATTCAACGACACTGACCTCGCAACAGCTAATGTTTTCATGTAAACATGGCGTCATTAGACATTTTTAGCCTACGTTTCGTATCCTACTATCGGATCGTTGAAACAACGAAACCTCAATCCCCGGCCTCATTCACGAATTCACTCACCTTCCTACACCACCAGTTGAAATAAAATTCGAAACATCCCGTGTTATTCCTCAAAACTACATGCACCTTCATTAATAAAAAATTGAAATCCTAGTAGAAATCTGTTATCGAAAATTGTTTGATATAAAACGTCACCAAAAGTAATTTTTCTGAAGAGTAGATACCGCGTGTCAAAATGGCGGCCGCAGTCGCATCCCCCCAGCTTTGTACGTGTACCCAGGTCACGGTATGTCTACGTGACGAACAGTCAAGGTCAGAGAACAGCGCAACCTGTCTGCTGTCATGACGTAATATAATGGCTCCGCCCAATGAACGGCGCTGTCAATCATCCTTATTGCCTTTGTCGAACAGACTTTTACGCAGTTAGAGCTCACGCTGTCCTCACTTTTAGGATCGACGAGCGTCAGGCCGACACAATCTGGTTGTGTAGGAGACTATCATCATGATGCCCACGTTGGAACCATTGGATTACGGAAGAAATATTCATACCAGGACTGAAGCAAATGTGGCCATTTCTATGTTTGTACCGGGCAAGTACCGGACATTTTTCAACACGGAGCTAGCGGAAAATACTGCAAATTCGTCCAAGGTAAGCAAAGGGTTGGGGATCGCATTTTAACTTTGACTAAACTGTTTCGGAGTTAAGGCACGCTAAAAGTATACCATTTTGGGGGCTGTATTTGGTGTACATGTGACGTTTTGAAAAGAGTAAAAAACGACCACTTATTCGCTATTGCTGAAGTATACCCGCCGAATCATGTACCAATACACAAGGTATTGGTACATGAGATCAGGTATAACGTTCAGCACGAGTGTTTATCTTTACTCAGGGTGATGGGATATTAGAGCATGCGCAAATCGTAATAATTTGTAGAATAGAACTTGGTGGTATCTCACATGATAGTCGTACTATGCTTAGCCCGAGTCGCTCGGCTTATCTCGAACAAAATCGCCATGCGTAGCAGCGTAGAGCTAAACGAGAGGATTCGCCGTACTATCACGGCAATTTTTGACACGAAGATATAGGGATGATGACGCTGCGGGATGTCAGTAATTCCATTTATGAGGAATTAGTCACATTTCACAAGCAAGGTCCCAGGAACTTGCGCGTTCTTTTCGCATGAATATGTTAATGTACCGGTAATTAATGTTTGTTTAAAAGGGATGACATTTTTTGTTATACGGACAGCGTTAACCATCACGTATACGTGCGCGACGTCAAGCGTGTGCATTGGACCTTGTGCAAAATAATACGCGGTGGACGAGTAGCAGTACATACGCTTATTAAATTTGTAAAAGCAAAAGGAAATCTGAATAACACTAACACTCAGTGTAACAGTATAACAAAAAAACCAACAGTATGAGTATTCATGATTCATGTCCGTTTCTTCTGCCAGTGGCTCCTTGTAACGTTTCACGTTTAATTCGCAATACTCACCAATACTTAATTTACTAATCCCTTCATTAACACCTGCCATCATTTACTGAAATCACCACAAAATTCTACTAAAAACAGGTATCCTGTTCCAAAAGCTGGAACCGAGGTGTGTTACACACGTTGCATCAGACAACCTGAAGCTGAATTTACACTCAGTCGCTAAGCGATAAATGATTGAACTTCAACCAATGAAGTGCAGCATGTTCTGTGTGTCGAGAAAAAATAGGTGTTTCATTGGTCAAAAGTCGATCGCTTGTCATTTCAGCGACTAAAGTGTAAACTTAGTTTAAGTGGCTAAAAATAGCACACAGTGTTTCTTACCTAAAAACACATTTATAAGAAAAATAATTTAGTTTTGTATTAAATATAATCATTTACCCACTACAATTTGAGTTCATCAATAGTTTAAGATTTATCATTTGATTTTCACTGGTTAGAATTTCATAAAGTTGTAAAACAATGGTAAAAACATTATTTTTCAGGTAAAAACACTAACTTACTCTCAGTCCCAATGAGGGCGCCATAGTAGTAGTAGTAGGTTGGACTTCCCGCCTCTTGTTTCAGGCGCACCCCTTCGATGACAGATGCTCTGTTGAAGGGTCCATCCCGGGGTCCATACCAAAAATAATCATTTATATAGCACGCAGAAAATAGTTCGCAGTCACCAAGATGCGTAACAAGTAGGGTAAATTGGGGTAAATGGAACGCTTAAGCAATAAATCACTTTCTGTGGTCGGGAGGGTATCCATATATGATTTTTGTTTGTTTCAATAAGTAGATAATATGTTTTTACAACTTGTTTAAACAGATAAACTCCCATTTTATGCTTTGTTTCTTGTACTCTGTCGAAATACATACATGGTCATGGTGTTCCAGTTACCCCAACAAATTGGGGTAAATGGAACGGTAAGGTGGGTAATTGGAACAAGGGGCATTACTTGCAAGGAGCCTACATTCATAGCTGTATTTACATTGGAAAGACATCAGAATATTTTATTTAACATATATCTTGTGACTAAACAAAAGAATAACAACAATAAGTTTAGTTTTCATGATTTTTTATAAACATGGTAAAATACCACGTAAAAATACACTTTCTCTTGGTACATAACAGAAAAAATGTTTTTCAGATTTAAAAAAATCAATAGAGAGCCTAATCTACCATGAATTAGTTATTTGTGGTATATAATTTCATAATATTTAAACCAATTAGTCAAAAAATATTAACATGTTATATATATTTGAAGTCAGTGAACCGTGTTCCAATTACCTCAATTTGATCTGTTGTGGGGTAAATGGAACACCAAACTAATTAATTAGCTAATTAGCATATTAATTTGCATAATTTCATCATTAAAATCTGCTATTTTATTGTTTTAAACGTTTATGTTATTGTAGATAACAAACATATTGCCAATATTGTATGACAACTCTCAACACAACATTCAAATATTTAGAAATCAATACCCTTAAATTAGTAATGTTCACTGAACCGTAGCACCACTTCATGGTCAGTGACATCATTTGACATTTTCTACCACTCAAATACCGAGTAAACCCAAGTTTGGGGTATGAAACAAAAGCAGAACATATATGGCGTTGGGGTAAATGGAACACTCGGTATGATGTTGCCCAATTTTATTCTTGATTGAGGAAATTGTATTCTCAGTGTTCCATTTACCCCACCGTTCCATTTACCCCAATTTACCCTATTAGTTCATTATCATATAAATAGAACATGCTTATGTAGTGAAGGACATGGCAGGGTGCACCCATTAAATATTAAAATGTCATATCAAAAATACAAATAAATACTGGTACTTTAGTGCAAAATACATATAATACAATTAGCTAAATTCTACACAAAATACATAATGTAAAGCAATCAGATACAAGAGGCAATATGTATAAGATTGCTAAGTAATCACAGGTGTGAGTTCATAATATGCTACATGTATACAGAGTTTAGACAGGTGACAAAAATGTGAAGAAACGGCCATGCAGACATCAGCTAGACCATCAAGGAAGTACATACACAATGCATTAATCCACAGAGGCATGTGTATAAGTTGAGCAAGCATATTAGATATCGGCATAAGAAAGCTGTTTTAGAAGGGACGATCTTCTACTGTGTAGACCATAACACCACTGACGAGTGATCGATTCTGTAAAACTGGGCCAATCTACTGGTAGGGTGATGACACTCTGAATACATTCATGGGAGGAGTCCAGAATAAATTGTAGTAAAACATCCTCTTTTGAGAATAGGTCATCGACTTCTTGTATCTTACAATGCTCAAGAAGTGTCCTCTTCAGGATAGATTCATGGTAACAGCGTTGCTCAGTGAGTGCAGGACATTTGATAAGAAAATGCATCATATCCTCTTCAGCTATTTCACACAGCAAACAGGTTGCGTCACAGTTGTGTTGATTGAATTTAGCCCTATTGGCTTGTAGTATGTAGGTGCCAGTCAATAATCTTGCCTTTACAGCTGCCTTCTCTACTTCACGGACATCTGAAGGTAATGAACTCCAGATATGATGAGGTGAACCTAGTCTGCATGCATCTATATTCAGGAACCTCAAGCTGGATTTGGAGTCATGATCAATCTTCCATTGGTTTTGCCAATAAGAGGAGACTGCTTTTGCTATTTCAGCTTTCCAGACAGCCTTGGAGGAGGATTCTCCATTAGGTAGTATGGTGTCGCCATGTTGTACTTGGCAAGGACACTTTTCACTATCATGAACCAGCTCTTGCTGTTGCTGTTTTTGATGGCCAGCTGTCTCTTCGCTATTTGGTGCTCAATGCTATTGGATTGTCTGACAATACTCCCAAACAAAGTTAGGATAGCAGAGTCGATGTGTGCTTCAATAGGTTTTGCACCGAGCAGTGCATAAACAGCTGTATTAGCAGGCGGCGGTTTTTCAGGCAGAAACTGAATCTGTCGCAGTTGTTTTCTATGAAAGCACTCAATACGGGCAAGGTTCTTGACATTGAACTTCATAATCTCGGCCCCATACATCATTCTAGGTATAGCATAGGTACAGATTAGATGATATGCAAGGTGAGGAGCCAAACCATCTTTACCATGCAGTCCAGCACCCATGAGAGAATATGTTACTCTCCTACCCATCTTTATCATCTCATCGATATTAGGCTCGTTTTTCTTGTTTCTTACAATGCCAAGATGGGTTGCTTCCGGTGGAGTTGGAATAGGTTGATCACCGATGACATATTTGATCTCATCATTTGTGTGGTATTTGATGGTTGCACTCTTAGTTGGGTTGATCATGTATCTGTGATCTCTACTGTAATGTTGCACTTGATCAAGCAGGATTTGACCCTCAGTTGGATTTGAAGCAACAATGGCAATATCGTCTGCACAAGTAGGTGCTGGAATATAGGATGTTCCAATCGCATAACCAATCTTCTGATTCTGCATTTGGTCAAGTAGGCTGTTTGTGTAGATCTTGTAACTAGGTGCAGAAGTAATTCCTCCTTGTCTAACTCCCTGTTTTACCTCAAGTTGTGCAGAGAGACAGTTATTCCACTTAACCATCGAAGCAGTGTTCTGGTACATTGACTGAAATGCCAACCATAAACAAAATCAAGCTCAAGCTGCAAAATTTGGCCGGATTGCACCGCACAGCACCGGTTTACGGAAGTTGTTTGTTAAAATACAGAAAAATGCTCTGTTTTGATTTGCAAACTTTGCATTATATTATTAAACTAACATGACTAGCCACTAACTATACCTTTGAAACGAAGAAGCAGGCTGGTCATGCTGGTCCGTCATCGTCATTGAGTGACAGGTAAAAAAAGGGTAAGCTTACCGTAAGTGCAATTTTAATATTAAAAATGGGTGGATTAGGCCAGCCCAAGTAACAAAAATAACATGTTTTTATGTCGTCCCCGCCCTCACCGATTTTTGGAGATTTTCAAATATTTTTGTTATTTTTCCTATTTGCTCCTTTACTTTATTTCTAAAATTGTTGCGATGAAAAACCATGTTCAGAAGTTCTTGCTTGGTTATCATACACATTGCAAACACTTTCTTCAAGCTGTTTACCCTAGCCTAGGCTAGGGGTAGGGCTTTGGTTTGGGTAAATAACAAAAATATCTGGGGGCCTCCCCGATTTGATGATGTGTTGACAAACACTTTGCAATTGCAATTTGACACAGAAATGAATGGTAAAAAATAACACAATAACAAATAATAAGGACCTCCCTCACCGATTTTTGAAAAAGTCCGGACGATATACATGTAATTTTTGTTACTTGGCCTTATATGTGTACCCCCGGTGGTTAATGGGGGGGGCAAAGATTTTTGGCAGGCCAAAAGGGGGCCAAGCATTTTTGGCAGGTCGAAAGGGGGGGTCAAGCGATTTTTGGCAGGTCGAAAGGGGGGGCAAGCGATTTTTGGCACAGATATTTTGGGCACCGTTTCTATATTTGCCATAACAAGGTGTAGGAAAACGTTAGTTAGGTCCTAACTTAGGAACACATTCAAATATGCAAAATTTCCTGCTCGCGTATATGATAAGACAATTTAAGGTTATAAATTCGGGTTCCCCAAAAATTAAATCTGGCATGTGTTAAAGGGGCATTTCGTGATCCACAGCCTCATCCCCCATTTTTCTCAAAAAAGTTGAGATTTTTATATCACTGGAAACCTCTGGCTACATAATGTTTATGTACAAAATATTTCTTGCAGATTAATTCGTTTAGCCAAGATATCTGTGTGTGTGAAATTTGAATTTCGTTCTGGTGCACCAGAACGAAATTACAACGCATTGTCTATGGAGCAGTGTAATATACATAATCATGCATAACTCGCAAACGCAAAATCGGAATCAACTGACATTTTGGGAATAGGCTTTTTTCGTGGATATGTACTGAAAAATGTCATAAAATGAGGATGCTAGGATCACGAAATACTCCTTTAAGGGGGGGGGGAAAGTAGTTCACCACATAAACTTGTATGGCTCAAAATTTGGACCGCTCGCCATTAAGTTTACTGCTTTCTGTGTTTTGAAATTTGTTGATGTGTTAACGATCCGCGATTCCTGGTCGATTATTTTAGTTGTGTCACGTCACATGCATGACGCTGGTGGGTACCAACCAAACTTCAAAAAAAAAAAAAACCTCGATCGCCGATAACAATGTGATATGGGACTTACATAGGATTACACAGAGATATTTCTTGCCAAAATTTGACCATTTCTAGGCAAGTTGGCCCTACTTTGTCTGCGTTATGTGAAAAAGGACAGTCTTAAGTAAGTATAAGTGCAACGCTTTTGATGTTTCGGGAGACTGGGAGGGATCATAATAAAAAAATAATGGAGCCTATTCTTGACTGTGTAATATTCCTTCACCACATTGCCGTACGGTAACAATCTTATACGATGGACAGATAATATCAGTTTGTGAATGAGGACATCGTATAAGTTCCTTGTACTAGGGCAAAGATTTTTTTGGCACAATATCAAAATTCAAAAGGGGGGCAAAGGTTTTTTGGCACGTCAAAAGGGGGGGCAAAGATTTTTTGGCATGGCCAAAGAGGGGGCAAGTGATTTTTGGCAGACCATTTTGAGAATTCACCACTCCGGGTGTATCCCCTAAATATATTTTTGTTTATAGAATATTGTAGTTAAGTAAACGGGAGCGATTACTAAAATAAAACGGGAAGAATCGCTGAACAGATTACATGATGATAGAGACTATTAAATACCTTAGCTTCCGTCCTTCCTACCGCATACCCTTACGATATTTATAGTCTTTGTAGGCCTAATCCCGTTATCCCATCTGGTATACCATAAACCATAACCCCATACACAAGTTGGCTATGTGCACCTGTGTGTGCGAGTCAAGCTTAAAACCCATCTCTTTCGCCAAGCTTTACCAGATTCACAGAATTAATTGCTTTGAGCGTTTTGAGTTCCTCTGAAAATTTTGCACCTTAAGGCCAATGGAACTCGATTATTAGTTTCCGATTGGATGTTTGAAAAAAAGGACGAGGTCGCTATATTTCATTATTCATTATTTGGTCTCTTTTCATTATCCATTATGTCAACAAAATCAATGATTTTATGAACAGCTTTCTCTACATTTAGGTACCCCACCAGTACCAAAGTATATATTGTTGATGAAAGACTATTTCAAAACATGTATTAATGCTTTAGATCATTATTACAGACATTTTGCAACAAATTGGGAAAAGATTTGAATTTGTGTTTATTAAAAATGAAAAGAAATTTGCAATTTTTGTAATCACTAGAAACATGATGAGGTTATCCGTAAATTTCCATTATTTACCACATCCTCTACCCCCACAAATAAGAAAACTGCTGATTATGATCAGCAGGGGATGTCAGACATTTTGAGAGTTTCAATTTTGATTATTTCCATCTCAATTTTCAGATAATTGACTTTTTCATAAAAATAATGAAAGTTTTGGTCAAATCGAAAAAGTGATGCGGGCGGTCAATAGGAAACTAACAATCGAGTTCCATTAGCCTAATATAAGAACCATTCTGACATTATTATTATTATTATAAACTTGGGTGCATCTTGACATGAGATAGAACAAATTTGCCCGGGTGGCACTCAGAATAAACGTGTTGTCACTTGTCATACTCGAGCAAAAATCCGCTGGAAAATGTACTTTTTTCATGCATTGTCCCGGTCCGTGCGTACCATGTTTTAATAGGGTAGCAATTTCATGCTAATTTGGATAAAAGGGTACCGGTATACAGTACATACATTTCAGCACAGGTCAGTGTTTAGGGTCTGGATTGGACAAAAATTAGTTCTACGATTTAGGGTATGGATTTGGAGGACAACAAACTGTCATACATCCATGCATGTCTTATCTTCATGTAGTAAGTCCTTTTGGGAAGTATTGTAGATTTATTGATCAATGTTAAAATGTAAATTTTGTGTTAGCTTGTGTTAGTTATGGCAATCCATACAGGTGATGGGTCAGTGAAAAGAATACCTTCCTTTTTATGGTAATGGTTGATGGTCAGTGAAAAGGATGCCTTTTTAGTGAGGTCTGTGAAAAGGGTACCGTACCTATAATATATTATTGGTCAGTGAAAAGGGTCGTTTTTTTAACAAGAAGGTCAGTGATTAAGGTTGGTATTTTTACATGCTCCAGATCAGTGGTTAGGGCAAGGGCTTAGGCAGCCAGCTGTGTAGGGAGTGTTTTACACACCCAAATTTGTAAATACCGTATTGTTTGTAATAAACGCCCGGGGGCGTTGCATTTTTCCAAAAGGGGGGCGTTTATTGGAAGTGAATTGTCAGTGAAAAATGCTTAAAAATCATGTTCAATTTCCCGATGGTGCAGTGCTCCTATTAAAAGGAGGGATTCACACTATACATGATGGCGGCGCCCACGGAAAATGATATTTTCGTGGGGAATACAACAAAATTACACCTGTAAGTGCATGGAATTAGTGAAATTCTACCATAATTAGGCAGTGAAATGGCTGGGAATTGAGTCAAAATAGGTTTTGTCCATTCAATTTAGCGATCGTGACTGACATGACTGATGCAAGTTTTAAGCTTACCTACAGTACACGATATGTCATGGAAATGTTCGCATTTTGTATTAGTTGTTTTTTGGTTAAGGTCATCCAAGGTCACTTGAGGTCAAATTAGTAACTGTCGGATGGCCATGAAACTTAGTGGTCATTGGTTAAGGACGATGAGAAGGAGGTCCCTCTAACCCTAACCATGACCTCCTCTAACCCTAACCATGACCCCCTTCTCATACATTAGTCAACTGTAATAGACCATTTTTATTTATCATCCCTCTAATCCTTCTGACCATGGAAAATCCACCAATCTGTTCTGATCCAACAGCTAGCTATCCATTTCTCTGGGCAGGGCAGTCACTGGGGATATGTTGTGTTTTATGCATGGAATGGTATGAATTGTTTATCAAAAAAGGGAATGCAGAGCAGTCTACCTTCTCATCAGCCTTATCCAGTGTTTACCCAACATTTAGAGCCAAATTTTTGGAAGGTCATTTTGGAGGTCATCAGGGTCATCTGAGGTCAAATTAGTAAAAACTGATCATCAAGGGGTCATCTGAGGTCAAATTAGTAAAAATTGTCATATGGGCATGAAACTTAGTGGGCACAGTCAACATTTAGAGCCAAATTTTTGGAAGGTCATTTTAGGGTCACTAGGGCTCATCTGAGGTTAAATTAGTAAAAACCAAATTTGTAAAAACTGTCGGATGGGCATGAAATTTGGTGGGTACAGTCAACATTTAGAGCCAAATTTTTGGGAGGTTATTTCGGGGTCACCAGGGGTCAACTGAGGTCAAATTGTCATATGGGCATGAAACTTGGTGGGTACATACACCACATTTCGCCATAATGCATTTTAGAAACGCTGGCTGTTAGAATAAGAAAAATTTTAATTTTAATTATTGCACTGGTCACGGCGACCCTGTGACCTTTCCGGAAAAAGCCGACTGGCAGGTTTTTCAAATAAATATTTTCTGTGTAAAAACTGTACCATCAGATAGGTAATGGAATATGTGAATATTAACTGTACATCTATCACAACAATTTTTGATAACAACTTGCGTCACAATTGATCTAGTATAGAAGGTAGAGAATTTATTTCAATCTTATATCGCCTTTTTTTTTTTTTGGAATTTAGTGAAAATTAATTCTGTAAAAACTGTATTTTTTTAATGTAATTTTCACATTAGACCCGACAAAAGATTACCGTTTTGTTGTTATGATAATCTAATCTTTTGATTTCGTAAATAAAATTAGGGGTCTAATGTGGATTTAGGATGCAAACTGGAACAATCCAATGCCTTGTCAAAAGCATTTGCTTCAAAATGGAGTTCGGATGCACTTCGTAATACAACTTCCGCCACACTACGGGAAACCACATGAACAGCAGAGCACGTGGCCGATATCAAAATCGATTTTATGTATTGTGTATGTAGGCCTATTCATAGGACCCTCGTATTAATTGTCTCTATGCGCTTAAGAATTCAACAATATAAATAATGGTAGCTTTATTATAATACACATTAATGTTTTAAGCCGATAAAATTCCAAAATATGATGTAGTAATGAAGTTGCGATTTATTAATAATATATGTTTAAATTTTCACAATGACACTATCAAGTCCTTCGTGGTCGAGCGGTCTAAGGCGCTGGTCATATGGTATACCGTACGTGATAGCCAAAGCGGTGGGGCGTGAGTTCGAACCCCGCCTCTGCCAAACTTTAAAAGAAGTAAAATTAATAATTTTACTTTAAAAAAATTTCATATTGGGGAAATGTGACTGGGAGAATATATGTATGGCGTGGAGTGGTGTGGTGGGTACAGTATATTTTTAGAGCCAAAGTTTGGAAGGTCATTTCGGGGTCACCAGGGGCATGAAACTCTAGGTGGGCACAGTCACCATTTAGAGCCAAATTTTTAGAAGGTCATTTCGAAATCATCTGAGGTGAAATTTATACATTTTTTTTTTGTATAAACTGTGGTATGGGTATAGCGTCTTGCGCAGTTTATTAATTGCAACAGCCAGGTAATCTCAACAGCCGAGAACTGCCAAATACGGGTGACCGCCTAGTTAATTATTATAATCTTCTCTCCCTCTCCCTTATCTCTTTCTCCCACCCTCAGTTTATCATTCCTCCCTCTTTCCCAGGGCTGTAGTAAGATTGAAAAATATGGGGTGGCCAAAATACAAATAGATGCCCAAATTGAAATAACTTGGATATAAAGAAAAACATAAACAATATCATCCCCAGCTGTTTGATACAACCGTCCCTGCTCTTTCCCACCCCTCCTGAACCCCATCCTCTCTCTTTCTCTCCATCACTGTTCTCTTCCATTCTTTCCTCTTTCTCCCTCTCAACCCTCTCTTTTACTGTCCTTCCCTCCCTCTCTCCCTGCCTTGTTCTAACTTCTTTCTCTCTCCACACTTGTCTCTCTCATTTCCTCCCTTTCGGCTTTCTCCCTCCTCCCTCCCTTGCTCTGTCCCTCTATCTCACTCTCTCACTTAATACCTCTCCTTCTCTGTCCCTCTCTCTCTATCCATCTCCCGCCCTCCCTTGTTGCTGCCTCTATTTCCCTTCTCTCTCCCCTCTCTTTCCCTTGAAATCACCCACTATCTCTTTCTCTCTCTATTTCTCATCAATCTCTCAAAGTTTTACACTTATTAATATTTTACTATTATTTTACTTCCTTACAGACCAAAACAGAGTGTCCTCCGACATCAAACATGGCTACTAATCATAAAAGAGGCTATTTTGACAGAAGTGAGACTGATAGGCATCGCTGCTCAGTTCTTGGCATGCTTGATTTCCTCCGAGAAGATGACAAACTGTGCGATGTAACAATCACAGTAGAAGACAAGAAGTTTCGAGCACACAAGAATGTCCTGAGTTCCAGCAGTGATTATTTCTATTCGATGTTCACTTCAGATTTTCAAGAAAAGAATCTAGATGAAATTGAATTGGAAGGGAGGAGTGAAAGTTTTAAGAGATTGCTGGGCTATGCTTACACTGGGGATATGGAAATTGATGATTTATCTACTGATGATGCCATTGATTTGTTAAACATGGCGGCCTACTTACAGGTACATGTAATAATTGTTTTCAATGTTTATGCTTGCTGGCTGGTCTTGGAAAGATCATTAAAAAGTTCAAAACTTATACAGGTAATCTTTTGCCAGAGAAAATTAGGATCGTGCATGTCGATAGAGATCAATTATCAGGAGATATCGAGATAGAGAGAGAAATATTTACTTGAAGAAATGGTTAGAGAGAGGGCAAGAGGAATTGGGAGATATTGCATAAAAGAGTGAGATATATTGATCAAAAGATACTGACATGAAAGAACAAGAGGGAGGGGGAAAGATACCAAAGACAATAATTATTGGAAACTTGGTACATAACCTAAGGGACATTTTTATGAGCAGACAACATCTCATCTACAATATAATTGAAGGCCTCAGAACTAAAAGGGGTTAAATCACATTGAGTGCATTTTGAGATAAATGGGCAAGAAGGTTGTTATGTCCCTGTAGTTTCAATGCAAGGAGGTGGTTTTGTCCAGGCAGTTTCAATGCTCTACAACATTGTTTTACTATAAAATTTGCACAGAGGCCAAGAGGGTATAGTTGACAAACAGGGTTCATAAACATAAGATTTAGAGAAAAAGGATTTAATATTTATTAAATTGCATTCTGTTTTTCATTGGTAGCATCATTCATGCTGTGTGGTAAGAACTTTAAATCTAATTCTATTACCCCTACGACCCATTATTCAAAATAGCGCACTGTGATTTGTTGAAACGTGTCACGTGACAGACCATTAATTAGCGATAAAGTGTCAAGGGCAACGAACTTTATGTTCTTTTATCATCACAGCGCACAGCAAAGCGCACAGCACACCTGCTTATAAATGTAGGGGAGAATGGAATGCCAGGGGTGTGTTAATGTATGTGCATACCTGCTTATAGGGGAGAATGGAATGTTAGGTTGTGTTATTGGAATGTGCATACGCTTTGGCTACGTGTAGGCGCTACACCTTGAGGTAAACAACTTTAAATATTTGTGCCAAAAATGTGATATTTTCTCTTTAAATCGCACTATTTTGTGGTAATAGAATAGAAATAAAGGGTGCAGCATTATCCTTTACGCAAATAATGTGTCCTCGGCAGTAAAATCGTTTAAATAATGAGTTCGGCTGCGCCTCACCCATTATTTACGTTTTTACTGCCTCGGACACATTATTTTCGTGTAAAGGATCATGCATTACCCTTTATTTCTTAATTAAAGACCTCAGAACTAAAAGGGCGTTAAGTCATAAAATCATAAATTATGAAAAATGAGTTGGTGTCAGTTTCTGTTACAAGGGGTATCTCCTATAGCTTCAAAAGTATTTTTAATGGAGATATTGTTTGAATATTATTGTTTTTATTGTTTTTTGAAAGCGCTTGCCCTATTGGATATATTGTGATTTGGCTTGTCAGGCAGTGGCATAGCCACTAGCCAGGGGGGCAAAGTGCCCGCCTCAAAATATGTTCAGGGATAAAATGGGCACGGCAAAGAGTAAAATGGCCTTAAAATGACTAAAAAGGAGACAAAAAGTTGACATATGGGGACAAATATTTGGCTTTTCCCCCATCACACTAAAATCCTGGCTACGCTACTGTTGTCAGGGGAAGGCAGATTGATGTGCACAATCAGACATGTAATTTCCCCAAGTGACAAAAATACTCTTCAATATGAAACCTGTTACAACCTGCATGTAAAATTTGTTTGTGTATGTTTAACCATTTTGTTTTTGGCCTTGCTTTGTAGCTGAAACATGCTGTCAAACTATTATCTCAAGTTCTATTGAGGGCACTGGAGTGTGGTTTTGCAAACCTTGCAGAAATGTACCGCATCTGGGAACTAGCCGATCTGTTGGCCAAAGGAATGTGTATTGATGAACTAGCTACAACTGCACTTGATTTGCTGGCAAAACACTTCATTGAGTTCTCTCAACTAGAACTCTTCAACTCGGATGTCAGCAGTGCTTTCCTTGAGAAGTGTCTTAAGAGGAATAGCGTAGCTGCGATTGTACCAGAGGATGAGGGGGAGCAGAAAGATGGAAAGAAAGAAAAGGCAGCAAAAGGAGAATGCAAGAAGATGAGAAAACTTGTCAAAGAGATGAATTTAGAAGGAATTACAGAGGAAGTTCTTGAGGAGAGGTTCAAAGAGAAGAGAAGGTAGGGAACATGTTAGGTTGTGATCCAGTTGCAACTAAATATTTTCTTAACTCATTTATAAATTCATTCATTTGTCTCCTTGTTTGTTTTGCTTGACATTTGCTTTTCCCTCCAGTTTGGTTTTACCGGCAAACCCCTATTTTGCTGTCAAAATGACAAAAACTAGATAAAACTTGAAGAAACTCACCAGTCAATTAAACAGTAACACAGAAAGCTCATAAACAGTAAGACTAATAATTCCATCGTAATAATAAAACGCTGGTTCCATCGTTTTATTCAAAATCTCAGATTTTGACAACACTACAACACCTAGAGTCTTGATTTTTGCAGGGTATATTGGTTTAATAAAGTACAATATAATCATGTCAAAAAATTAATTTTAAAAAGTCAGTGAGGGCGTCCTCCTCAGCAAATGTTATAATATGGCTTTAATTTGATGTGACACACAGGCCTTATATTAAGTATGCCTGGACCAGGAGCTAAAAGGAGCTCCTGTTCCCAAAGATGGCTCCTGGTCCTATAGTTTACAGTGTAAAACATTGGACACACCATGAGCCAAAACTGGGCAACCATGGGGTAAAAAAAGCCTGGGTGCCTGGTTAATATAAGCCTTGGTGACACATTCAGTTAAGTGCACTGTTGAGCAATGAAAACCTATGCCTTGCATTTCTTAATTTGTTACCTATAAAAGTTATTTTTGTATTGCCTAAGAAATTATTTTTGTTACTTTTAAGTGACAAATTAACCTTTTCATCTCCAAACAAGTTATTAAAATAATTTGTTTGGAGATGAAAAAATCAAACATTTGTCACTTTTTTGTTAGTGGAAAAACAAATGTGGTTAAAACCATGTGTTTTTTTTCACCTGTGTCACTGATTTTTTAAAAACTCATGCATGTTATTTGTCTTCACATTTACCCCCAGATCCTTGATATTCTCACCACCTGGCTCTTCTATGACTGGAGTCGTCGTCAGACTTGTGCGTATCTTCTCCTACGGACACTACGGTTAGGTTACCTGTCAAAAGGAAAAGTTAAGGAACTCCTTGACACACGGATCGGCAAACATCCTGATTGTCGGCAGTTGCTAAAAGGGGATGAATCCTGCCAAGGATTTTCTCAACCACGTGGTCTTGTCACAGTAAGTACTTAATTATGAAAGATGACTTCAGATAAGATAAATTCATTGCAAGGATATAAAGTCATTTAATTCTGACACCTAAAACATAAAATATGTGTAAGGTGTGATTTAAAAAATCAGTAAGGCCAGCATTGACCATCCCCAATAAAAATCAAAGTAAATATTATCACACAAGAAAATAAATGGGGCTCCAAGAATTATTATAAAATGAGATTAGATGCCATTTATATTTACTTGAAAGTGTTTTATTGAATTTGTATAATTTTTTGTCACCAACTTTTATGCTGAACTGGCAATGGGCAAGTTTGTAATTTGAGCCCTGATACACACATGTACACCCAGCTGAACTATTTAAAAAAAAAAATGTCCTCTTTCTTCATTGTTTTTGCTCTTCTAGGTACCAGTTCTCCTTGGTACGAAAACTGTCAACAACATTGTCAAAGTCTATGACAGGAAGAAAGGGGTATGGAAAGAGGTGACTCCCAAATTTGAACCAAAGGTGTTCAAGAATTTGAGCAAATACAGATGCTTGGCAATTGGGAATCACTTGTATGTCTGTGGAGGGGTTGCCGACAGCGAAGCTAAGAATAACTTCTGCCGATATGACATCACAGAACACCCTAGTCAGCTGGTGCTATCTGATATGATCAACCCAAGATATGAATGCGCCATGGTTCATGTGGATCACTACATCTATGTCGTTGGAGGCATTGAAACCAGAATCAGTGATATCGACATGGAGACGCGAACTGCAGAGCGATACGACATCAACCAAGTCAGGTACGATTCCATGATTCTAGAAGTCAGAAGAAACCCATGGGAACAGATAAAGCCTCTTCCTGCTAACTGTTGGAGACCGCATGGGGTTGGATACAAGGGAAAAGTTCTGGTATGTGGTTTGAGTAAGCGTCCACCTAAAGTCAATTATCTGGTGCATAGAACGGATGATCCGCCTATCGAATACGTAATGTACATGTATGATCCTATCACCTACAGATGGGACCACTATGTGTTAGAAGAACGTCCTGTGGTACATTGCATGCAAGGAAGGCCAAACTTTGTGATGCTTATGGTACACAAAGGAGAATGCTATCTTGTTGGCACAATGGAAATAGATGCTGTGGGAATCCCAAGATCAAAGTGGTTCAGAATGACTGCCAACAAACTTGTGTTTGAAGAGGAAGGGTCTCGTTTGAGATTCATTGAGGTAGGAGAGTCATCAAACCAGGACTTGTTTGACCGTTATCTCTATAGTTCCTTCTTCTACATCGGCAATGATATATTCTACAGGTGGAGGCATGATCTGATTTACATCAGCGATGTCAAGATGACCGATGACAACTTCAAAGAAGCGCTCAAGTCATATGACACTTTTCCCAATGGTTTCAGCGAATCATTTTCAGCTGCTCAGGTTGATATCAAGTATCTTGAAGATGATTGAGATGGCTAGAGTTGATACCATTTAAGCCTGATCACTTATAAACAGATCTACACAGTCTACATTTACATTGTGCATTTGGTTTTTCCAAACACCCAAAGAATTTCATAAAATTTCAACCGACTGTGGCTGTGGCCCTCCCTCAACTTGTTTGAAATGAGCTACTCCTGAGCAAATATATACATTTAATTCTGTAGTTATTGATGTAGGTCGGACAAAAATGCTTTTGTGTTTCCAGTCACCCGATTTGCCCCTTCTCAACCCTGAGTGCTGGAACAAAAATATTTTTAGGATTTTGCCTTTAAAACTTTAATACACACAATTTTGGAATCGTTTTGTTAAATATATTGTAAATATTGTACTACATGCTGGCATCATATGATGCATGTAGTATGCACATGGTTAATGCACTCTCCCAGTGGGAGCAGTTTCTAGTGGGCCCAGGCAAGTAGGACACTCTAGCCTCAGTTATTTTTCATGTCACATATTTTTCATAGAATGCTTATTTGTTACACTTGATGGGAATAGTGTGTGTTTGATTATAGGCCTTCTTTTTCAATCCTTATATGTTTTTCCCTTTCACTAATCATATGGATATATTTATATAAAGTAAAACAATTCAGAGAATGACCAACCCAATCAAGAGCATCTGGCTGGAATTCAAAATATGATAATTATCCGACCGACTGGCTGTTCCTTTGAGGAAATATGTTACTGGAAACACAAACATTTTTGTTCAGTCTTATGCCCACCACTCAACCAATGATATTGGTAAATGGGACTGCTGTCCAAATGTAGGGATGGATCAACAGGTAATAGAGTAGTGGGCTTGCAGTCCGAAATTTGCCTATGCTGCTGTTTGAAACCCTAATTGTGATTGTTTCCCTCATTGTCCACATTTGATATACAGTAAGCCAAAAAATTAAGGTACCAGTTGTGTTCATCCCTGTATATCCTAAACAAACACCAATATGTCCATGTTGAAACAAGCAGCCAATACCTGTAATCTTATTAGCTCTGATTTAAGACCTTATTTGTTGAATTTGGTTGAGAATTAAAGAAACGGTGAACTAAAATCTGAGGAAAAAGCGAAATCAAAAGTTGCACTTTTGTGTTCTGATCAATGAAAGCACAACGTTAGTTTTAACGTGCTAATCAATAGAAGCGCAGCGCTACTTCTCTTGTTCACTAACACTTTGTGTACAAATCAATAGGGCATTTAATGCAGCAAACTGCAACTTTTAAATTGGTAGCTTCCTTGGGTTTTGGGATCGACATGTCTTTATTTCTTAAACAATTTCAACTAATGAGGTCTTAAATTCGAGCTAAAAGATGCAGCTATTGGCTGATTGTTCCAATTATGACATACCTGTCTTTGTTTAGGATAAACAAGAGGTGAACGTAACTGGTACCTTAATTTTTTGGCTTACTGTATGTTGGAAACTAGATATATTGCACTGTCACTCAGTAGGTAACCAAGCAGAAAGTCGTTTCAGAGTTGCGTCACACATCTCAAATGTCACAAATATCACCTAGATCTGCAGCAGCATAGCATTGTATTACACTGGCATTTAATACCTGGTTCTTTTCACATATGAAGCAGTGTGCGCATATCATCAAGTGCAAAGAAACTTGCTAAGAGTTTTAATATGTACATGTATATGATAGTGTCATCCCATTTTGTCCTGTGAAATATATTAATATATGAACAAGGGATGAGTATGTCACCAACTGCTAAGAGTTTTAATATGTACATGTATATGATAGTGTCATCCCATTTTGTCCTGTGGAATATATTAATATATGAACAAGGGATGAGTATGTCACCAACTGCTAAGAGTTTTAATATGTACATGTATATGATAGTGTCATCCCATTTTGTCCTGTGGAATATATTAATATATGAACAAGGGATGAGTATGTCACCAACTGCTAAGAGTTTTAATATGTACATGTATATGATAGTGTCATCCCATTTTGTCCTGTGAAATATATTAATATATGAACAAGGGATGAGTATGTCACCAAGAATTTGGCTATTCCAGTTGAAAATCTTACACCCCCTATTAAAGACATTAATATATGAACAAGAGATGAAAGACTGATCTCCCCACAAAGAGGGTGTACAATTGAGTTTTCAAATGGAGTCATCCATTTGAAATTCACACTCCTTGTGTGGGAGATTATGGTCATGTCTTCCCATGGAAGTAACATAGGGGTGTATGGATTTCAACTGGAAAAGCCTAATGTTTGTATAGCCTATACTTTGTTTCACCTTGAATTTGATAGTGACATAGGTATGTATCAAATCGCACATGCTATAACCTAATTACACAGTGCGTTTAATACAAGTACATGAGCGGTTTGTCAGCGACCGCGCATGGTGACTGAAGTCACTTAGAACAAACTCAATACAATGTGAAACAAAAGTGTATTGAACTTATAACCTGAGCAACTGGACTTATGAGTGGCAAATATTCACATCCAATCCTGGATGCATCATCAGATGATACAGCAACATCCGTTAACAGGTTAATGAACTTTTTCCGCCAGAGTAAGTCCAGTTGTTCAGATTATTATTAATATTACCTGGATGAATGATAATCTTCAAATGTATTTTGTATCTATTTATGAATTAATGACTGAAAACAGTTTTCTTTTGTCTGAAATAGCATGTATGTAAATATATACTGCCATGAGATTCTGGTTAAAACTGGCCCTGTGGCAAGATCAATATTAGTTTTCCTGAGGGGCACCCTGGCTTGAAATAGTGGGGAAAATGCTCTAAAAAGTTGTAATAGGCTGTATTGGATGTTGTACTACTACTCAGCTGTACATGAATGTTTTGCTGTAAGTTATGAAAAATAAGGTTGGTATTAAAAGGTGACTGTATTTGATTTGATTAATCCTCCAACCTCTTAACAAATTATGCATTAAGGGTATACGAGGTATTGTTGGTCGAAGTAGCCAAATTCATTATCTGAATCAATATATTATTGAAAAATAACACTTTGCTGTTTTGCAAAAGTTCATTCCACAAATCATTTACTTTGAAAACTTGCTTAATTTATTGTTGTTAATGAGTTATGTATGTTTTACAAAAGTGTTGTTGTTTCAGCCCTCTTTACAACATAACTTAAGAACCACAGGACCTACAAAAGTATATCTGTGATGTTTGACTTCTTCTACACGCTCGCTATGAATTGAGCAATGCAATATTTGCTAAAGCTCACTACCATTCGCAAGATGCTGTGAACTACTTTTTTTTCTGCTGCTTCGACCAACAATACATCGTATAACCTTAAACAGGGTTTCTTATTGTGCACTATGTTTTGAAAGTCAAAATTAATATTTTCTGTTCAAAACAAAGTGATTTAATTATAAAAAATGTAGATTTGAACCAGTGACCCTTAGAGGTATTTGACCCGTGCTCTTATCAACTGAGCCACAGTGGAAGCCAATGGCATCAAAGCAAGGTTACCAAATTTCACTCATTGATAGGCCCTAAACAATTTGTACCCAGTTGGTTGTAACACCCAACTGCATGCTACAACTTACAATGGCCAGTTATTATGGGTAGAACACTAGTTAGGTCCAATAGAGGTCCAATAGAGCAAGTGCAATTACAATCAAACTTTTTTAATGGCCATGGGACGGTAGTATGGATCATTATGGCAGTCAAAGGATATTTTTACCTTGCAAATATTTAAAGTTTTTATGAATATAATGTAATTATAATATAATTATAATAGTACACGTTGCATTTGCTATAAGATGTGATTATTTTACATGGCAGTGTCTGATTTTTTAAAATATAAAAGTATATTTGTATTACCAGTATATAAGATTGATATACAAAATTGTAATCTGTAAATAATACTGAGGTTGTATATCTTTCAAATTCCAATGGTAGCAGATGATTTTTTACATTGAAAGTAAATGTATTATACATGTATTTCTTATGCAAATTTATAATATGTGTAAATGGTACTGAGGTTTTAGTGTTGTACATCTTTTGTGTGTACAGACATATTGCACGCTAAAGGTGTGGGGACAATACTTACGATTCACAATACAATGTGCCGCCAGTGGTTGCTCTTGCCAGTCTCAATTTTTGACCTCCAGGGTCGATATCGCCTTCCAAGCCACAATTAGACTTTTACTCAAGTATGATAATAATAATGCTGAAAACAGCTCCTCTGTGTGATCAATAGATCGAAAATGGATCTACTACAATTATTGTAAACGGCTTATTAGTTTACATTTGTGTGTAACATAATTATATTGATATTTAAACACACAATGACATGCTCCTGTGTTGTATTTATATTACAAAGCTAATTTTGGATGTTGACATTTTCCCCATGATGTACTGCTTATTATGGCTTTTTCCCAGTGGCATAGCTAGCACTTTTTCAGAGGGTGGGCAAAAGGGGGGGAAAACAACTTTTAAGGGGAGCAAACTTTGACGAATATGGTAAAAAAATTGGCTAAAAAGTACAAAGGCCTAAAATCTTAAATATCAGGACAGCCAGCATCCTACAGGGAAGGACTTCTTACAGGGGGAGACAGCTCAGCTGCCCCCTTGGCTACGCCACTGCCTTTCCCCAGCTACTGCTGGAGGCACATCGTATTGTGAGTTGACCGAATTGACATCCTTTTCGGTCACTTTACCCCCAACAAAAATTGAGATTTAGACCAAAGCTCATAGATAAATTATCTGCCAAACCTTTTACTGTAACAACTCAATTCAATCATAAACTTGAATAATAAAAGTAAAGTTGAATCAAAAACAAAGTCATATCAAGGGTGTCTTTTTTGTACATGTCATTTTACTATCATTATGTTCTCTTTTTTTACATACATGTCATTTTACTATAGAATATGTTCTCTTTTTTGTACATACATGTCATTTTACTATAGAATATGTTCTCTTTTTTGTACATACATGTCATTTTACTGTAGAATATGTTAACTCAAAAGTTCTTGTATTATTTAAGTTTGTATTTATAGGAGTTTGTCATTCTTTATGTACTGTATATAGGTTATCTAGGCACCACATTTGGTTTCTAAAGTTTTGTCATATAGCGCTATCAGTTCCTTCGTACCAATGGCTTTTATATCATACCCTGGACTTGTAAGGCCAAAAAAAAAAGGTTCGTCTCAAAGCTTGCGCGCGCGTTTGTAAAATCCCACGATTTGACAAAAAACAAATGCGGAAATATTTTTATTTCAAAAAAAAATGTTTAAAGTTTTTCCAGAAAAAATCGGCGAAAATCAGACTTTTTCTCAAAATACCATGAAAAAAGTCGGAATAAAAAAAAAAAAAAAAACGCATTTCGCATTTGTTTTAAATTTCTCGTGAGCTTTGAGACAAACCTTTTTTTTTTTTTTAGCCTAATAACAATAGAGAACATTAATTTGCATAGTGCTATCGGTTTTTGTTTAATAAAAACCAACATCACTGTACAATGTTTAGAAAGACCAATCAGGATCCATTGTTGCACCAATACGGTAAAAACATGATAGTTAGCATATGTGCTTAGGCCAAGAAAAAAAAATAGTTTGCTTGCCCTCAATTGAATTTTAACAATTGGGTCGGTCGGTCGGGATTTCTTTTTTTTTTTTTTTTTTTTTTTTTACTAGGAAACTCTAATGTTTGTATTAATTAAGGCTCAAAATATGAAAAATCAGACAATTTTGGTGTCAAAATGAATCAACTAATATTAGAAAACAACTAAAATGTTGAACACAAGCTCTAAAATACATTTTTTTTTACATCTTCAGAATGCAAAAATTTGAAAAGAAAAAAAAAAACTATTTCAGGAATTTCCAAAATTAGGGTCGGTATTCTTTTGTACAGTAAATAGAAAAAAAAACCTTTTTTCTGATTTCCAAAATTAGGGTCGGTCGGTTGAGGGCAAGCAAACTACTTTTTTTTTTTTTTTTTTTTTGGCCTTACTATCGAGCACTTTAGAAATATGAAATTGTACCAAAGTCTGGTGCTATACCAACTGAGCTAATGGTGTTGAGACACAATTTTGCAGGGTTAATTGTTCATATATAACTATGTGTATTGATGATTTGCTCAAAACCCTTTACACTTTTGTGGATGAGGCACTTCATGTTTGCATGTTTTAAAAGTGCTTGATAGTATAAAGCACACATGCTAACTATCGAGTTTTTATGGTAGCGCTATTATAGACCCAACCTAAATATGGTGATAAAGATACTACCATGGATTTTATAAACCACCTTGTCTTATCAAGTATTTTGTGTCAAACTGTTAACAGAGTGTGTGTGTGTTAATGACAACTGTATCTGAACTTGCCTTTTTAATATTGTGGGAATATGTATGAGATAATAATACATAAGATATAGGGTGATATGTTAAATATTTGTGACACGATCTGGTCCATGGGGGCCAAAGGCAGCAAATTTGAAACTGAGATAAAGGTAAAAATATGGAGTAAAAAACAATAAAATACATAAGAAAATAGACATCAAAAAACTTCGTAACTTTAGTACCAAGTATGCTAGACCTTTGGTGTTTTCAGTAAATGATAGCCTATTGTATGTATAATGTAATAATTACAGTAACTCAATTTTCAAATATGCCTCCTTTGGTCCCCATGGACCAGATCGTGTCACATTTTTAATATCTATAAATTTGTCCGAAAATGGTGCTTGAAATTGGGACATTATAATTATTTTAAAAAGAACATTTTATAGAAAAGAAAACAATTACCAGGTAATTTATATTTAAAAAAATTGGTATGAATATATCAAGAATTTTCAGTTGGTACAAATGATTTGAATGATGAAGTTAGTTTTGTATAATTGAAATGATCCTTGAAAAAGTACTGCAAAGTAACCCATGGACATGTTGTTGACAGGAAATTGAATGAAATTACACCCAGCCCAGGGTCTTAGCTGGCCACCCGTCTGGCCGTCATTTTAGATGGGGAGTTTGCGGGATGGGCAAAATGAATGCCTTTGACAGATGCTATATTATAAATTGTATGTTTTGAGAAACTAATTGACCTTTTAGTAGACCCAATTTGTAGAACAAGGCCATAATATAGCACATATTTACTCTTTGAACCCCCAATGGGCTATAGACATCTGGTAAATGTTTTAAAGGTCAAATTAGGACAGGCAATTTTATACAGATGATAGGCAACCCTCAATTTCTAGCTAAGACTTTGATTACACCCCTAGTTGTACACCTCAACTCATGTTTGTTGTTATAATTCACCACACATATTTTTTTCACTCTGTAATGATTATTGGTGCAATAACTCCATGTTCCATTATGATAGGAAAGTACTGAAATAACAAATTTGGTTGGAATATGTCACATCTTTTATCGCAAAAAACTTTACTGATACTATACTATTTGGCAAGATCCTTCAGCACTCTGCCGATTTGGCACTGTTAACAAAGTAAACATGGAAGGGGGTTCTGATTGGGGCAGTGCAAAAGTAAGGAGAGAATATGGACCTTTTCTGACTTCATTATTTCTGAAGTTAATGTCCAGAGTATAATGAAACTATATAAACTGAGCTCAAAAAGAAACTTATAATTTTTTACAACTTGTGAATCACAAGGTCATATCTCACTACAGACATGTGGTCTCGTACCTAGGTCCGAGTCCACATACAAGTGGACTCAGTCCACATTGATTTCGCGTTCTCTCTAACACCAAAATGCTGATGTAGGATCGACTCCGACTTACCCGGATGTTATAATATCAAGCACTTCAATGCATGACCATGACGCCACAAATTCTGTTGCAATGCATGTTTTGAGCCGAAATCACGGCACAAATCAAACTTTATTTAGCTTTTATTATAGACAATCAATTTTGAAAGATCATGTTTTATTTCCAGGCCCCTGATATATTTCTTCAATCTATGGATATGTTATTTTGTGATGTATTTGGAAAGATCGGAAATAAACAGCTCTAAAAACTGTTATTTTATATTAGGCCTAGCCTATACGTGTAAAATGAGAGAAATACATCAGGTTGTTATTTCGGATTTTGGTCAAGCACGCCGATTTTTACACGCAACACAACCTTAAATCACCACCAAAAATACTATTTTTGATTGGTAATTTTAACTCAGTCTAGCAAAATGTAGGCCCTACACCTCAAAAACGAATATTAAACCTGAATATCCTTTTGTACTATCCTGTTAAAAGCCTGATGTCGTTTTGTTTAATTCTGAAACTGCATGGATAAAACCTGTATCTTGCCGCAATGACGTTGTTTTCACACTGCACAAGCATTCTGCTCATCAAACTACGGCAAGCATCTCGAACGAATGTCCGTGTATAGCCACTTTTCCCTCGACTTTTCCGCATAAAAAATAAATGTTGTAAATTACATGAAATAAAGCCTGTATAAATTTGTTCAATAATACCAGTTAATGAATTTTTAAGTTGAAAATGCATATGTTTAAATTTTATCATGGAAAATTATATAATGTAGACATGTATATTGTATAGGCCTATAGTAAAACGACGGCCATCAAGGTTGTGCATACATCATTTCCGGTATAAGTGGATCGAGTCCACTTGTAAACGTGTTCTCACTATGCTGTTTGATATCACGTCCTAGGTACGAGACTACCTCTATGAGGTGGTCTCGATGCTACATCCTGGATGTAGGATCGAGACCACTTATTTCGCGTTCTCACTATGCTTGGAAGTGGACTCGATGTAGGATCCCTTAAAATACTGTCAATCAAAATGAACCAAAATTACACAAAGGATTACTTTAATACTCTACTCAAAACACATGTCAGTAACCAAGCAGTTGTCCAACTGACACAACAGCAAAATGCACTGTCATGGGACAGCGTCCTGGACTTCCTCCACTTTCACAGCCCAACATTTGGCACCCAGCACAAAAAATCTGTGAGAATGCACACAAGATCCTTGCTCTGATGATAAAACGGTGCTGCTTTCTGCTTTTCATACACCTTTTTCATGAAATAGGGATGGGCTGTGAATGTGGTCCAGGAAGCTGTTCCATGTCAGTGCATTTTGCTGTTGTGTCAGTTGGATAACTGTTTGGTTACTGACATGTTTTAAGAGTAGAGCATTGAAGTAAACCTGTGTGTAATTTGGGTAGAATTTGATAGAGGGGATTTCAAGATATGACGTTGTGAAAAATTATAAGTTTCTTTTTGAGGTCAGTTTAGTTTTGGAAAGGAAATGGTTCAAGGAATCCTTTGGTATTGTCAGATTTTTATAAATGTTAAGTTTTCAGGAAACAATCTAAAAAAAAAGTTACCTTTTCATTAAGGGATGGGGTATGAACGTTTAGACAGTATTTATTGTGGGACATTAGAGCACATCAGACATATCGAATTGCATTCTGAATACGAAGAATGTCCTTCTGATATCAAATAATTTTGATTTTTTGAAATTGCAATGTAATACACATTTTATGCCAAATGATTAAAAATTGATATTTAAGAATACTCGAAGTAAACTTTATAAATCTGATGATTTATACTTGAAGTGTATGTAGGTGGGATGAAAAGCCAACGATCAATTGAAAATTTTGACCTTTCGTATTGAAGATATGGATTTTTTCCCCCAAAACACCAAAAAGAATTAGGTCTTTTTGGTCAAAATTTTCAATTGATCGTCGGCTTTTCCTCCCAGCTACATACACTTTAAGAATATATTATTAGATTTATAAAATTTACTTAATGGAGGACTGTTATATATCAACAATGTGAAAAATATCAAATTTTAATAATTTGTCATAAAATTTGTATTATATCGTGAATTTCAAAAAATGAAAATTATTTAATATCAGAAAGACATTCTTCGTATTCAGAATGCAATTCGATATATCTGATGTGCTCTCATGTCCCACAAAAAATACTGCCGAAATGCTCAAAACGCTCATTCCATATTCCTTAAGAAACACAAAATTTGGGACATTTATCTTGTTGTTTTTTTTGTGGAAATTTATACCTACATTGTAATTTAAAAAAGAATTGGCATGAATGCATGTATCAAGAAATTAATGAAGCATTCTTTGTGCAGAGATTTGAGATTTTTGCCCAGAGGGCCAGCCATACTTCTAACCCTGTATATGAAAACAAATTGTATCCTCTGATGAGTCTTGTCATATCCCATTACTACTAAGTTTTGATGTTAAGAATGCATTCCAAGAATATTTATGAAAATTCCACTTTTATGGTGTTAAGGATCCAACAACTTCAAATTAGCTTTTTCTTTTCTGAATAACTTTTTTGGAAAATCAGTGTGATGATGCTATGGTAACAAATGACAAGGACTGGTCTTTCATTGGCCTATTGAGGCAATAGATTAACAACAAAATAGTGTGTGTGCGTATTTATAGGAGTATATGTGTGCATATCGATAGCAAATGATGCAATGTAATTTGTACACTTTGTTAAACATTCTGTACAGACTGTATCAGAATGATTGGTACCCATCAGTTTTGATGTTTATTGTAAAGCCTGCTTCTTCCAAATGCAACATTGTATCCTCTGGAAATTTCCATAATATATTGTTATATAACTGTTTATTACATTAATCAACAAATTATGCAGATGCTATGTTGCATTTTGATGTGGTAGTGTTGTCCATAATCAGTGAAATATGGTGGGTACCAATCATTTTGATACACCCTGTATTTAATATGAGATGCTTCCTACAATTTGATTCCATGTTTAATTTATACCAGAAATAAACTGATTCTTCAATTCTAGTAATACACTGTTCAAATTGTTGATTATTTTGTGTATTTCAACCGTAATAGCCCTGAAGGTCAGGTTAAAATGGTTCGTAAAATGAAATTGTAAATGTGATTTAAATAATTTTTCACCAAAAATTTACTCAAAGGTCTCAAATTTAGTTTTACAACCCCCAACATTTTATTAAAAAGTGCCAATTTTTCTCCAATATGAACGTCAGTGCCGTACAATTACGCTGACTTTCCTATTCGGCGAGGTCCTCGTTTGTTTACAAACAGAGAGGTAGACAAAGGGTCTGTCAAAACTGTTCCGCTTGTCCAAATACTCAAGTATCAAAAGGATGGAATAGAGTGATTCACGCAACATGAATAGGGGATAAAAAACTGAAGTAGGACCATGTGCTTCTTTTGTCCACTTTGCCATCAAGATTTCGAATAGAAACAGTTCAGACCCAGAATAGGATCATGTCAGAAATTAATATTTTGCTCTGGGTCTGATTATTCGGACTATAGACGAATCTAAATTCACGCATTCCTACACCTGACTAGCAGCCTTTAGTTGGGTAGCCGTCAGCTCCAATGCACTCAAAATGTGAAATGATTCTGCCTTGGCGGAAAGTTTAAACTGCATTCCATCACCCGATTTACACCTTCCGCGAAAACACAGGCAGACAAAAGAATAACACGATACAGTTCCTTCGACAAAACACGCAGCATGGTCTATTCGCTGTTGAAATGACATAATAATCGGATTAACTACACGCGGTATCTTTGCATTGATATACTTGCGAACAAAAGGACTATGTATGAATGCGACGGGATTACCTGTGGAATTATCTCCATGGTATATATTATTAGCTATTATTCTATTAACTCCTCGTCCTTGCATCTTCTCTAGGTGTTAGGCGGCTTTTATTTGCACAATTTGGACGCTCAAAACACCAGGTTGGTGCTAGCGGCTACCCAAAGATGTCCGACCAAATCCTGACCATGACTTGGCTACTTGGATTCGTCTATATGAACGTATGCTGTCGCCAAATGGTACTGGATTCACTATACTTCAAAAACAATTTCGGATTTCTTTTAGAATAGCCTACCACTGTAGATTTTCAATGGGGGCTTTTATGAACGATCCATACACATACACTGTGAATGTAAAAAATGGTAGGGTATTCTAAAAGATAGCCACAATTTCCATCCCCATCTGCCCCTAATGCCAAAAAGAAATCTATGCCACTGATCTCCAGCAAATATAAATATATAGGGTGAAAAGTCAGCTAATATCTTCTTTGTCTTTGTTGTTTTAAATTATGTAGTCTATAGACCCCTTTTTGAGGCAAACTTAACACCCAATTGTGAAAGTATCAAAGGGGTTTCTTATGAAATGGCACTTTACTAGTCAATAGCATTAAGTATTTCTTCAAACCGAGGCACTGAAATCATGCTTTTAGAAAACATTTGCCAAAAATCATCCATAATGGCCAAAGTGGCAAAATCAAAAGTCCAGGTGAACTTTTTTTCCACAACAATATACACTATACATTTCTTCAAGTCACTACTTTGTCAAAGCATTTCTGGCTATGCTCACACATAGGGTTTTATTTGCAGTGTCTTGTACTCGAGTTCTCTTTGACTATCACGTACTTCATGCAAAGCATTTCTTACGATACTCACACTGATAGTTTTATTTGTTGTGAGTTCTAATGTGCCTTGTGAGAGTGCCTTTTTCTGCAAAGCATTTCTGACAAAACTCACACTGATAGGGTTTCTCTTTGGTGTGAGTTCTGAAGTGTCTTGTCAAATTATATTTATCAATGAAGCATTGCCCACAATACTCACATTGCACGGATTTATCTTTGGTATGAGTTCTGATGTGTTTTTTGAGAGAACTTCTCGTTGCAAAGCATTTCCCACAATCTTCGCACTGATAAGGTTTCTCTTTGGTGTGAGTTCTGACGTGTTCTATAAGATGAGAATTGCTTCCAAAGCATTTCTGGCAAAACTCACATTGGTAGAGTTTTTCATTGGTGTGAGTTCTGATGTGTTGTTTAAGATTATTATTTCGTGTAAAACATTTCTGACAATATTCACATTGATAGGGTTTCTCGTTGTTATGAGTTCTGATGTGCGCTTTGAGATGAGACTTTGTACCAAAACATTTCTGACAATATTCACACTGATAGGGTTTCTCATTAGTGTGAGTTCTGATGTGTTCTTTGAGATGGGCATTTTGTGCAAAGCATTTATGGCATTGCACACACTGGTAGGGTTTCTCTTTGGTATGAGTTGTAGTGTGCCTTTTGAGGTGATTATTTGTTGCAAAGCATTTAAAACAAATGTTACACTGATAACGCGTTTCTTTCCTGTGTGACCTTTGATGTGCACTTTCAAATCGGAGCTTTCTGAAAAGTATTTCTGACAGAACTGACACTGATGATGGCGTTTATTAAAGGACAGGGTTCCATTACATTTGCCAACATGTATTTTGAGAAGATAAATGTATGCAAAACATTCTCCACAATTCTCGCACTGATAGGGTTTTTCGTTGGTGTGAGTCCTGATGTGCGCTTTTAGAGTGCCAGCTTGTCTAAAACATTTCTGACAATACTCGCACTGATAGGGTTTCTCTTTGGTGTGAATTCTGATGTGCTCTTTGAGAATGCCCGCCTGTGCAAAACATTTCTGACAGTACTGACACTGGTAGGGTTTCTCTTTGGTGTGAGTTCTGATGTGTAGTTTTAGACTGCTACTTGTTAACAAATATTTCTGACAATATTGACACTGATATGGAGTCTCTTTAGAGTGAGTTCTGATATGGATTGTGAGGCCCTGTCTCCGAGCAAAACATTTCTGACAGTACTGACACTGAAAAGGTTTCTCCATGGTGTGAATTCTGATGTGCTCTTTGAGAGTACCCGCTTGTGTAAAACATTTCTGACAGTACGGACACTGGTAGGGTTTCTCTTTGGTGTGAGTTCTGATGTGTAGTTTTAGACTGCTACTTGTTAACAAATATTTCTGACAATATTCACACTGATATGGAGTCTCTTTAGAGTGAGTTCTGATATGGCTTGCGAGGCCCCGTCTCCGAGCAAAACATTTCTGACAGTACTGACACTGAAAAGGTTTCTCCATGGTGTGAGTTTGGATGTGCTCTTTCAGATTGCTACTTGATGAAAAGCATTTCTGACAATATTCACACTGATGTGGTTTCCTTCCATGGGATCTTTGTGTGATTACATGTTCTTTCATCCCATATCTATGGAAAACTTGATCACTCAGGGCACCCATGCCTTGACAATGGTTAAGGTGTGTTTTACATCTTATCTTGTGTCTACGTATATGTTGTGAAAAGTTGTCAAAAGAGTAGAACATGGCCCTGCAAACTGGACACATAAAAGGTCTTAACATTGTTGCCCCCTTTGTTGCCATCCTTTAGTTATATACCAAGGTATCACTCTTTCAGCTAAGTAGATTGACCTGTGGAAAATATTTTAAAAAAACAAATTGTCAGAAGACTCATCTGGGTTCAACCTGTGCTATGAGCATTTATTATTCATAGGTTAATAAACATGTATCACCTACCTGTTGGGAGTGAAATCGTACAAAGTAATGCACACATACTGAGATGTTGAGTTTGATGCATCTAATGCACGGTGGAGGGGGTAATGGGGGAAGAGAATTATTACACAGCCTTTTATTTCTGACTTCAAATCAGATAAAACAAATAAAATGCACGTATATTGTTCCAGTACTTTTCGAGATTGACCTGAGGTAATCTCGAAAACGGCCTGGCACCCAAAAAACAACAAGGGACCCCTATTTTTTCTCTCTATTTTAGGACTGATGAGTGTTCAAATCTTGCAAATATATTCACAATGGATACACTAATATTACAAACTAGGCGGTTACCCACATTTGGCGGTTCTCGGCTGGGCGCAATTACCTGGCTGATGGTAACTGTACCCACCAAGTTTCATGTCCATCCAACAGTTTTTACTAATGTGACCTCAGATGACCCTGAAATGACCATCCAAAAAAGTGGCTCTAATTGACTGTACCCACCAAGTTTGATACATTTTTACTAATTTGACCTCAGCTGACCTCTGGATGACCTTGGATGACCCTGAAATGACCTTCCAAAATTTGGCTCTAAATGTCGACAGTACCCTCCAAGTTTCATGCCCATACAAGTTTTTACTAATTTGATCTCAAGTGACCCCTGGATGACCTCGGATGACCCCAAAATGACCTTCTAATAATTTGACTCTAAATGTTGACTGTACCAACCAAGTTTTTTGCCCATACAACAATTTTCAGTAATTTGACCTTAGATGACCCCTGGGTGACCCCGAAATGACCTTCCAAAATTTGGCTCTAAATGTTGACTGTACCTACCAAAGTTTCATGCCCATATGACAATCTTTAGTAATTTGACCTCAGATGACCCCTGGGTAACCCTGAATGACCCCGAAATAACCTTTCAAAAATTTGGCTCTAAATGTTTCACCAAATTTGACCTCAGATGACCCCACGACCTCCCTGGGAGGGGGCCCCGGGACAGGATGACTTAATGAACATAAACTTCTTCTTGCCATGACAGAACTACACCCACCCACCGAGGTTGAGCCCCATACGACCTACAATGGCCTCACATTAGCACTAGCAGTCACAGACAAACAGATCTACAGAGAATAGCGTATTATTATATAGATTGGAAGGCCTATTTCTTGTAACTTCCCTCTAGGGCTCTATCTCTAAGGACAGCTATCTCTTAGGTTCACTACCACTAACGTGCAATGGAGATAAAAATTCCTCTATCTCTAATAGATAAAAGGGTTCACTATACCTAAACAAGGCGGTTCTCGAACCAGGAGTTTCGCCTGCTTTCACGATTACTTTTGGTATATAGAAATGAACCTGCAACAACCCATAATTACCCCGAAATGACCTTCCAAAAATTGGCTCTAAATATTGACTGAAGTTTCATCCCCATACAATAGTTTTTACTAATTTGACCCCTGGATGACCTCGGATGACCCCAAAATGACTTTCCGAACATTTGGCTCTAAATGTTGACTGTACCCACCAAGTTTCATACCCATACAACAGTTTTCAGTAATTTGACCTCAGATGACCCCTGGGTAACCTCGCATGACCATAAAATGACCTTCCAAAAATTTTGCTCTAAATGTTGACAGTATCCACCAAGTTTCATGTCCATACAACAGTTTTTAGTAATTTGACCTCAGATGACCCCTTGATGACCTCGGATGACCCCAAAATGACCTTCCAAATATTTAACTCTAAATGTTGACTGTACCCACCAAATTTCATGCCCATACAATAGTTTTTTAGTAATTTGATCTCAGATGACCCTGGGTGACCCCAAAATGACCTTCCAAAAATTTGGCTCTAAATGTAGACTGTACCCACCAAGTTTGATGACCATACAACAGTTTTTAGTAATTTGACCTGCACCTGGGTGACCCCGGATTATCCCAAAATGACCTTAAAATCTAATCAAGTTATGTCACTGTCAGGACTTGATTTACAGGGGTTTTATATGCACAAATGCATGTAACTTTGGCTCTGTGCATGTAGAATTTTGCCTGTGCAAAAAAATTGTGTGTTATACAGCCCATTTTGTGAAAAAAAAATCAGTCGTGCATGTAAATTTTATTCTCTAAATCGACCCCTGGTCCCTGTACCCCATACGGATCTCCAGATTTTTTTTTACAGGGTATTTTGCTTGTTATCTTCTGCCTTACTCCCCTCCTCCCCGTACTGCCCATCCTGCCTCCCACACTTTCCTCCATCACTGAGCAGCTTGACACACTTGCCCCTATCACTGTCCAAAATTGCGGCTTGATACGTCAAAGCATGGCAAAATACATAGCCTGAGAGCAACTTAATCCAAATTTCAAGAAAACATTTGACCTCAAATGACCTATGGTGACCTTGAAATTATGTGACACAACTTCATAACGTAAAGACCTTCATACTTCACCTATGGCCCAAATTTCCTTGCAATAGGATCTGAACTGTTCATCATGAGAGCATTTAATCAAAACTTTAACCAAATTGTCACACACACCTCCCTACATATGGAAAAGTGATTACATATAGTTTCCTGCATTATCAGGCGAGACAAAAAATGTCTGCTACTAAAGGTTCAATATCACTAATTCGGAATAAGGTTCGCTAGTTCTAATGTTTGCATATCACTCATTTTAAATAAGCTTCGCTATCGCTAAATTTTAAATAAGGCCTGCTATCACCAATTTTAAATAAGGCCTGCTATCACTAATTTATTGAAGGTTCGCCATCCCTATAAGGCTCGCTATCACTAATTTTAACACTATCTCTAATTTTAAACGAGGCCCGCTATCTCTAATTTTAAAATTAGAGATCATTGATCATGGCGAACCTTATAGGGAATTAGAGATAACGGGCCTTATTTTGAATTAGAGCTAGTGAACCTTATTTAAAATTAGAGATAGCGAACCTTAGAGATAGCGAACCGGCACCTAAGGGGTGGTGCAATAATTATGTGTACCCAGGGGGGGTGAATTATAGGGGGGCAAAGATTTTTGGCAGGCTAGAAGGGGGGCAAGCATTTTTGGCAGGTCAAAGGGGGTCAAGCGATTTTGGCAGGTCGAAAGGGGGGCAAGCAATTTTGGCACAGATATTTTGGGTACCGTTTCTACATTACGCCCTAAAAAGGCATAGGAAAACGTTAGGAACACATTCAAATATGCAAAATTTCCTGCTCACTGCGCTCGCATTATATGATAAGACAATTTAAGGTTTTAAATTCGGGTTCCCCAAAATCTTGTATGTGTAAGGGGGGGCAAAATTTTTTGGCACATCAAAGGGGGGGCAAAGGTTTTTGGGCACGTCAAAGGGGGGGGGGCAAAGATTTTTTGGCATGGCCAAAGGGGGGGGGGGCAAGCATTTTTGGCAGACCATTTTGAGAATTCACCCCCAGGGGTACACATAATTATTGCACCACCCCTAATTTCTGAACGTTAAAACTGGGCTCAAAAAGAGACTTATAATTTTTCACAAGGTCATATCTTAAAATTCTGCTGTCCATGAATATGAATCAAAATTGCACACATGATTACTTCAATACTCTGCTCTAAACACTGGTCAGTAAGCAAACAGTTGTCCAACTGACACAACAGCAAAATACACTGACATCGAACAGCTTCCTGGACCAAATTCACAGCCCAATAATTGGCACCTAACACAAGAAATCTGTGCGTAATGTGGAATAGTGTGGAACAAGACCTGTTTCTTGAAGAAAATGTGCGAAAAGCAGAAGCAGCCCCATTCGACACTATTCCAATTACTCTTTTGAAACAATCACCTGTGTAAGGATCTTGTACGCATTCTCATAGATTTCTCTTGCTGGGTGCCAATTATTCGCCTGTGAACGTGGTCCAGGAAGCTGTTCCGTGTCAGTGCATTTTGCTGTTGCATCAGTCGGACAACTGCTTGGTTCCTGACATGTGTGTAGAGTAGAGTAATCCTGTGTGTAATTCTGGTTCATTTTTTAACATGGAAAAGATTTAAAAATATTATTAGAGTATCTATACACTGTCTATACATGAAAATACCCAATTAATTCAAAAGTGTATCAGTTACGGTTAGAACATTGTATTTGGCAAAAAATTTGTACAGTATGCCTTTCGTACAGTGACTATTAGAAATTGTCGTTATTGCCCACTTCTGAAGCTTGACAAGTTTGTCCAGTTATAAGATTTACAAGTATTCAAAATAAGGTACAGTAAAGAGTGACTATATCCCGGGAACAATATACGGGTTGATGGGATCAAGTGTTTAAAAGTTTATTCATCACACCAATATTTCTAGCAATTGTTTTGGACACACAATTAATGTGATAGGCAATCGTCAATTAGTACACAGGAATTTGGTATGTTAACTCTCCAGCGGGGTTTCCTCGATCCAGCTACCCCCTTTACTCCTCTTAACATATTATGTTAAACATCATGAAAGGGTTAAAAGTTTAGATATGGTGTTTTTTTAACCCCTTCAAAAAAAACTTTAAAACCCTGCACTCCAGGCAGGTCAGTGTATCTCATGTTCCAGGCAGGTATATCATGTACTCCGACACCATCACTTGATGCAGACCGGGGATGCAGAGCATTTAGTTCTTATGAGACTCGCACTGATAGTCTCATTTGGTGTGGGTACTAGTGTGCCTTGTGAGACTGCGCTTTTCTGCAAAGCATTTCTGACAAAACTCACACTGATAGGGTTTCTCTTTGGTATGAGTTCTGATATGTCTTTTCAGATTACTTTTCTTAATGAAGCATTTCCCACAATACTCACATTGCACAGATTTATCTTTGGTATGAGTTCTGATGTGTTCTTTGAGATAAGAATTGTTTCCAAAGCATTTCTGGCAAAACTCACATTGGTAGAGTTTTTCATTAGTGTGAGTTCTGATGTGTTGTTTGAGATTCCCACTTCGTGTAAAATATTTCTGGCAATGTTCACACTGAAAGGGTGTCTCATTGGTATGAGTTCTGATGTGCTCTTTCAGAGAACTTTTCCGTGCAAAGCATTTCCCACAATGTTCGCATTCATAAGGTTTCTCTTTGGTGTGAATTCTGATGTGTTCTTTGATATGAGAATTGCTCCCAAAGCATTTCTGGCAAAACTCACATTGGTAGAGTGTTTCATCAGTGTGAGTTTGGATGTGTTGAGTTCGGATGTGTTGTTTCAGATTCCTGCTTCGTGTAAAACATTTCTGACAATATTCACATTGATAGGGTTTCTCGTTGATATGAGTTCTGATGTGCACTTTGAGATGGGACTTTGTACCAAAACATTTCTGACAATATTCACACTCATAGGGTTTCTCATTAGTGTGAGTTCTGATGTGATCTTTGAGATGGGCATTTTGTCCAAAACATTTATGACATTGCACACACTGGTAGGGTTTCTCTTTGGTATGAGTTGTAGTGTGCCTTTTGAGGCCACCATTTCGTGCAAAGCATTTAAGACAAATGTCACACTGATAAGGTTTCTCTCCGGTGTGAGATCTGATATGCACTTTCAAATTGGAGCTTTCTGAAAAATATTTCTGACAGTACTGACACTGATGGCGTTGTTTAAGGGATTGAGTTCTATTACATTTGCAAACATGTATTTTCAGACCATGCATGCGTGCAAAACATACTCCACTCTTTGGTGTGAGTTCGGATGTGCACTTTCAGATTGCTACTGGATGAAAAGCATTTCTGACAATATTCACATTGATGTAGTTTCCTTCCATAGCGTCTATATGTGACATGTTCTTTCATCCCATATCTATGGAAAACTTTATCACTCTGGGCACCCATGCCTTGACAATGGTTAAGGTGTGTTTTACATCTTTTCTTATGTCTATGTTGTGAAAAGTTGTCAAAAGAGGAGAACATGACCCGGCAAACTGAACATATAAAAGGTCTTAACATTGTTGCCCCCTTTGTTGCCATCCTTTAGTTATATACCAGGGTATCACTCTTTCAGCTAGGTTGATCGACCTGTGAAAATATGAAACAAATTGTCAAAGACTCATCTGAGTTAATCTGTGATTGAATCATGAGTACATATCCTTACTATAATTCACTGGAATCTGTCTGTCTGTCCATCTGATTGTCTGTCCGGCTCTTTTCTCGAGACTAGGGGTCCCACATTGCTCAAACTTGGTAGGTGGGTGCATCTTGACCCCAGGCAGTTTGTATTGGTTAGTGAGTCAAGGTCACCCGAGGTCATCCAGGGCAAATTAATTCTGAGGGCAAAATACTTGGACGGTCATTTTGGGGTCATCTCCGGTCAAATTACTAGAAACTGTCATATGGGCATGAAACTCGGTGAGTACAGTCAACATTAGAGCCAAATATTTGGAAGGCCATTTTGGGGCCATCCAGGGTCACACATGGTCATCTGTCGAATGGGCATGAAACTTCATGGGTACAATCAACATTCTAAGATTTTTGGAAGGTCATTTAGGGGTCATCTAAGGTCATCCATGGGTCATCTTAGGTCAAATGACTAAAAATTGTTGAAAAGTTTCCACTGTGACCTTTTCGTCAGACCTACAAATGTATGGTTAAGAGAACATAGGTCAAAAAAGGCAAAAATTTCAAATTGCTCTTATGGAGCTCGAACTTGGCAGGTGTGTTGACCTTGAACTAACAAACAAAAGTTACCATGGTGACCTTTTTGTCAGACCTACGGTTAAGAGGTCATAGGTCAAAGAAGGTTTTAATTTCAAAATGCCCCTTATGGAGCTCAAACGTGGTGGGTGGGTGGGTGAACCTTGGACTATCAAACAAAAATTTCCATGGCGACCTTTTCGTCAGACCTACGGTTAAGAGGTCATATCGTCAACCTGCTACGCTAATTGCCTAAGTCATTTTTACATGTTTCTCATTTGCAATTTTGATTTTCTGAGTAATAAACTCATAATTAATCAAATTTCCAGCCGCATTCTTCATTAACTTGAGGAAAACAACAAAAGAGATGCAGGCCTATTCCACAAGTTAATGAAAAATGTGGCTGGAAATTTGTTATTAATTTATGGGTTTATTATACTTAAGGTAACATTTCAAATTGTCCTATGTAGCTCAAACTTGGTGGGTCGGTGGACTAACAAACAAAAGTTTCCATGGTTACCTTTTTGTCAAACCTACGGTTGTGAGGTCACAGGTCAAAAAAGGTAAAAATTTCAACTTGCCCCCATGGCGCTCAAACTTGGTGGGTGGGTGGACCTTTGGACTAACAAACAAAAGTTTCCACAGTGGCCTTTTTGTCAGACCTACGGTTAAAAGGTCATAGGTCAAAAAAACGTAAAAATTGCAAATTACTCAAACTTCGTGGGTGGGTATAACTCAAACAAGGAAGCTCAGGTTTGCATTAGTCATGGTCAAAGGTCAGGCCAAATTTCAAATTAATGGCGAAAGTCTGGTCAAAATGCTAAAAGCTGCAATCGAGCTCAGCTGTGGGGACAGTGACCCTAGCCAAAGGACACACCCTGAATTTGAGATCTGCAAAAGCCAATAACCATGATAGCCGAGAACCGGGAAATACAAGGGAAACAGGGGCTGAAGTCTGAACGCAATATGTTGAAAGGTTTAATATCCGCGCGTCAGCCTCAATGAAGGCATTTGGTGCAACATTTTTACATTATTATTGGTTATTTTGGAGCATACCTTTAATTTATATGCATCTTAGTATTTATAGGATTTTTGACAGAGAATTTGACCGAAAAAGTGGCTAAAGTATAAAATGTGTTCAAATTTCATTCAAAATTTGTGAAATAGGCGTATGGATCCACTTTCAGGTGTTTTTTCTCCCCTTTTGATATTAGGAGGTACTACCTCCCCCCCTTCCCCCACTGGCTATTCCACTCTCACTCCCTCTTTTTTCCTTCTCGCTCTCTTTCTTCCTCTTTTTTTTTTAAGACCCAAGCCCCCCCCCCCCGGGCAGGTGCCTGGGAAATCCATGGACCGTTCCAAGCTCATACAATAAAAATGCACAAGCCTGGATAGCCAATGTAGGCTAATAGAAGTCCTCTTGAAGAGGCATGGCTGGATGATGTTGTATGTTGTGTGGCCATGGTTTTGTAAGTCCAATGGATATAAATGAACAATTGATAGAAAATTGCATCAGTTTATAGAATTAGAAAGCCTGAGGACTTGGAGCAAGTCTAACAAAGACTAGAGCTATTTAGAATTTGTAGATCTAAGCTTATTATCTTACTATAATTTGCCTTATGTTGTATGCGTGTTTGCGTGTATGTATGTGTGTTAAAGGCTCCGTCAGTTTTGATCCGAGCCTCGCCAAATTCGCACGGGGGATGCAGAAAAATACGGGGAGTGTCGTAAGCTACCTTCGGTCGAAATCGGAGGTCGAAGGTCAAAGGTCAAATTTTAAACTTGGTCCGATTGGGCTGTAATTCATACGGGAGATCAAGGAAAATACGGGGAGTGTCCTAAGCTACCTTCGGTCGAAATCGGAGGTCGAAGGTCAAATTTTAAACTTGGTCCGATTGGGCTGTAATTCATACGGGAGATCAAGGAAAATACGGGGAGTGACCTAAGCTACCTTCGGTCGAAATCGGAGGTCGAAGGTCAAAGGTCAAATTTTAAACTTGGTCCGATTGGGCTGTAATTCTTACAGGAGATCAAGGAAAATACGGGGAGTGTCCTAAGCTACCTTCGGTCGAAATCGGAGGTCGAAGGTCAAATTTTAAACTTGGTCCGATTGGGCTGTAATTCATACGGAAGATCAAGGAAAATATGGGGAGTGTCCTAAGCTACTTTCGGTCGAATGCGGGGATCACATTTGGTTGCGATCGGTAAAGGATTGGGCTCAAAATCTGCGAAAATGTGCATTTTCAAAAGTCAGTGACCATGGTATAAACAATTGCACTTGCTGCCTGTGTTCTATAAATAGCTCTGATGCATTCTGATTCATGTACTTGAACTTGGTAAAATCTATATTAAGGCAATGTCTTCCACAGTGAGTTTTGAAGGGTAAAAGGCTCCGTCAGTTTTGATCTGAGCCTCGCCAAATTCGCACGGGGGATGCAGAAAAATATGGGGAGTGTCGTAAGCTACCTTCGGTCGAAATCGGAGGTCAAAGACTTGGTCAGATCGATAACAAAATCGGCGAAAATGTGGATCTTTGTTACAAATCCAGAATCCACAGTGCCCAAGCATTGCCAAGTAATCATGCTAACATATTCATCTATAAATAACTGTAGCATGGTTTTGGATCGCCACAGTAAACATCTTCAAAATGTTACAAAACTATTTTTCCAACAAAGTTATAATACTCTATAATTATATGCCGATTATATGTGTGCTGTTATGCATACGGCCATACGGGTATACCTCTAGTCCTCTTCAACAATAGGACTTTTAATCCACTTATTCAAAATAAATCTGCGAGGTGCAAGTATAGTAATTAACTAACTACTAAACAATCAAACTTGGCTTATGACATCCTAACATGTTCAATTGTAAGCTAACCTTTACCTGTAGGCCTACGTGAATGGCGGGAACACTCAACTTAAATTTTGGTAGCTCGGGTGTTCGGTGCGGAGCACCGGAACTTTGTGAACTAAGACCTGGTTTTTTGGCAAAATAGGGGCTTGATGAATCTTGATCGAGAAATCTATCTATCTATCCACGACGACACGATGGTTAATGTGTGGATAGAAGATAGAGATTGCTGGTATACCACGGCCAGTCGGCGTAGCGTCTTCAGTTTTAAAACGCATGAAAACAATTTTTTAGATTGTCCAATTTGCTAACATTTATGTATCTTAGCTGAAGTGTATGCTTACTTTTAACCGGAAACACAGGCGCTGAAGTATAAATTCCGACCATATAATGAGTCCGTTTAATTCGGCAACCTTGCTTGATCATAGTTGTTTTGACAACTGCCAACTGCGTCGGTGATTAAAGATTTGAGAAAATCCAGTGCTGGGCAAATCAATCCATCTCCCGATTTGCAAAGGTTGACTTGTCATTGCAAACTGATGGTGATACCCTTCCGGTTCTTCAACATGTGAGCCCAGCACTACATGTGTCGATCACCTATTTACAATGGGGACTGTGTGATGTCTGGCGATCACTCGAGAAAAATTGACACAAAATGATGTTTTTCGTGAGTATCGTCAAGGTGAATTGATGAAGGAATATAGCACATGTGTCACTAATATTTCAATAACAATATCCTCATATTTTTGAGACAATAATTAACTTGAGGAAGAAGTTTTTATTCATATGCATGATATTGGGCCCTGGATGGCAACCGTGTACATGTGCCAAACAAGGTACGTTACATGAGCACGTATACTTCCACATTCTAACTTTCGTATCACAAGCTATCGGTTGTTCATACGAAAGTTAGAAATTTTCGAACAAGATGAATCAACATCAGACCCCCAGTCTGTGAACTAAAATTGGGCATAGAGACTTTGGAGCTAAAAAAATTAATAAAAGCCGGGGACTCACTAGACACTACTCTGCTCATCAAAGAATGGTTCATACTTACACTCTGCAGTCTGCACTAGGCCTAACAGGAAGGCCTTGGTTATTTTAGCACCATAAGAACATATGAGTAAAATCAAGATTAGATTGGTTCACAGTCACGGTTATCTAATGTTCAAAACGGTTTACAAAAGAACCACCGTCTACGTGTATGCCCCGGTGTATGCTGGTCTCCCCGTGCTGGTCTCCCGCTGTTTCTGACTAATTGCAGCCTGTCATATACAGGGTGTCTCAGAAAAAATTACCGAGTGAATAAAATTTAACGCAAGTCGAGAAATAGACATCAGAACCAAACAAGAAATGTCTTTAAAAAAAGACAATACCTCCAAGATACCAGTGGGCACCTTTTGTTATTAGTTAAGGAGACACTTATAATGCTAGCTTTAAGGTAACGCTATTGGATATAGATTTTTGTCTGATTGAAATATGTGAGTCCATTCTCTCCTGATTTCAAGACTGAAAATTTTATTTTAATTGGATATTCGGTTACCAAAATATGGCCTGTCAAAATGACGCGAAACCAAGAAGTTGGCAACAACTTTCTTTTATTTTTGTTATGCAATGTTGTCAGGTAGGCCTTATTTTCTAATTATAGGCCCTATATGCAAGAATTATACAACGTAAAATGTTCAGATCGGCTACAAAATAAGATACCGTATAAAACCCATGGATGCCTTTTCAAAGTTAATAAGTGGCCCTAATTAATTATGCAAATTGAAATTTGCCAAAACGCAACCGTAATTTTGTAGTATAGTGTGTGTTCTACCCATGTACCATGCCTCAGTACCATAGCTCTTTTAATTGTATCTGAAATCTTTACTTTGCATAATTCATGTATGTAATTAGAAAATCATCTGACAACTGGACTTGTCAAAAATATAGAAAATAAAAAGAAACTGAGTTGTTGCCAATTTTTTGTTTTGGTTTCGCGCCATTTTGACAGGCCATATCTCAAGAACCGAATGTAATCTACAGGGCATAAGCTTTAACATATTATTTAAATAGAAAGAAATCTAAATTTGTGCATTAGCCAATAGGGCCACGGTCACCTAAAGCCATCTTGCAATCTTGCAGATAATTCTGATGTATGAAATAAGACCTTCAAACTTTCAGATATGAAGAGTTTCAGATATGAAGAGTTCCAGATGCAGGCAGCCATTTCTGTTTTTTAAATATAGGCCCAAGTTGTATCAAGAGTCATTTCTTGTGGATTTTTTGACTGAAAGTTACGATTGTAACGTTTCAGAGTAACAAATTTTCGTATCGGATTCTTTTATGCTTGTTTATTATATTTTGTATTCAGGACTAAAATAATATTAATATTATTATATTTAGGGGGGGTCTTTTCATAGGCCATTACTTTTTTGTATGTGTAATTGAATAAAAAATCTCTGCATTTCTTTTTTGTCAAATCGTGCGATTTTTTTGGCCTTACTTTATATTACAATTTGATTCCATGTTTAATTTATACCAGAAATAAACTGATTCTTCAATTCTAGTAATACACTTCAAATTGTTGATTATTTTGTGTACATGTATTTCAACCGTAATAGCCCATAGTGAAACTTATAATTTTTCACAAGGTCATATCTTAAAATCCTCTCCATAAAAATGAACAAAAATTGCACACAGGATTCCCGGACAGGATTACTTCAATACTCTATCCTAAACACATGTCAGTAACCAAGCAGTTGTCCAACTGACCCAACAGCAAAATGCACTGACAAGGAGCACCTACCTGGACCAAAATTCACAACCCAACAGATTCCTTTGGCTGGGTTCCAATTATTCGCCTGTACATGAACAAAAATTACACACGTACAGGATAACTTCAATACTCTACTCTAAACACATGTCAGTAACCAAGCAGTTGTCCAACTGACACAACAGTAAAATGCACTGACACGGAACAGCTTCGGGACCACATTCACAGGCGAATAATTGGAACCCAACAAAAGAAATGTTGGGCTGTGAATTTTGGTCCAGGAAGGTGTTCCATGTCAGTATATTTTGCTGTTATGTCAGTTGGACAACTGCTTGGTTACTGACATGTGTTTAGAGTAGAGTATTGAAGTAATCATGTGTGCAATTTTTGTTCATTTTTATGGAGAGGAATTTAAGATATAACCTTGTGAAAAATTATAATTTTCTTTTTGAGGCCAGTTTATAATTTTGGTTACGTATCTATTGGGAACTAACCTTTTGTTTATGCTAACTTTATAGCATTCCAAATTTGTATGTTTAAGGGGTACCACACCCCTGTGGTAAATTTGTGACTATTTTTAACAAAAAATAGTAACACACTGGTAAAAGTAATCCAATTACTACACTGAAATTTCAGTGATTCAAGACAGCGGTTCAGTATATATGATAGGAAATGAGGTACATTCTAACGGTACCTTATTTCTTGTCATAGATAACGAACTGCTTGTCTTGGGTTACTGAAATTCTAGTGTAGTAATTGGATTCCTTGCCCCTATAATATACATAACTTTTGTTACCAGTGTGTTATTAGTTTTTGAGAAAAATGCTTAAATAGACACAAATTTATTGAAGGGTGTAGTACCCCCTTAAGGTGGCGCCTACACACATCAATGTACATCGAAAGAGGAGCTAGGCAGGCTCTGTGTCAAAAAATGACACCGAATTTCTGGCACACCTGTGTGTAATAATTCTGTTGCACTCGGGTGATTTTATAGCAGCTTTGAGAGTAACTGATTAAAGATTTATTATTTACATCAATCATTATTTCTTTATTTCCATAATAAAAGACAATTTCATCAAAATATACAAATTATTATGGATGATAATAGTGATGTCTGGAAGGCCAGATGTCCTGTTGAATTAAATATTATTTAGATTTTATCTGCTTTATAATTAGTGAGAGATCTGATGCATTTCTTCAAGTCACTACTTTGTCAAAGCATTTCTGGCTATGCTCACACATAGGGTTTTATTTGCAGTGTCTTGTACTCGAGTTCTCTGTGACCATCACTTCATGCAAAGCATTTCTTACGATACTCACACTGATAGTTTTATTTGTTGTGAGTTCTAATGTGCCTTGTGAGAGTGCCTTTTCTGCAAAGCATTTCTGACAAAACTCACACTGATAGGGTTTCTCTTTGGTGTGAGTTCTGAAGTGTCTTGTCAAATTATATTTCTTAATGAAACATTGCCCACAATACTCACATTGCACGGATTTATCTTTGGTATGAGTTCTGATGTGTCGTTTGAGATAAGTTCTCGTTGCAAAGCATTTCCCACAATCTTCGCACTGATAAGGTTTCTCTTTGGTGTGAGTTCTGACATGTTCTTTGAGATGAGAATTGCTTCCAAAGCATTTCTGGCAAAACGCACATTGGAAGAGTTTTTCATTGGTGTGAGTTCTGATGTGTTGTTTAAGATTATCATTTCGTGTAAAACATTTCTGACAATATTCACATTGATAGGGTTTCTCGTTGTTATGAGTTCTGCGGATGTGCGCTTTGAGATAAGACTTTGTACTAAAACATTTCTGACAATATTCACACTGATAGGGTTTCTCATTAGTGTGAGTTCTGATGTGTTCTTTGAGATGGGCATTTTGTGCAAAGCATTTATGGCATTGCACACACTGGTAGCGTTTCTCTTTGGTATGAGTTGTAGTGTGCCTTTTGAGGTGATTATTTGTTGCAAAGCATTTAAAACAAATGTCACACTGATAACGTTTCTTTCCTGTGTGACTTTTGATGTGCACTTTCAAATCGGAGCTTTCTGAAAAGTATTTCTGACAGTACTGACACTGATGATGGCGTTTATTAAAGGACAGGGTTCCATTACATTTGCCAACATGTATTTTGAGAACATAAATGTATGCAAAACATTCTCCACAATACTCGCACTGATAGGGTTTCTCTTTGGTGTGAATCCTGATGTGGATTGTGAGGCCTGATGTGGATTGTGAGGCCCTGTCTCCGAGCAAAACATTTCTGACAGTACTGACACTGAAAAGGTTTCTCCATGGTGTGAATTCTGATGTGCTCTTTGAGAGTGCCCGCTTGTGTAAAACATTTCCGACAGTACTGACACTGGTAGGGTTTCTCTTTGGTGTGAGTTCGGATGTGCTCTTGGCAGATTGCTACTTGATGAAAAACATTTCTGACAATATTCACACTGATGTGGTTTCCTTTCATGGCGTCTATGCGACAAGTTCATTCATCCCATATCTATGGAAAACTTTATCACTCTGGGCACCCATGCCTTGACAATGGTTAAGGTGTGTTTTACATCTTATCTTGTGTCTACGTATATGTTGTGAATAGTTGTCAAAAGAGTAGAACATGGCCCTGCAATCTGGACATATAAAAGGTCTTAACATTGTTGCCATCCTTGAGGTATATACCAAGGTATCACTCTTTCAGCTAAGTAGATCGACCTGTGGAAAATATAAAAAAACAAATTGTCAAAAGACTCATCTGGGTTCAACCTGTGATATGAGCATTTATTATTCATAGGTTAATAAACATGTATTACCTACCTGTTGGGAATGAAATCATACAAAGTAATGCACGCATACTGAGATGTTGAGTTTGATGCATCTAATGCACGGTGGAGGGGTTAATGGGGGAAGAGAATTATTGCACAGCCTTTATTTCTGACTTCAAATCAGATAAAACAAATACAATGCACGCATATTGTTCCAGTACTTTTCAAGATTGACCTGAGGTAATCTCGAAAACGGCCGGGGACCCAATAAAACAACAAGGGACCCCTATTTTTTTCTCTCTATTTTAGGACTGATGAGTGTCCAAATCTTGCAAATATATTCACAATGGATACACTAATATTACAAACTAGGCGGTTACCCATATTTGGCGGTTCTCGGCTGGACGCAATTACCTGGCTGATGGTAACTGTACCCACCAAGTTTCATGTCCATCCGACAGTTTTTACTAATGTGACCTCAGATGACCCCTGGTGACCCTGAAATGACCATCCAAAATGTGGCTCTAATTGACTGTACCCACCAAGTTTGATGCTCATACTACAGTTTTTACTAATTTGACCTCAGCTGACCCCTGGATGACCTTGAAATGACCTTCCAAAATTTGGCTCTAAATGTCGACACAGAATACTTTGGTCGACAGTACCCTCAAAGTTTCATGCCCATACAACAGTTTTTACTAATTTGACCTCAAGTGACCCCTGGATGACCTCGGATGACCCCAAAATGACCTTCCAAAAACTTGACTCTAAATGTTGACTGTACCAAGTTTTTTGCCCATACAATTTTCAGTAATTTGACCTTAAATGACCCCTGGGTGACCCCGAAATGACCTTCCAAAATTTGGCTCTAAATGTTGACTGTACCTACCAAAGTTTCATGCCCATACGACAATCTTTAGTAATTTGACCTCAGATGACCCCTGGGTAACCATGAATGACCCCGAAATAACCTTTTAAAAATTTGGCTCTAAATGTTTCACCAAATTTGACCTCAGATGACCCCACGACCTCCCTGGGAGGGGGCCCCGGGACAGGATGACTTAATGAACATAAACTTCTTCTTGCCATGACAGAACTACACCCACCCACCGAGGTTGAGCCCCATACGACCTACAATGGCCTCACATTAGCAGTCACAGACACAGATCTGCAGAGAATAGCGTATTATTATATACTATCTCTAAGGACAGCTATCTCTTAGGTTCACTACAACTAACGTGTAAGTTCAATGGAGATGAAAATTTCTCTATCTCTAATAGATAAAAGGGTTCACTATACCTAAACAAGGCGGTTCTTGAACCAGGAGTCTCGCCTGCTTTCACGATTACTTTTGGTATATAGAAATGAACCTGCAACAACCCATGATAATTACCCCGAAATGACCTTCCAAAAATTGGCTCTAAATATTGACTGAAGTTTCATCCCCATACAATAGTTTTTACTAATTTGACCCCTGGATGACCTCGGATGACCCCAAAATGACTTTCCGAACATTTGGCTCTAAATGTTGACTGTACCCACCAAGTTTCATACCCATACAACAGTTTTCAGTAATTTGACCTCAGATGACCCCTGGGTAACCTCGCATGACCATGAAATGACCTTCCAAAAATTTTGCTCTAAAGTTGACAGTATCCACCAAGTTTCATGTCCATACAACAGTTTTTAGTAATTTGACCTCAGATGACCCCTTGATGACCTCGGATGACCCCAAAATGACCTTCCAAATATTTAACTCTAAATGTTGACTGTACCCACCAAATTTCATGCCCATACAATAGTTTTTAGTAATTTGATCTCAGATGACCCTGGGTGACCCCAAAATGACCTTCCAAAAATTTGGCTTTAAATGTAGACTGTACCCACCAAGTTTCATGACCATACAACAGTTTTTAGTAATTTGACCTCAGATGACACCTGGGTGACCCCGGATTATTCCAAAATGACCTTAAAATCTAATCAAGTTATGTCACTGTCAGGACTCGATTTACAGGGGTTTTATATGCACAAATGCATGTAACTTTGGCTCTGTGCATGTAGAATTTTGCCTGTGCATGCAAAAGTTTGTGAAAAAAATCAGTCATGCATGTAAATTTTATTTTCTAAATCGACCCCTGGTCACTGTACCCCATACAGATCTCCAGATATCTTTTTACAGGGTATTTTGCTTGTTATCTTCTGCCTTACTCCCCTCCTCCCCCGTACTGCCCATCCTGCCTCCCTGCACTTTCCTCCATCACTGAGCAGCTTGACACACTTGCCCCTATCACTGTCCAAAATTGCGGCTTGATACGTCAAAGCATGGCGAAATACATAGCCTGAGAGCAACTTAATCCAAATTTCAAGAAAACATTTGACCTCAAATGACCTATGGTGACCTTGAAATTATGTGACACAACTTCATAACGTAAAGACCTTCATACTTCACCTAT